>NC_143134.1:105189545-105492575 GCF_059928025.1 Delphinapterus leucas | reverse complement strand
TTGGTGTCTGCAAGAGCACGAGCCCGGACTCTGTTTCCAGTGCTCCTTTTGGCAGCAAACAGCAACAACAGCTGCCATTTGCTGAGCGCCTCCTAGATGCCAATCCTTGAGCTAAGTGACCCACTGTGCGCCCATTTTATTGATGAGGAGACCGAGGTTCCGAATGCGCGAACTCACGATGGTCTGACTCCAAAGCCCATATACTTTGTCACTGTTTTTTCCTCCTTAAACCTCCATGACTTTTTCCTCCCCAGCTCCTGCTTCCCCTTCCCTTGGCCTTTTCTTCAGTCTTCCCTACCTCTCATCTCACTTGCTTCTCCCGGCCCTCCAGGACTCATTTCTATTTCATTTTCCAGCTGATCCTTCTCAGGAGAGTTGAAAACAGCATCTTGCTGAGATGGGAGATTTCTTGTTGGTTCTGCGCCTCCAGGTCCACAACCTCATGGGAAGGTGGATGGGAAGGGGGAGCCCGAGGTGGGGGGCCAGAGCAGTGTCTCCAGCCTCGGTGCCCTGGGCACAACATGGCTGCAGCTTTGAACAAAGGATGCTGAAGTCTTGGGTCTGTGGCTCTTTGGAAGACACTGGCCCGTGAGCCACAGGACTGGGTGTCAGGAGCCAGGGTTATGGTCCTGTCACTCCAAATGGCTTAGGACACTTGCACAGAATTACTCCAATCATTCAGCCCAATTTCTCTGCCACCTGTGTGGTGCTGCTTCCCTCACATGACCATCACAAAGCCCTTGTGTCTGGAAGGAGACCATCCTTCCTTGTTGGAATCCTGGCTTCAGACGCTCAGTCCTCTTTATGCCTCTAAGTGGGCCAGCCTCAGACGTGGCCCCATGGCGAGGGCTCCAAACACATTTGCAAGATCGCTGGATTCGAGGGACCAACCTTACCCTAGGTATCCTACCTTCCTCCTGAGTGTCAGGTGGGCACTCTGGGGACACCTCATGGAGACACACAGCTCCTCTGGCCTGGCCCCAAGTCCTCCGAGTCTCCCCCATCCTGCCCCTGCCCTGGCCCAGACACCCGCCTCTTCCAGGATGCTCACAGCAGCCTCCGTGTAGGTCTTCCTGCCTCCCGTCTGGGCCCTCCTAAATCGCCTCCCCAGATGGCCAGGCTGACATCTAAAGTAAGGGCCCTACACAGTAAAGGGAGCTCGGATGAGAGTCCCCCTGCAATCTCATACCAGGACCTCCAGAGCCGCTCCACAGGGCCTGTGGCCTTTGCTGCAATTCACTTGCTCACCAGGTGCCCTCAGGGCAGCTGCTCCCCAACTGCGGTCTCCTCACTCCTGCCCTGTCCGTGCCTTGATCCCACCATGTCCACTCTCGTCAGGATCGTCCCAGCTCCCTCGCAAAGTGAAAGACTGATCTTTCCATTTTGTTCCCGAGTGTGAACGAGCCCCAGGCCCTTCCTAGGGGCCCAGGCTTACATCAGAGCTGAAGAAGACACGTGGGGACACGTGGGGAGTAGGGGGCGTCAGGAAGGGAGGTTGTCTGTGACGTGCTGACGTTAAAACCAGTTTCCTCCTCAACAGTGTCCAAACTGGGCAAGCCTTGCTGGGTGAAAAACTGAAAACATACAGCTGAGTCTGAAAGAAATGAACGGTGGTCCAAACGCGCTCGTGTTTACACGAGTCTCCCTCCTGTCTCACCTGCATGGACTTCTGACTAACAACGTGTCTTTTATTTTAACTCCTGGTGATGTTTTCGGTTTTTGTTTTTTGTTGTTTTTTTTTTGCGGTACGCGGGCGTCTCACTGTTGTGGCCTCTCCCGTTGCGGAGCACAGGCTCCGGACACGCAGGCTTAGCGGCCATGGCTCACGGGCCCAGCCGCTCCGCGGCATGTGGGATCTTCCCGGACCGGGGCACGAACCCATGTCCCCTGCATCGGCAGGCGGACTCTCAACCGCTGCGCCACCAGGGAAGTCCCCCCTGGTGATGTTTTGAGGTAGAATAAGCTCAGTGTTTTCCTTCTGCTCAGACTGCTCTCTTTTTGTATCCACTGTTTGCTGAGGCAGACTCCCTTCCCTGATGGAGCCCTGGGCTCTAGGTAGGTAATTCTGTGGGTGAGCACAAGCCTGGCACAGTCCATACGCTCGGATGTGTCCGCAATTAACTTCGCCTGATTTAAGGATGGATGAGGATCTACTTACAGATGAAGACTAGGCAGGCGAGTGTGGTTTTTTTGTATGTAAGCAAGACCAAAATTGTGGAATTTTGTGCTCTGTGGAAAGCACCCTAATTGGTTCAGGATTAAGGTTTGGTTTCCTTTTCCTTCTCCCTCCAGACCCAGCTACTCGGGGATGCTGCCGTGCGTGGGCCAGCCTGCTTCCTGACTTGGTAACAAGGCACCCCTGTGACCTTCATAATCAAGTGACAGAGACTCTATTTCATGTACTTAAGAGGAGAAACTCTCCTTCATTCCTGAAAGGATTTACTTTAGGTAACGCGATGTGATCTGATAAGATTCTTGAAAAATCTTTTAAAAAATATTGATCATCAGTTTCTTGGCGACACCTGGGAGAAATTTTGACAGGAAAGGCGAAATTTTGACGATATCTCATGAATTGAGCAGAAATAAAACCAAACTGATTCATCTTTTAAAAATAAATAAATAGATAAATAATAGAGTAAGGGCCCTTGTGTTCAGCAGCACACTCCTGAGTCCTCACCACCCTCTATCCACCTGAACTCCTCTTCAGGGTCCTCCGCGTCGATGTTCCTTAAACAGATCTTTGGCTTTGCAGCGGGAACAGCAGGTGTTATCAAGCTCCCAATCTTTCTAGAGTGGTTCAGATGCCCCTTCCAGGTAGCCTTCCCAGACTTCCCCACTGGAGAAGGACGCTTTCCCGTGCTGGGCTCCCACAGCACTCAGTGCATGTAGTCATCCATCCTGGCACACGTGCTGGGAATTATAGCAAGGGCCCTTCCAACCAAGGGTCAACTCAGGGCAGCGGTCGGCCGCGGCTCAACTGAGGCGGGCACAACATGAATGAACGAATGAACAAACGAACAAGCAAATGACAACCTGACTGCACCACAACAGACGCTTTATTGATGCAACTGAGGGAAAGAGCTGAGATACGAAGGGTGAGCCGGAGGCTGAGGATGGGCCCGCAGAGTCCCCAAGGTCCTAACCCAATGCTAGGACCCTTCCTCTTCCTTCTTCCTTTCCTCCTCATGCTGCATATGCAGTGGCCCGCACAGATCCTAGTGGGAGAAGACAACACACGATCGGGGGAGGGCGGGGGGTCTTCTGGGGGAAGAGGGAAGTAAGCTCTGGACTGTAGCTCCAGCCCAAGCAGGGCTTCAGCTGGGTGACCCTGGGCAAGTCATTCTCTCTCTCTGAGTCTCAGCTTACTCACCTCTGAAATGGAGGCTCAAACCCTTAACACCTGGCATGTCTGAGCACTTATGACTTGCCATGCCCTTCTGTTGATCTCCTGGATTCCTCACACCATTTTTTTTTTCTTTTTTTTTTTTTTTTGTGGTACGTGAGCCTCTCACTGCTGTGGCCTCTCCCGCTGTGGAGCACAGGCTCCAGACGCGCAGGCTCAGCGGCCATGGCTCACGGGCCCAGCCGCTCCGCGGCATGTGGGATCCTCCCGGACCGGGGCACGAACCCGCGTCCCCTGCATCGGCAGGCGGACTCTCAATCACTGTGCCACCAGGGAAGCCCCCTCACACCATTTTGAAGATGACGAGAGTGAGGCTCATGGTGACCTGCGGCCTGTCCAAGGTCCCCCGGCCAGTGGATGGGGGCAGCAGGCTGCTGGCCACAGGACCAACTCCATTGTCTGTGTTCATACGCCTTTTCCCGGGGTTCCCGAAAGTGGGGGATGATTTGTGCCACTGGTGGTCACGGGAAATGACCTCTGGTGGCACAAATCTGTCTAGATGGAGAAGTTTTTATTTTAATAATCATGAAAGTATTTCACATGTAGCCACAAACGTGTAACCAGTTTTTGGTTTTTGTAACCAGTTTAAATCAGCTCTGTGATTTCAGATATTACTACACAGGACAAGACCATGTAAAGCCTTGCATTTAACACAGGTTTAAAGGAAAGTATTAAGAAGATTATACAGCTAATGCTCAGTTCCAGCAAAAATTGGGACGGTGGTCCTGGACTTGCAGTTTGGGTGACACCTAAAACCACAAGGCTGATTCCCCATCACACGGACATTAGAAGCCTGGGGGTGTGGCAGGCAGCTGTAAATGATCATTCCCCATGTGCGTGTCTCTTTCCCAAGTTCACCACACCTTGGCTATGCTCTTCCCCTCCTGTTAGCCTTTACAATCCTCCCCACCTGCTCCAGGCGTCCTCCCTGATTCCCAGTGACTTTTCCCTCCTGGGCACTCGTCCATCACCCGGGGGCCCTGCAGTGAGGCAGGTGCTTAAACAGGATATCCTGCCTCGCTGTGCAGCTTTGACTGACAGCTTCCCTCTCTGGGCCTCTGAGGCTGCCCAAGGTGGGACCACCCTCAGGGTGGCCACTGCCCAGTCCTCCTTGCACTTACCTTTTTCTCATCGCTGTATGTGATTTCTGACTCGTGAATGCCTATGCACTTGATGGCATCAAGGAACTCTTTCTTCTGCTCCTGGGTCACCTCTGGCTTGTCGGCTACAGAATGGAGCAAGGGGGCCGGGTGAGGATGATGGGGGACCTAAGTGGGAGGCCAGGGAGGGCTGGGGTGCTGGGGGTCCCGCCCGAGTAGTGGTGGTCCTGGGGTGAGGCTTGGGTGGAGTGGGAGTTTGAGGTGTTTACCATAGAAGGACATGCCCACGCTCTTCTTGCCATTCCAGGAGGCAGAAAGCATGAAGGTCTTGGGGTGCTTGGTGAGCAGCAGGTCAGCAAAGTGCTCTCTACCCGACTCTGGAGAGTACGGGGGCGGCACAACAGTTCCTGTCTCACGGGGGAGGAACCTGGGTGTGCCCAGGGCCACACAGCCAACCAGTGAAGACCAGGGGTTGTCTCAGGCCACTGGTCACTCGCTCCTCCTGTGTGCCAGGCTCTGCACTGAGCGCTCTCTGTGTGTGGAATCATAGGAGCCTCACATGGACCATGGCTGTCAGAGCCTTTCTCCCCATTTTACAGATGAGGAAATCAAGCTCAGACAGGAGACTCGGGGCTGCAAAGTGGTGTCTGTTCAGTTCCATCAGCATTTGTGTGCTCCTACTAGGAGCCCTCTCTGCAGTGATGGTGGGGAAATGGGCAAAGTCACTGCCTGCCCAACGCAGGCTCCCACCCTTAGCTCCCCGAAGATAAGGAGTTTTCCCCGAAGATAAGGAGTAGTTGACAGAGAGGTAGGACTAGAGCCAGTCTGGGATTTAGATCCTATTTCTAATTATAAGCTGTGTGACCTCGGGGAAACTACTTGACATCTCTGTTTCCTCATCTGGTCACTGTAATGTCCTCCTAGGGTTGTTTGTGAGTATTAAGGGGATTAATCCATGTAAAGCACTTCAAACAGTGCCTGGCACATAGTAAGAGCTCAACAATGTTGGAAGTTATTACTGATTATTTGCTGTGTGCAGGCACTGGGGCCACAGAGATATAAAAGGTGGGCCTGTCCCATGTTCTCTGTGTTCAAAGACCCCAGGGCCTTAGTCCAGGCCCCCGTCTTTAGGCTGGACAACCCACCATCTCCCCACCCCACACAGCAGCCCTCCACCTGAGGGCTGGGCCTCACCGTATGTAGACAAGGTCCCATTCTTGCGATAGACCGTCACGGAGCTGGAGTTGTAGACGCACTTGTTCCCACTACAGTCAGACAGGAGAGGGGAGAAAAGCAGTAAGATGGTCAAGAAGTGGACGATCACCCATCTCAGTCATTGAGGGCCAAGAGTCAGGTGGCAGTTGGAGTCAATGCCCCGCATCCCTCCCCGCCTAGTCCATCAACGGGAAGGCTGAGGCCGGGAGGGAGGTGGACTCGCTCAAGGCTTTTCTGCAGCTGGGAGTGGAAGCCGGAAGTTGAGGCTGAGGGTGAACTGGTGTGTGGGGTCTCACGTGGTCTGGTACTCTCTGAGGATTATCTTGTCCTCCGCGTGCTTGGGCTCAAAGTAAAAGAAAGCTGCCTGGATCGATCTAGCCGACTCATTGTACTCGGGGTTTCGGAAGGCCGAGCCGATATAAAACCACTTGCCAGAGAGCTGGGGAGAAGCCAGGAACCGGTGATGGAGGCTGGAGCTGAATCCTTGAGAGTCGGCTGGGATGAGACTCAGCAGATCTCTCCCCTCATTTTACAAACAAGGAGACTGGGACCCCAGATGAGGAGTGGACGTGCAAGAGCTCACTTGGAGGACCAGACATCTCCCCTCACCCCCACCCCCACCCCTGGGCAGCCCCTCCTTGCCCAGTGCAGAATTGTTCCCTGTTGAGGGACCTTGCAAAGAGGCATCGGAGTTTGGAGGCAAAGAAACGCCTCCAGAGGCTGGTCAGAATTTCACCCCAGGACCCAGGATAGAAAAGGATGGCACCAGGAGGGCAAAGGGAAGCCCAGAGATGGAAGCAGCTGCCCACGGCACTCAGGGACTTGGGCACTCACCCTGTCCAGGGTGGCATTGGTGATGGGCGCCACCGCCGTCAAGTTGGCGCACGCTGGACTCTGGGCGTCCAGCAGAGGAATGAGGCTCAGGACGGCGAGGGCCCAGGGCAGCACCATGCTGAAACCACGAGGCACCTGCCGCCAGGCAGACTGGTGGCTGGAGGGTGCCAGTGACCTTTAAAGTAGCTGTGGGCGGGGCCCTGGAGGCAAGCTATGACACAATCTGGTGAGCTCTTGGAAAAGGTCTTACACAAAACCTTCCCTCCATCCCACAAAGCCAGCTATAGGTAAAGCCCGCAAGTCTAATTTGGGTCCCTGACCTGGAGGAGTTACAAGGGTCCAAAGGTCTGGCTGTTCAAAACCAAGGTGAATGTGGGCCGGCCTGATATTAGTTAATGTGTTTAGATATTGATAGAGGGGCCTGTCAGCAAACTCTCCTGTTTTCATTCAATTCCTGTCCTGCTAAGCGCCAAGACTTGAGAAGGACCCAGCCATAAATCAAGGGCTGAAGGCAACTTAGAGAGTTCCCAGGTGAGCGCAGGGGAGGGGGGAATGAGCGGGGGAGGGGTTGAGGGGTGGGAGGTGAGGGCAAACATGGGATCAATTCCAACTCAGTGTGGTGACACCTGTGAAAGAGCAAAAGTCCAGAGGGCCCCCAACCCGGTCCTGGAGGCAGGGACCTTTCCAGAAGAAAGGGGCTTCTAAGTTGAATGTCTATTTCCAGTAAATGTTTCACTTGAATCACCTCTCGGTATCTAAAACAGGAAATTATCTCTGCAATATCCCCACCCCCTGCTATATGAGCTCACCTCTCTTTTCACCCATATATTCCCAGCCCTGGGACAGTGCCCAGCAAGTAGTGGACGCTCAGTATATACCATGGCATAAATAATTCCATTGCCCAGTTGCATTTCTACATGACGGGGTCAAATCTGTATTCGAATAAATAAATACTTTCCAAAAGTACTATTATGATAAGCTTCCAATTTTGTATTCTTATTCATTTCATGTATTTTGAATACTTTTTCATGTGCCAGTATAGTCAGCAGTTGTAATCTGAATGGATGCATAACCTTTTATTCACTTCTTGGATTCTAACTTCCTTGAGCATGTCCTCCCTTTATATTTATAGCACTTTATTTTATTTTTTCCAGCTTTATTGAGATAGAGCTGTCTATAGCATTTTATATTGTGAGTTTTCCTCTGATGATATGTGTCAGAAAGCATCCAAATTTCTTTCAAGAGAAAGAAAAACATATGTCTTTAAAATGCAAGACTTTAGCAATATTTAAAATTGCCCCCCAGATACACACATAAATAAATAAAATAGCCCCCAAACTAGAAACAATTCAGATATCCGCCAACAGGAAAATGGAAAAACAAACAGTGGCATTTTCATACAATGGAATATTGCTTAGCAACAAAAAGGAATGAACTACGGATACATGTAACAGCATGAATGCATCTCAAAAACATTATGCTGAACCAAAGAAGCCAGACTCAATAGTGCACGGACTGTATGATTCCATTTATACAAAGTTCTAGAACAGCCAAAACGAATTATAATGGTAGAAATCAGATCCGTGGTTGCCTTGTCATCCGACCGCCAAGGGGCATGAGAGAACTTTCTGAAGTAGATGACCATGTTCTGTATTTTCATTGTGGTGGTGTTTACACACGTATGTATATTTGTGAAACTCTTTGAACTGGAAACCAAACATGTGTGCATTTTACTGTAAGCCAATTATACCTCAATTAAGTTGATTTTCAAAAACCTCTCCCCCGAAAGAGAGAAAACAAAAACGTGAGAAATCAAAGAACACTAACGATTTTTAATGCTGCACCGGTCTAGCAACGCAGAAATGATTCTTTCTCTACGCCCCTGTCAGAATTGGAATTTCCCTTCTTTTTCTTTTCTTTTCTTCTTTTTTTTTTGTTTTGCCAGCTCAGTTAGTGTTTTGAATTTGCATTGCTCTAATTGGAGTCTTGCAAACATGACTGGAGCTCTTCAAGAGGGAAGAGTGCAGCTGAGGGAGAGTGTGGTATGTGAAGGACCAGGATGCTCTGTGTGGCTGGAGCCTGTGATGGGGTCGGAGTGATGGGGGCTGACGCTCGGGGACGTTGATGGGAACCCGAGCTGCAGAGCACGGAAGCCAGGCAGAGGAGTTTGCAGTGGAGTCTGGGGTATTGGGGAGAAACGGAAAAATTTTAAGTGAGGTGGAGGGGGGTTGACTAGTCAGATTTGTGAACAGGGGACGGGGAGGGCAAGATCAGGAGAACTTGGCAGAGCAGTTGGGCAGTGGCATGGTCCAGGTGTGAGATGATGGGACTGGGCACAGATTCAAGACACTATTTTATGGAGATGCTGAACACCATGTGCGGACAGTGCCACTTTAGACCTGGGCCACTGGGGCTCCTACCTGCAACCCAGAGCTTTAGAGGCCCTCACATACCACACACACACAGACACACACATACAAGGACACACACATGCAAAGTTCATTCAGCAACACACAAGCATCTCTGTCACTTGGGATCTGGTACCTGGTATTGGCACAGGGTGACCCATAACCCTAAACATCCTTCGTCACAACCAACCGTGTTCAGACCCCAGGGGAAAAATTCTTCCCATCTTGTACTCTATCCTTGAAACATCAGGCATTTGGACATTATATCCAAATGTCCTGAGGCTTTGCGGGTGATGCTACTGCTGATAAAGTAGACAGACACCACTTCAGAATTCAGGGAGGATTTGAGTGGACTTAGAGGTAATGAAACTGGGCAGGACCCTGCGGGGGCCCTCCTGGGTTAAAAACAAAAAAAACAAAACAAGTTTCTTCTTTATAGAAAGAAAACAAAATGGGGGAGGGGAGACTTTAGTCTCCTAGGCCTTCTCTGAGTCCCAAAGAGCTGGCTCAAGCAGTTAATCATTAGGGCTATAGAGACACAGGACTCCTCGTCCCTCCTGAAGGGATGTTGATAACAATCTGATGCATATCTTTGATCTGTTTTGCAGAAACTAAGACACCAACCCAGGTGGAGGATGGTGACTACATCCTGACCACAAGCACATAGACCCCAAACTAGTTGGAACCAGAAGGTTGATGATAAAGATTTCTGAAACATCTGCTTGTTACCTCACTACCAACCAATCAGAAGAAGGTCCACGAGCTGATCACGCATCCGACAACTGCTAACACATATATATGGAATTTAAGAAAAAAAAAATGTCATGGAGAACATAGGAATAAAGACACAGGAATAAGACAGGAATAAAGATACAGACCTACTAGAGAATGGACTTGTGGACACGGGGAGGGGGAAGGGTAAGCTGTGACAAAGCGAGAGAGTGGCATGGACATATATACACTACCAAACGTAAGGTAGATAGCTAGTGGGAAGCAGCCGCATAGCACAGGGAGATCAGCTCGGTGCTTTGTGACCACCTAGAGGGGTGGGATAGGGAGGGTGGGAGGGAGGGAGATGCAAGAGGGAAGAGATATGGGAACATATGTATATGGATAACTGATTGACTTTGTTATAAAGCAGAAACTAACACACCATTGTAAAGCAATTATACTCCAATAAAGATGTAAGAAAAAAAAACAAAAAACAAAACAACCCTCTCCCATTTACCCTCCTTGCCTTTAAAAACCTTGTGCCCCAGCCAGCTAATGAGATGGATTTGAGACAAGTCTAGGTCTCCCATCTTCTGTGTTGACACCTCCTCGATTAGTAAACCTTTCCCTGCTCCAGACTCTGACATTTCAGTTTGGCCTCACTGTGCGTGGGGCGTACGATCTTGGGTTCAACAACAGAAAGAGAAAAGACAGTAAACTTTCTCATTCTTCCCTCTCAGCATAAAGGCAGTAAGTTCTTGCCACATTAGCTCTTGCTTCCCAATGGTACTGAGAATCCATTTTTTGGTTTTTTGCAACGTGTATTTGGGGAGGCCCTCCTGATTTAGAAATAGGCAGTATTTGCAAGAGTTGCACATGGTAGCTGAGAGATATTTTGCAATATGAAATCATTCGTATTCCTGTTAAATTCATGTGTAGGTAGATGGAACACACATTAGGCATGAATCTGATTCTTGAAATCAGCAGCTAGAGGTTGAATGCTAGCATTGTGAATAATTTACAGCTTTATAAAATTTTTGAACAAGGCTTAATCCATTGATTAAATTTCCAAAACTTAAATTGTAAAGAGTCAGCTTTATTTTAAAACTTTTGATTTATAACGTTTAGGTATTTAGACCAATGGTCTTTGGGCCTTCCTTTGTTCGTGCGAAGAAATGCTAGGGTTGCCTATGTGGGGGAAGGGTGAACAGGGAGGGTCAGTAAGGAGCAGGACTCCGTCTTGCTTTTACCCAGAGCAATTCAGCTCTGGCCTAACCTGCATGCCTCTTGAAGCAAAGCCACAGACAGTGAGTGCGATATACAGTAAGTCTAAGTCCCCTACATACGAACTTCCAAGTTGCGGACTTTCAAACATGCGAATGTGCGTTCCATCCATGTCAGGCCTGAGTGAAATTGCAGCCTGCCCTCCGTCTCCTGTTGCTGACGATCCTTCAGCTCTACCATCTCCCACCCCCTCTCCCTCCTCCAGTCAGTAACTCTCCTTGCCTGTTCACTCGATGCCAGCCCCTGGATGCCAGCTGTTGTACTGGACTGCTGTACTTTTCAAGGTGCCATACTGTAAGATGAAAAGTGTTTTCTTTATTTTTTGTTTGTTTTTTATGTATTATTTGTGTGAAAATTATTATAAACCTATAAACCTATACAGCACTATATAGCCGATTGTGTTAGCTGGGTACCTAGGCTAACTTTGTGGACTTACGAACAAATGGAACTTAATGAACATGCTGTCAGAACGGAACTCATTTATATGTAGGGGGCTTACTGTAATACAATATACTTGGTCTCTACCTCCCTTTCCTGGCACACAGCTCATAAAACTCTTGGGCTCTCCAAAGCGATACTTGTCTTTTTGTATGCTAATAAGATGTCTCTTGGGTGGGGGCTCCTGGATAGACTCAGGATGCGAGCTGGTTATCAGGGGAACCAACTTTGTGATTAGAGGGTTGGAACTTTCAGACCCACCCCCTCACCTCTGGGAAAGGAACTGGTGCTGGAGATTGACTTGGTCACTAATGATGACCAGTGATTTAATCAACCATGCTCACGTAATGATGCTTTCAGTAAAGTGCTAAATGATGGGATTTGGAGAGCTTCCAGGTTGAAGAACATGTGGAGGTGCTGAATAGGTGGCCAATCCTGTTGCCAAAATCTCGACTCTCTGTGCGCGATGCCAAACAGAAATACGGAGACAGAGATTTTGGAAGATAAGAGAGGTGGCTTTATTCCTTTGCCAGGCAAAAGGGGAAAACACAGCCTCAAGAACTGTGCCCCTCCTCCTGGGGAATTACAGGGGTTCTTATAGGTGGAGTTCACAGTCCGAAGTGAGTGATAAGGATCAAAATGGTGAAGGTCTTGCATTCTTCTTCTTGCATTATTTCAAAACAACCACCGCTGGCGTCAGGCAATCCGATAATTGTTTGACTCTGGGTTATCAGCCTGTGACCTTCTTTCTGAAATGCAAACAGCTACAAGGGGTGATTTGCTACAAGAGTGTGTAGGGAGAATAAACACTAGAATTCACAGAGAGAGTTAGGGAGTGATTTATGCAGGACTTAATTCACACAGAGAGTTAGGAAGTGATTTGTGCAGGATGTAATTCACATAGAGGCTAGCTTTGTGAAGGACAGATCTAGTTACAGATACTACAGATTAGTAACAGTTAAAGTAAAGCTAGGAGTGATTAACTCTTTCAGGCCCGTTTATGTTTCTTCTCTGTTCCCTTTACTTTCCTTGTTCTCAGGAGAAGAAAAACTTCATTTCTATTTTAGCTGCAATCCAAAGAGGGCCTGGAAGCTCCATGCCCTTTCCCACATACCTTGCCCTATGCATCTCTGCTATCTGACTATTCCTGAGTTGTATCCTTTTATACTAAACTGGTAATCTAGTAAGTAAACGATTCTCCTGAGTTCTGTGAGCTGTTCTAGTAAATGGCCAAACCCAAAGAGAGAGGGTTGTAGGAACCTCTGATTTACAGCTGGTCAGTCAGAAGCACAGGTGACAACCTGGATTTGTGATTGGCATCTGAAATGGGGACAGTCTTGCGGGACTGAGCCCTTAATCTGCAGGATCTGATGCTAACTCAACTCTGGTTAGCGCTGAAACCGCGTGCCCCTAAAACTGAGTTTCTTTACTGAGTTTATGATTAATTTCTCTATCCAAAATTTTATTTCCTCTCTTGTACAGCCCCTGTTCCCCTTGGTATTGAGGAGTAACAAAGAAAAGGGGAGACTGAAACTGAGCAGGACCCTGCAGGGTCTTCCTCGGTACAAAAGCCTCTTCATGGCCCCTGTTTCTTTTTTTCCTTTAATATTTATTTATTTATTTGTTCGTTTGTTTGTTTATTTTTGGCTGCACTGGATCTTCATTGCTGTGTGTGGGCTTTCTCTAGTTGTGGCGAGCAGGGGCTACTCTTCGTTGCGGTGCACAGGCTTCTCATTGCAGTGGCTTCTCTTGTTGCAGAACACGGGCTCTAGGTTCGAGGCTTCAGTAGTTGCAGCACTTGGGCTCAATAGTTGTGGCTCATGGGCTCTAGAGCGCAGGCTCTGTAGTTGTGGCACACGGGCTTAGTTGCTCCGCGTCATGTGGGATCTTCCCAGACCAGGGCTCGAACCCATGTCCCCTGCATTGGCAGGCGGATTCTTAACCACTGAACCACCAGGGAAGCCCTGTCCCCTGTTTCTTGCTTGCTGAAATGAAGGACCTTCCTAAGCCTTCCCCGAGTTCCAAAGAGGAGGCTCAAGCAGTCCTCCTGAAGGGTTGTAGATAACAATCTGATACATATCTTTGAGTGGTTCTGCAGAAACTAAGACCCGCACCCAGGTGGAGGATGGAGACTACATGCTGACCACAAGCATGTAGACCCCAAGCTGGTTGGAACCAGAAGGCTGATGATAGAGATTCCTGAAACATCCCCCTGTTACCTCACCATCAACCAATCAGAAGAAGGTCCACGAGCTGATCATACATCCTAAGACCCTCTCCCCTAACACTTTCTTTTAAAACCCTTGCCTGAAAGCCATTGGGAAGTTCCAGTCTTTTGAGCATGAGCTGCCCATTCTCCTTGCTTAGCACCTGCAATAAAAGCTGGACTTTGCTTCACCACAACCTGGTGTCAGTAGATTGGCTTTGCTGCATGTGGGGCAAGTAGACCCAAGTTTGGCTCAGTAACAGTGTCAGAACTGAACTGAAGCGTGGGACACTCAGTTGGTGTCTGGAGAGCCAGAGAACCACTTGGTGTCGGAGAAAATCCACACACTTGGTGGCCAGAAGTCTAGTGAGCAGAGGAGAGAGAAATGAAAGTTTTCCCTTACAGTGGGTAAGCGGAGCGCCTCCCCCGGGAAGGAGTGAGTGGTCCTCACCGTCCTCAGCCTCAGGCTGCCCCTTGAGGGGCTTCTCACTCTCCTCCCAAGAGGCTAGCCAAGTAGTTTCTCCAAGCACACCCAGTACTCACCCTGACACAGTACAATTTCCTCTATCTTCTTCCATTTTAAGGATGCCTTAGTACCTCCATGAATTGAAGTCTTGGGCAGCCCTCCCCAGCCTGCCTATCTGTCCCTGGCACAATGTCAAGAGAAGTTTGGCAGGAAAGAGACAGAAAAGCAATCAGGGCAGTGTACGATGCTGGTAAAGAGTTGTTCTGGTTCTACCACTTGCTAACTGTGTGACCTTGGGCAAGTTACCTAACTTCTCTGTGCCTCAATTTCCCTACTTGTAAAATATGGATAATAATAATAAACTCCACTTCATTGGATTGCTATGCATAGTCAATCAGTTCACATTTAGACGAACTAAATGTCAGATGAAACAAACTTGCTTCTAAGGGTCCTTCTATTGTAATAACCATCACCATCTGTTCAATGACAAGCTGGGGCGGTGAGGAAGGAAAGACAGATTCCTGCATTATATAAACACTTCAGTGATTGCAGGTTACATCCTACTTCTAAAGACATCAAAATGCAAAACTATGTCTATATTAGATTCAGGAAAATAGGATATTTTCCCCATTAGATACTTGAGAAAACCAGTGGCCCAGGAGGGTAAGGTAACAGGGTGAAAAGATGAGGTTTCTATAATTAGGGAAATGCACCATTTTGAAATGATTCACTTTCTGAGAAAACCACTTTATACAGATTTCTGGCCATTTTATACAAGGCCAGGGCTAAGCTCTGTGTCTGACAACTAATTCGTGATCTTATCTACGTGAGCAACCACAAAAATACACGGTCAGAGCAAACAGTCCAAATTAGGAACTTTGTGTCTGGGCTGAGGAAATACCAAAAAATATTTGCTCAAATTCACATCCTGTTTTGTGATCTTGGGCAACTTATGTAAACTCTTTGGACTTTAGTTCCCCCATCGGAAGAGCCAGGGTGGTAAAACTGGCCCCTGAGGGTTGTGCATGAGATGAATACGGATTACACTCAACACGGCTTCTGGTTCATGGAAAGTGTGCAAGAAATTGCAGCCACTATTATTTTGAAAGGTGCTATTAAGGGTTGAACCATATGAAACTGTGGAATTAAAATTATTTATTTATTTATTTTCACTGAAGATGATTTACAAGTTGTGCCCGTCTCTGCTGTGCAGCAAAGTGACTCAGTTATACACGTACAGACATTCTTTTTACATATTCTTTTCCATTATGGTTTATCACAGGATATTGACTATAGTTCCCTGTGCTATATATTAGGACCTTGTTGTTTATCCCTTCTAAATGTAATAGTTTGCATCTACCAACCCCAAATTCCCAGTCTATCCCTCTCCCTCCCTCCGACCCCTTGGCAGCCAGAAGTCTGTTCTCCATGTCTATGAGTCTGTGAAACTGTGGATTTTATAAGTCAGAAAGCAGTTGAGTATCATTCAATTTCACCCGGTTCATCCAACTATTATGGAACAATGGCCTGGTCTGTGGTTGGAAAGCAGGGAAGGACATGTCACTCCCATTTTCCTGGGAGAAAAACTGAGGCCCAGAGAGAGAGAATGACCCACTCAAGGCCATGTCACAGTCAGGAAGCTGAGACCAGAATCCACCTGCCAGCCTCTCCCCTTCTTGCCCGTCCCTCTCTCACTTTCCCAGCACCAGGCTGCTGGTCATCATGAGATGTGACTGTCCCTGGCTGGGGCTTGCTTCACTGTGGACAGAGCGAACACCGGCCTGGGGTTTCCCCTGGAAGTCCACCGTG
Organism: Delphinapterus leucas; assembly: GCF_059928025.1. NCBI lineage: Eukaryota > Metazoa > Chordata > Mammalia > Artiodactyla > Monodontidae > Delphinapterus > Delphinapterus leucas. The sequence goes on along the minus strand of NC_143134.1, from coordinate 105,476,701 downwards.
GCTGTTTCTGGACACTGGGTTGTGCAACGGGAGATTGGGAACCGTGGGGCTGCCAGCTGGGGAAGAGCTGCCTTGTGTCCCTGACAAATTCCTACTTACCCTTGCTGGGAATGAGCTGGCCCAGCTTCAGTGGCTTCCCCAGCCAGGTCACAGAGGCCTCCTGGAATGGAGACTGGACTGAGACTGTTGAGCATCATGGTTCTAACATAGCCCCTCTTCTCCTTCCCCTCTGGCCCTTCTTCCTGACTCTCTCACCTTCCATGTCGTCAAAGCTGCTGACTCTCCAGGGCCCCGAATGGGGCACAGACCTCTTTCCTGTCCTCCCAGCTCAGCCAGCTGCCCCTGGACAGCTCCACTCCAGTGCCCCATCACAGCACAAACTTAACCTGGCCAACGCAAACCCTGCTCTTCTGTGCAAACCTGTGGCTTGTCCTATTCCCAGCCCAGTACTCCAGGCTTCCCCTGACCCTTCCCCTGCGGTACGGTGGGCCTCTCACTGTTGTGGCCTCTCCCGTTGCGGAGCACAGGCTCCGGACGCGCAGGCTCAGCGGCCATGGCTCACGGGCCCAGCCGCTCCACGGCATGTGGGATCTTCCCGGACCGGGGCACGAACCCGTGTCCCCTGCATCGGCAGGCGGACTCTCAACCACTGTGCCACCAGGGAAGCCCCTGATGGTTAATTTTATGTTGACTTAACTGAGCCACGGGGTACCCAGATATTTGGCTCAACATTCTGGCTGTGTCAGTGAGGGTGTTTTGGAGGAGATTAACATTTGAATGGGTAGACTGAGCAAAGCAGATAGCCCTCTCGCATGTGGGTGAGCCGCATCTAATCTACTGAGGGCCTGAATAGAATCAAAAGGCCAAGTAAGAGAGAATTCCTCTGGCCTGACTGCTTGAGATGGGTATCAGTCTTTTCCTGCCTTTGGTCATTCCTGGGTCCTGAGCCTGCCAGCCTTTGGAATGGAACTACACCATCCGCTCTCCTGGGTCTGGAGCTGGCCAGTTCACCCTGCAAATCTTGGAACCCATCAGCCATCATAAACATGTGAGCCAACTCCTTATAATAAATCTCTTACACACACACACACACACACACAGGCGTGCACGCACACATGCTCACACACACACACATCGCATTGGTTCTGTTTCTCTGGGACCTTGATTATAGTGTCATCTCCTGACTATCCTCCCCAAGCTGACACTGGGCTCTGTGGTGCCCCCTTTTTGCTTCCCTAACCCCACACTTGGTCTCCTGCTCCCTGGTTTCCTAACCCTTAACCACACAAGGTCCAGCCTCTCTAGCTGCCTCTGCCAGACTCAGAGCCCCTCAGACAAACTCTCAGATCCATCATAACTCCAGTGCCCACACATGGCTTGACAAAAGGAAGGTGCCGCTGATAAACACGTGTCAAGGAAATAAAAATGGTAGTTCTTGCGGGGAGTCCTTCCACAAGATCGAGTGCCTTCGACATGCTGTGCTCTGTGGCTACAGCAGAGAACAAGCTACATCTCCTTCCCTCACAGAGCTTCCTATGGGGAAAACAGACATTAAAGTGACTGACCTTTTCCCCTCTGCAAAACGGGAAGCATGATGGAACAGCTGGGCAAACTCTTTGGCTGTGGTGATATCCGGCAGACCTCAGGAAATGATTCAGGAAATGGGCCATGCTGCCTCAATTTCATTTTTGATTAACTGTCAGTCAAAGAAATGAAAAGAACATTCTCATCTCATTTCCAAGTTGTTGTTGTTTTTTTCTTCAGTGTCGGAAAGTCATTTTCCAGATTAAGGAAATAGTGCAGGGTCATGATTCTTGGTACTTGAGCTTGTACTAGAGTCTTCAGGGAGGCTTGTTAAAACGCAGATTGCAGGGCCCCTCGGGGTTTGTGATTCAGTCGGTTTGGGAAGGGATCGAAAATTTTGTGCTGGTCACCAGCCCCTGGTGCTGCTCATGCTGGTAATCCCAGGGCGCCACACTGAGGACCACTGGCCTCATGCACATAACACTGCCGTCAGCAGTCCTGGGGTTGAGTCACAGCTTTGCCTTGGCCTCACCAGGTGACCTCGGGTACTTCGGTGGACTTCAGTTGCTACCTTTGTCAAACGGGAGGGTGGACTTGGAGGCATGGGAATCTCCAAGCTCTTCCAGACCATGAATCCTGGGCTCCATGGGTGGAAGTTTGGAGCCACCGCAGGGCAGTGGCTCCCAGGGCTCACTGTCTGGGGTAGGTGTCAGGGTGGGGAGGGTAGAGAAGACCCAGCCGCCTGTGGACTGATGACCTAGAAACTTACAGCTAGCTTTTTTTTTTTTAATTGATTAATTTATTTTTTGGCCGCGTTGGGTCTTTGTTGCTGCGCGTGGGCTTTCTCTAGTTGCGGCGAGCGGGGGCTACTCTTCGTTGTGGTGCGCGGGCTTCTCATTGCGGTGGCTTCTCTTGCTGCGGAGCACGGGCTCTAGGCGCGCGGGCTTCAGTAGTTGTGGCTTGTGGGCTCTAGAGCACAGGCTCAGTAGTTGTGGCGCACGGGCTTAGTTGCTCCACGGCATGTGGGATCTTCCCAGATCAGGGCTCAAACCCGTGTCCCCTGCACTGGCAGGCGGATTCTTAACCACTGCGCCACCAGGCAGGCCTGACAACACGTTTTTAAAATGTGGCGCAACTGCTCGTGATTTCTTCTTTCTCTTAGATGAGAAGGGCGGAAAAGTTCTGATTTCTCCAGTGTCCCAGGGGAGGAGGAACAAGCTAAGGAAGAAAGTACTCTGAACCAAGAGTCAGGAGATAGGGGTTTCAGGTCCAGCAGGTATAAGTATGTCCCAAATATTGAATGGGACATACTTATGCTAAAAACATATTTATTGTTTATCCGAAATTCAAAGTTATCTGGGCGTCTTGTATATTTATTCACTAACTCTGGTTAACTCTGTCTCCCAGATTCTCACTCACTTCTTCCAAAGCAGGTATGGTTGGGGCCTCTTTCAAGAATCTCACAGGTAAGAATTGTTCCTATTGAAGCACTATCCTTAATCACCAAAAGATGGAAACAACCCACATGTCATCAATGGAAGAATGAATAAACAAGATCTGGTTTATCCATACAATGAAATACTATTCAGTCATAAAAAAGAATGCAGTATTGATCCATGCTATAAGGATGAACCTTGAAAACATTATGCTAAATGAAAGCAGTCGTTCACTAAAGGTCATATATTGTACGATTCCATTTATATGAAATATTCATAGTAGGCAAAGCCATCGACAGAAAGCAGGTTAGTGGTTTTCCAGGGGTATGAGCAGGCAGAAACAGGGAGTGATGGCTTCTCAGGTATGGAGTTTCCTTTTGATTTTTTTTTTTTTTTGCAGTACGCAGGCCTCTCACTGTTGTGGCCTCTCCCGTTGCGGAGCACAGGCTCCGGACGCGCAGGCCCAGCGGCCATGGCTCACGGGCCCAGCCGCTCCGCGGCATGTGGGATCTTCCCGGACCGGGGCACGAACCCGTGTCCCCTGCATCGGCAGGCGGACTCTCAACTACTGCGCCACCAGGGAAGCCCGGAGTTTCCTTTTGAAATGATGAAAATGTTCTGCAAGTAGACAGTGGTGATGGTTGCCCAACGTCGCAAAGGTACTAAACGTCATTAACGGTCAGTTTTATGTTATGTGTATTTTACCAAGTTAAGAAAAAAAAAAAAAAAAAAAAGGCTCTCATGTTAACCTCAGTATACCTCCTCCCTGTGTGTTATTGGTTGAATTGTGTCCCCCCAAAAGATATGCTTCCCCGTTACCTGTGAAGGCAGCCTTATTTGGAAATAGGGTCTCTGCAGATGTAATCAAGTTAAGATGAGGTCATTAGGGTGGGCCCTCATCCAATATGACTGGTGTCCTTAAAAATAGATGGGATTAGAGACACACAGGGAGAGCGTCATGTGACTACAGTGGCCGAGACTGAGGTGCTGCCCTGCTAGCCAGGGACTGCCTGGCGCCTCAGGACAGAGTAAGGAACCTCTCCTAGAGGCATCGGTGGGATCGTGGCCCTGCCAACACTTGGATTTCTGGTCTACAGCACACTTCCAGCCTCCGCAACTGCGAGAGAAGGCCCTTCTGAGGTCTTAAGCGGCCAATGGGACCCTACAGGACCCACTCCCTCACTTTTAGGCCCCCCCCACCACAAGGCGCTGTATCTCTCCCTCCCCCCTCCTACGGGGGGAGTAGCATAAACAGGGCATCCTCTAAGCCTCTTCCCCTGACCCTCTCAGCCCTGCCAGAAACTTCCCTCCGGCCTTTTCAAAGAAGCACACGGCCACAGATGTGTCATTCCATTGCCTCAGTTTTAAATATTTATTTAAAATCCAGAAGGGAAAAGGAGAAACGGAACCCACTTGGGTTTTAACACATTGACACGTGGACAGAGACATGAACAAGGACAGCAGAGAAACCCAAGAACAAGACAGACGCCAGGACAGAGGCCAGGTGGAGACTGGTGGCTGGGGAGACCGAGCGCTGAGATGAGGCCCGAGCTGCTACAAAAACACACTTCCAGGGAGCGTGGAGGCGGGCGGGGGGTGGGGGAGGGAGACAGGAAGTGGGGGGGAGGGGAGGGTGGGCCAGAGTGAGGTATTAAATAATGAAAATCGAATCCAATTCCCAAAGAGACACTTTAGGAAAAAAAAAGACACAAATAGACTTTCACATAAAATTTCCCCTTCTACAAAAATAATTCCATAGTTAAAATGACTGCAAAATCCAGCCTGGGCACTGACTGGTTCGCTGAGGCAGGACAATTCAGATTACCCTGAAGAGCCCTGCCACGCTGAACTCGGAGATTCCCGTAATAAGCCTTTCTCCTCAGCCCACATTTATACTTGGAGCTAATGGTGCTGGGTTTCTACAGAACTGAATGACGATGAAAAAGCAAGAGTGATGACTGCATCTTGGAAGGACAAGCTCCAGGAACGGAGGACCTTAGGGGATGGTCTGTGTCTTCATCATGAGATGGGTCCATATTTACATGCCACCTCCAAGGCCAGCCCTGACCCAGTGCCGTTCTCCTAACTGGTTTCTTCAAGGTCAAATCTGCAAGGTCAGGACTCTCCAGTCTAGATCATACCCTCCAAGACAAGCCTAACTTCCCTCCAGGACCAAGAAAGGCCAAACTGAAATCCTTCATCCTCAGGCCTCCCCCTGCCTTAAGAGGACAAGCATTTCAAAGTCCATAAGTTAAAAGGTAAATCTTTTCTACTTCTGTTTCTGGTTGTTTTTTCTTTTTGTTTTTTTGCTTTGCTTTTTGTTTTTTTTTTCCTTTTACCTTCTTCCCCCCGCCCTCCTTAACAGATTATGCAATGAGCACAAGGGTGATGCTAGGAAAATTTTAAGAATTCCCCAAACTTTGTCATTTGGAGGAGAGAGAAAAACGTGGATGATACCCCACATCCAAATGTTTCTTCAAAGTCTGTGGCAAAACTGGTAGCACCTTCAGAATCTTAAATAGGTTTTTTTTTTCCTTAAAAAAATCACATACACTACGAGAAAATTGTGAGCACCAGCGATTTCACAGTGGGAGGTAGCAGACGTGGGCACCCCCAGCCCCGAGGATCTCACCTCTCCCTCTCGGCATCCATCACTTCCCACCCCCTGGCTGCTCTCTCTCACCTTCTCACCTCTTTCCCAGGTGAAAAAAAAATAGTAACGCACCTTCTTTGCGTTTGTTTAAATAAAATATATATACTTCTTTCTTTCTTTTTCTCCTTTTTTCATGTCTCCTCTCTAATATTGCACATCAAAGCTCCCTGGCAGGGGCCAGCTGACGAGATGCCCCCTTCCCTCAAGCTGGCTGGAACGTGGGGCTCTTTGGGAAGGAAGCTGAGCAGGGAAGGGGGTGGCCGCAGAGCTGGGAGACAGGCCGCGGGGCTCAGGCGGGTTGTGGGCCCGGCTTGCTCTGTCTGGCTCTTTGGTTGGTCTTTGGGGCTGAGCTGGGATGAGTTGTTCCCAAGGATACCCCGTGCCCTGCTACCCCTCAGCCTCTTCTACTGGGCAGACAACAGCTGGGGTCTGCTCAAGGATCCTTGGGCAGGTGAGCTGCCTCTCCTAGGGGCCCACCTGCCCCTAGGTACCCTCCTCTTCCCTCCCCATCGAGGCCGAGAGAAGCCAGGAGGTCAGAGGTCAGAGGAAGCACGCAGGTCCAACTTCGAGGCGGTACTGCTTCCCTGAAGAGGCAGGAGGGAGGTTGTCCACGCTGACGATGGGCAGCTGCTGGGGGTCCTGGGTCCGGAAGGTGAAGAGTGTCTGATGCCAGCGGCCATCCTGGACCTGCGGGTAGAGGGAAACGGGGACATGTCTATCCATCATAGTTCTCATCATATATCAAGTGCATTTCTCCCTCATCTTTCTTCACAATTTTTAATGTCCACGTGGCATTTCACTGTTTCAGTGACCTGTATGTGTCCATTTAGATTGCTTCCGCCATTTTGATTCTTAAAAGAGAAGCGGTCATGAGTATCACTGTAGCTAAACTTTTGTGCACATCCTTAATTACTTCCCTAGAACAAATTCTAGAAGTAAGATTTGCGGGATCAAAGGATAGGTACATTTGTAAGGCTTTGGATATATATTGGAAATATACATGTGGCTGCTGTTCCGAAAGCCTCTACCAATTTAGCTTTAATTTTTCCAAATAGCTTTGTGTGACAGTGTTGGTTTCCCCTCATCCTCAGTAACACTGTGCATTACTGGTTTTGTCTAATTTTGTGAAACTGGTTTTTTGGATGACTTTCTGTCTCCCTCTTCCCCTACAACCCACCCTGTTTTAGGCCTCTGAAGACAACCAGAATGTTAAGAGAAGAAATTAGCCTGGCAGGGCAGGGGCAGAGAGAAGAGTACAGATACATCCTTCTATAAGCAGCCTTGTAAATAAGCACAGCATCTACCGGCTGGTAGAATTTTTACCAGCCCAGACCTTCCCTCAGAAGTTTCCCAGGGAGAAAAGTGAATAAAAGCAATTTTATAAAACTCAAAGGTAAACATTATATGTATCATACTAATATACTATAGTATAAAATTGTTACTATATAAGAAAACGTTTTCCTACCTGTCTATGCATGAGGGGCCTGTAAGGGGCCCCAAGACTTACCTTGCAGCCATCCATTGACACTTCTGGCCTGAACTGACCCCCGGCTTCAAAGATCTGCCCGTTCCAGGCCCGGAAGCGCACAGCCTGCTTAGCTGGGCTCTGCCTGGTGCCCTCCTGCCACACGGTCATGTTAAGGCAGTGGATGGTGATTTGCTGTGTCACCTCAGAGCTTAGCAGGTGCAGAAAATTCATCTGGACCCGGCTAATGGCAAACTCCACCTGTGGAGGAGATAGAGCAGTGAGGCAGGGTCGGGCTGGGCTGCCCACAGCTCTCAGAATTCCTTACCTTCCTCTGGAAGGTCCAGGGATAAGCCCTTTCCTGGTAAGCAATTCCCAGCCATGCTCCCAGAGCTGTACTCGCTCGAAAGACAGAAAAACTGAGGCCTGTGTGAGCCAGTCCCACAGCCAAGGAGTAACAAGGAGGGGAAAGAACTGAGGTCTGCCTGATTCCAGCCAGAAATGCGAGGGTCCTAATGCACCGTATGGGAGGGATCTCTGGAGCTGAGCTGGGATACCGAGGCTCACAGAGGAAGAGGATCTTGCCCAAGAGCGAGAGGCTCTTAGTGGGCAGTGGAAATGAGAAGTGCCTTCCCCACGTTTCTAAGTCCCAAGCTGCAGGCGGGGTAGGGTGAGGCAGCTGGAAAGGGCAGACCTGACAACAAACAACAGGACAGGGTTTCGGGCTTAAGTGGCTGTACGTTAAGTCCTGACAGTTGGGTTTTCTCTTTTTTTCTGGTGCAAGTGCCTGACTTAAGCTTTGATTGCTGAGGCATCCATTCAAAGAGGCATCCACTTCAAAGACAGACTATCTCAAATAAATACCTTGCCAGCCACAGGACTAGATAAAGAGTCAGGCCACCTCCAGGCACTGAGCCTCCTTTGTTTTAAAGCTCTGGATTGATTTCAATAACTGACCCTTTGGGCTACTTGTTTTTTCTCTCCCCATGCTTTAAATTCTGGCCCTTATATTTTAAATTCACCACTAAAGAATGAGCCTGCAAAACCCTAACACCCCCCCACCCCAATAAAAGCAGAACCCCAGGCCCACGCACGCTCTCTCTCTCTCTCTCTCTCTCTCTCTCTCCTCATGACCTTGTAGTGTGGCCCCAGGTGGGCTGTGCAATTTCCAGGTCCTGTAAATAATAAAACTTTAGTTTTGCAAAGTTTCCTGGTGAAAGCCATCTTGCAATCGCAATAAGAACTGCAAGGGCTGGTCCAGCCACAACACTGGTTATTTATAGGCTGAGACCAGCACACAACGATTGGTGTAGTTGGCAGGACTGCACGACCGCCCTTGCAATCAATGGATGGGATGCGTTTTACCTGCAACTTGCTTACTAACCACCTAACTCAGGTGGGTATCACCATCTGCGGAAGGAGCACTGCTTGCTGGGGGTCTGTCTCATTGCTAAGTGCTTTCGCATATTGCTATGGTATCCAATCCAAAAAGTCACGGCTGCTGCGATAATCCAATGATCTCCCCAGAGCAGTGTGATCAAGGCCATAGGCTCTAACTAGCCACTGAGACCACTAATTATAAAGGCCTTAATTGACTATTAATGTGAGTAAGGGTCCTCCATGACTCAAGGGAAGAGTTAAGGAAAGTGAACTGGAGCACAAGGCTAAGTCACTGCCCAAGGAAAGGCTCTCGGCTGAAGGCAGGAGGGATATATTCCTGTAGGTGAGGAGGATAGGAGACTTCCACCTAGGACCACTGAGTTGGTGGTTGTGCCTGGACCACATGTTGTAATCCAGAAGAGTGAAATAGCCTTGCAACTGGAAACCAGTGGACCTCCAGAAGGAAGACACAACAGAGATCTATAGTTTCTGTGTCAAAACTTCACTCATTACTGTCATTCTTCATCCCTGACCCAATGGGATATTATGGGTCCCATCCCTGGTGTGATGTTCCTAAAAAAATTAATGGGCAGTGACCACCTAGAGGGGTGGGATAGGGAGGGTGGGAGGGTGACACAAGAGGGAGGAGATATGGGGATATATGTATATGTATAGCTGATTCGCTTTGCTATACAGCAGAAACTAACACACCATTGTAAAGCAATTATACTCCAATAAAGATGTTAAAAAAAATTATTGGGCAAATGTAAATGGCCTAAAAATCTGATGCCAGCACCTCCTAAGAACCCTGAGGAGGTGCACCAGCTCCTTGATAAATGCAAAACCCCATGGAAGCATCCTGGGGATATACCAACATGCCAAGGCTCTGGTATGACACTAGAGGCCTAAGGGCTTTTCCCAAAGATCCCGTGCATATCATGCTCGTAGAAGCAGACCTCAGTCCCAGAGAGGTCTCTTGGAACACCCTGGGAAGGAAAGCAGCGAGCTATGAAGACGGTTCACAGTGATGCCATCCAAAATTTTCCAGTAACAACACGTCAGTTTAAGATAACAGGAGAAAATCGGGAAGTAGAAACTGAGATAAAAAACTATACTTGAACTGAAATTCAAATTTTTCTTAAATATTTTATGTAGCAGGAAGGAGAGAGGGGAACTAACTGGCTATTCTGGTATTTTTGTTTGTTTGTTACAGGCTCTCAATCGTTACTCAAGGCTGCCAAAATTCAACAACTGGCCAATACCTCTAAAGACCCTAAAATCCATAATTTTCTTAAAGATCCATCCGGGCTATATGCTTGTTTCCTCAGCCCCCTCGGCTTTCCCCTCAGCAGAACTAAGAAAGACACCTTATAAGGCATCCCTGCTGCCAAGGGAAAAGTTGATGGGGTCATCCAGGCATCTAGGATGAGGAAGAGGGATCAGGGAAGGCAAAGGGCCCTAGAGCCACTGATCTTCTACCAGGGCCCTTACTCTTTTTGGATGTTTACTCCTGGCATGGTTGCATCTTTCCATCACAGTGATCACTGCTAAGGCTCACAGTGAATGGAAAACATTAAGATGAGGGCCATCTCCTGCTGCGCAAAATTGGCACGGTCCAGTGGGTTTACCATTTCCATGGTCGTGGCGATCTAAATGACCCCTCTTCATTTTCAACTCTGAAGAGGCCCCATTTGACCCAAAGAATTATTATTATTATTTTTTTGTTACCATGACTGCCAAGATGCTAGTCCTGCTGATGGGCAGAGAATTATTTTTAGAGCACACTCCCCTAATTATAGGGTGGTACTACAACATTTTATTGGAACTGCCAAAACCATACAAAAGGCACTAAAACTCCTGGAAGAAAATTTACATTTTTTTCTCTGTCCCTTGAAGATTAAATCTTTGAAATGGAAACACCCCAGGAGGTAACTAAAACTCTACCCACAATTGCCTGAGGCTGAAGAAAAAAAATGAGGGGGAAGAGGCCTCTTAAAATACAAACTGCTATACAAGCTCTCTTACTCAAAATCTAGTCCACAGCCTCCTTAATATTACTTGTCAAGAACAAATACACATCTTAAAAGTCATCTCCACAAATACTAGTAAAAAGCATTAGCCACTGGAGCAGGTAACTTTGTTCTGCCTGTCAGACACAATTTGGAGTCAAATGTTATTTACAGACTAGTAAGTTTTATATTGTTGTACCTGATTCATGGCTAAAATTTTGGAGTGGAAGCTATAGCATCTCAGTGTCTCTGTGTGTTTATGTAAGTCTCTGGATGTATATGTGACTTTTTTCTTTCTCTCTACCTCTGAATGGTATTGTCAAAATTAATTTGTAAAAGAGCTCCGTTTAACTGGCTTAAAAATAAGCACTTATGGGCTTCCCTGGTGGCGCAGTGGTTGAGAGTACGCCTGCCGATGCAGGGGACACGGGTTCGTGTCCCGGTCCGGGAAGATCCCACATGCCGCGGAGCGGCTGGGCCCGTGAGCCATGGCCGCTGGGCCTGCGCGTCCGGAGCCTGTGCTCTGCAGCGGGAGAGGCCACAACAGTGAGAGGCCTGCGTACCAAAAAAAAAAAAAGCACTTATGAATTAGGTATTCCTAAAACTCAGAAATATAGAAACTAATCCAAATGTTTTTCAAGTTCACATGATCTGGGATAATCTTTGGTAAATAAAAGCCAGTCTAAGTTTGTTTTAATTAAAATAGGTATGTCTTTATAGTTATCAGCATTAAATATACTGCAGATAAATAACTTTACAGGGTTTACTAGTCAAATAAATCCATGTTATCTCTGTTACAAAAGAAAATTAGCTTGGGACGATGGCTAGCTTTGTCTACTGTCTAATGAAGATTTTGAAGGTAGTTTAAGCATATTGTCAGGAGAGAGAAAAAGGATTTTACCTGGTGTGGTCAAGCTGGCTAAAATTGGACTGTTACTATATGAGTTTTTTTTTAAAAATAAGCTTTAATATCAATAATGTGCTTATGTAATTTTCTTCATCTGCTATAAGGACAAAGTTTTCTTGGAGCATTGGTCTGCTCCTGTTAAGAGATTATGAAAAGGTTTTCTTTACCTTTTAAGTAATCTGGCTAGAAAGCAAAGATTTTGTGTTTTATCAAAATAATTTCCTGTGCTTCATGTTGCCTTAATGAGGTCTTTAGTTACCTAGAAGACACAGTTTTCTCAATATCAAAAGAGCTAAGTTTTCTCACAACTACGTAACCATCTGTATTTGCTTTTAAAATCCTTTGTCACTTTGGCTAAGTAGATAATTAGGCACTTTTTCATAATGATCTGTGATTCTATTAAGTCAAGTGTCCAAAACCTTTGATATTTTTGACAGACTTCCCAAAATCAAGTTCTAAATGAAGACTTTTTGACTTGGAAGTAACTGGGGTTTTCCAGAGGATCGTTGGAACATCTCAAAAGATCCATCTCTTTCCTTATAAAAAGAGAAACGTTAAACTAATTAGGCTTATTTGATATGTTAAATCACATGGGAAACACTGTCAAATAAGAAATACACCTTCTCTTTATGGATATCCTTGAATGGGTATATGTTATTAATATGGTGTTCCAGAAATAATATGAAATTCCTAAAAGTCTGATATGTTATGTTATCCATCTATAACTCCAGCTATCATCTTAAAATGTTGTGTGTCACAGAAATAACCAAATTTCCTTGTCAACTGCATCATAATGAACTCCCATCAGATCTTTAACCACTCTTTTGTCAGTCTTTTATCATTTATAATTATTGATTTACTCCTTTGCAAAAGTGCTTCATCTTCAAGGAGATTCATGGAAAGGACTCTGACAAGTACAGGTTTCTGATAACTTTTAAATCATACCATTGAATGGGTAAGAATTTATAGAACTCTAAGGGAAAACTGGATTCATGAAACTGCTAACAAAAGATCAAGATCGAGGATGAATTACATAGGACTGAATGAACTGATGGGGGTGATTATAACTTTTTATGACTTTTTTGGAAACACTGGCAGTTCTTTTAATCTCTGTTTCCACATTTAAGGAAAACTTTTCTCTTAAGCTAGCAATGCATTACAGCCATTTGGTGAAGTACACCTCTGTGAACAAAGATGAAACAATTGCTGTTTCTCCCACCTGATCCTTCTAGAATTCAGAAGCTCTTGGTGAGTATTCTCATGGCAGTATAATTATTTGCATAAGTTCAATGAGAATCTATTCTCCTTGTAACAGGACACAATTGGAAATACTGGTTATCCCCAGGGCTATGAATGGAATGTCATATTTGAGAGAGACATAAAGAGACTCAGATATGACCAGATCACTTAAGGAACTAAGGTTGACTTTATGGAGCCAATAAAGCCCCTTAGAAAAATCAGTCTGTTACCTTGATTACAGGGTTCCCAGCAGCCTTACCAGGTGAGTAAGTAAGGTCACTTCCTGGCAGGTACAGGAATCTCAGGATATTTTGAGGACTTTAAGAAGAGAGAAATTCACCCAAGTCTCTAAGTATTCCAGGCAAAGTCTGATGGTAAGTTCTTGGCTCGGCTTCCTGGCCTGGAGAGGCTTTTGAAAGTTCAATCTGAGACTCGTTATGAAAGGTTCCAGCAAAGCAGCAAGGAGCCTATGCTGTCAATCACTCTTCTTGCTACACTTATGTAAATAATCAAATTTATTGAAACTAGACTTAATTTGCAAACAAATTAGTTTTTCTATGGTTATCGTTAATAGAAATGGGGGTGACGGTACAGAGAAAAGTCTCAGCCCGGAGACTGGCACATGGTAAGTGGGCACTAAACATGAGTTACATATTTGCATATACAACCCCGGAACACATATCCCAGATGAGCATCGCACTGATTTATTTTGTGCTGATGGTCACGGCTGTCCAAGCCAGGCCAGCTTGGCTAACTCCGCCATTTTAGATATTAGGCAGAAAGTTCTATTTGAAGAAAGAACCATTGGGATCACATAACTCAGAAGGGTTTGGAAACCATGGATTTTGAACAATTCATCCCCAGTGTACAGATGAGGAACTGGGATTCAGAAAGAGGAGATGACTTTCTCAAGGCCATGTAGCAAGATAGTCAAGGCTCAGTCCCAAACCTGGGGGGGCTGTGGTCCAGGGCAGGGGGCAGGGGGGTGTAGAGAGGGCCATCCAGTGGGGACTTGGGAGCAGATGGGTACCTTGGAGGCTGTGATGGGCTTGAGACACGTCTGTCCACCATGTGTGAAGTTGCAGGAGACTTCGATGGTGTCGGACGAGCAGCCAAGGTTTGGATCCACCCAGTAGGTACCTGCAGGCAGCATGGGATGGGGGTGGCATATATATATGTGGGGAGGAACCCAGGGCTTGGTTCTGCAGGTGGACCCCACACCCTGTGACCCACTGAGCCCCAGCTGGACATGAAGTCGGGGAGGGTGAGCAGAAAAGGGATTCTATGAGCCGCAGAGATGGAAGGAAACCCTCTGGGCAGAGCTCACAGGTGGCAGAGTCCCTGGAGGGGCCACGTGGTGGAGCCCTTGCCTATGTTGCTCTTGGGTAGCGTCCATTTTACAGAGGGGACAACTGAGGCTGAGAGAGGCTGAGTCACTTGCCCAAGGGATTTAGGGATCGTTTAATTGAATGGTTTCGCCGCCAAGGCTAGTGATCCTCCTAGAGCTTGGTGGGAGTCAGGGCTTCTACCCCATCAACGAGGCACTTCTGCTGGCACTTGGTTTCCCCTTTGGGTTTCCAAGGGAGCCAAAGGCTCCAGAGCTGAAAGAGTAGGACAGCCGGCCACTCGTCCACCTTCTTGTTCAGCGGAGAGAAGGGTGGCTTGCCCAGCTCACAGAGCTGGTCAGAGGCAGGGCTGACCTTCAAACTCCAGTCTCTCTGCCTCTAAAACTGTGGTCCTTCCACGGCACCACATCAGCTCACAGAGAGAGAAGAGACTTGGATGAGGTGCGAACAGAAAGGGGAAATCCTGGCTCTGCAGGGAAGCTATGATGGGGTCCCCTCCTGGCCCTGGGGGCTTTGTCTGCCACAGCTCTTGTCCCATTGCACGGAAATGGGACAGCTTGCGGATCTGTGGGCTCTGGAAGGGTGGGACCACTCCTCTGTGTTTCCCACTATATCCCCACACCCCAGGAAGCACAAGCACTTGGCACATCGTAGGGCTCTGTGACTGTCTGTTGAGTGAATAAATGACTGCCTCCCCAAGGACAGAAACTTGGCCCAGTGGAGTGGAGACTCTAATGCACCATCCCACCCAGCTCCTCCCGGAACCCCCTGCCCCGCCCTGCCCCACCCCTGGGGCAGGAAGCCCTCCCTTGAGACCCCACAGGCCCTCGTACCATCCACCATCTTCTGTTCACAGTCCATGAGGTCCCGGCAGACCCGGGCGGGGTTCTCTTTGGTGCCCAGGGGCGTCTTAATGCTCTGGATGAGGTTGCTGAGGTAGTGTAAGGTTTTAAAGATCTCCCCTCCCTGGTCCAGCACCAGCCGGTCCGGATGGCTGTAACCCTGTCGTGGGGAGAGAGGGTGGCCATCGGCCTCCTGAGGTCCTGGCCTGGCCGGAGGTCCGAGCCTCCACAGCCCCAAGTTCTTGCTACTGAGGAGACATCTGAGTTCCCAGCAGCGGGCACACTTGGGTCTCCCTCCACTGAACAAATAAAGAGACTGGGGACCAGGGACAGGTGGGGGCAGATCTGCCAGGAGGGCCTGGAGGCTTGAGAGGAGTAGAGGGTCAGCCTGGTTCCTGTGCAGAACAGCAAGGTCCCCGTGAGCGAGGAGTCAAGGGAGTGGTCCCAAATCCCTCGGGAAGGGGTTGGTGAGGACTTTCCACTGACCCCCAGAATGGAAGGAAGATAACGGGCCTTTCCATCTGCCCTTCCCCCTGGATCATGAGCCCTGAGAGAGTCACCTCGGCATCACCTCTCCCCAGCATGCTGCTCAGGGCACAAATGGAAATGTCTGAAGGTCTGAGCTGGGAGGTAGTGAGCTCCCCATCGCGGGAAGGAGGCAAAGCAGCAAAGGGCACTCCTGACGGGGCTTGACTAGAGGACACCTGAGGCCCTGCTCAGCCTCATATCCTGGGGCTGACTTGATCACCGGCCAGGGCCTTAGCAGAGCCTGTGGACTGACAACGAGCTTCCTGCTCCTGGCAGGTTGTGGGACTGAACCACGGAAGCTGCTGTGGGCTCTGGACCCAGCTGAGCATCTCTTCCTGACTCAGGAGGAAAGGGCTCTGGAGGAAAGAGAAAGGGCTCAGGCCTGTTTCTGGCCCCTGCTCTGGCCGTGAATCACTCAGTACAGGCCACGTGGAGGGCACTGACCACACATGGGCCATCATTTCCGTTTCCCCCAGGAAGGGACCCCATGTGGGCAGGGCCCCTGGTGGTACCTCTGCTCTCAGTGCTCCACTAGTGTCCATCCACGTCTGGAAAGCTGCCCCAAGGTCATCTTGTTGCTGTGCGGGGAGAAGACAGGGTGTATCTCCTGGTCTCCACACACCCAGCAAGCGGGTGCTCCAGGGTCTGAGCGAGAGCCCTCCCACCCCCGCTTCCCCGGCGGGATCGTGGCCAACAGCATGCCTTTGGTGCAACTCTGTCCTTCTTCCCCTTGCAAACAGGCCCTTCTGCTCCCTTCCTCTAGGCACTTCCATAGTGCTCCAACACCCTCAGGATTAAGTCCAAACTCCTCAGCATGGCTATAAGACCTGGACTGAGTGCTGCGGTCTCTGGCCCTGCCTCTCTTCTCTCTCCCACGTGTGCTCCGTGCACCACACACACTATTGTACTTCTAAGTTCCTAAGTACCATGCTCCATCTAGCCACTGGGCCTTTGCACATGCTGCTCCCGTTGCCTCTTCCCTCCCTCCACCATTCCATTTACTATTCCAGTGGTACTCATCCAGGGGAGATGCTGCCCCCAGTGGACATTTGGCAATATCTCGAGACTTCAGGGGCTGTCACAACTGGAGGAGGGGATGCTACTGGCATGTAGTGGGTGGAGGATTCTGCTGAACATCCTACAACGCACAGGACAATCACTCATAGCAAAGAATCATCTGGCTCCAAATGTCAACGGCACTGCAGTTGAGAAACCCTGCCCTACGCTCATCCTATAGATGCCAGCTGCCATGGGAACTCTTTCCTGACGTTTCTGCCCCCAGGCTGGGTGTGGACCCCTTTCTCTACAGTCCCCGTGTCTCCCCTTTGGCTTGCACTGTAATTGTCTCACGTACACTTGTAGCTCCATCCCTGGCACTGGGCTTGCCAGAAACATAGCCATGGTCTTGCCATGAAAATAGTGAGGGGGAGAATCTGGTAGTGAGTAAAGCGCAGGACTGGGGTCTGGGGCGAGGACTCTGGAGGTACTTCTCCAGTTCAAATCCCAGCCTTGCTCCTTACTAACTGCACAGTCTGGGCAAGTTGCTTAACCTCTCTTTGCCTCAGTTGTCTCATCCTGATAATGGGCATGACAATACAACTCTCTCAGAACTGTTGAGAGGAATAAATGAGTTAATACGGGAAAAGCACTTCTAATGCTGTCTGGCATGTAACAAGCACTGAATATATTAGTTATTATTCGAAAAAACTCAAAACCCTCTCATTTCCCATTTTTTCAGAGGGAGAAGGTTTTTCTTAGATCTCTTCACTTCCCCCTAGCTGGCTTCCTTACTGAATGAAGAAGGAAAAGTGTAGAGGGAGAGGCCAGGGCTGTCATTCCATTTTTATGGGCGAGGCAGAGGGATGGGCAGCGAGCAGCAGAGAGGGGAGAAGAACAGGGGCTCTGAGCAGCTCACGGCCCAAGGGCTCCTCCCCCATTCAGCCCTTCCCCTTGGCCGCTCCCCGGAAGCTGTCAGGGCCTGCTTCTAACAGTCAATCATCACCGTGGTGAAATGGAGACGGAATTGTCAGAGGGCTTGGGAGGGGGCCATGCTTTCATACAGGCCAGGGTACCCACCAGGGAGGAACACAGGGGCCCCACCTGCAACCTTGACCGCCGGCCCTCTTTGGACTCAGAATCTGAGCTGGAAGGACTCTGTGATATTATGATTTATAATAAGAAATATATATTTGGTCTTCAATCCCGTTCCTGGCACAGAGCTCCTAAAAGCCCTGGAATCTCCTGGAATAGGGTCTCTTTTGCTATATTAATGAGGTGACTTTTGGACTGCTCGTAAGTAACCTAAGGATGGGGGCTTGTGGTTGGTGGAACCAACCGTGTGATCAGAGGGTTGGAACTTGCAGTTACGGTCCACAGTCTCCAAGGAGGGGAGAGGGGGCTGGAGGCTGAGTCAATCACCAGTGGCCAATGATTTAATCAATCATGTCTGTGTAATGAAGCCTGCATAAAATCCCAAAAGGACTGGGTTCAGAGGGCTTCCAGGTTGGTGAACACACGGAGATTCGGGGAGAACAGGGGAGCTTGTGCCCCTTCCCCGTGCCTTGCCCTATGCACATCTTCCATCTGGCTGTTCCTCAGTGACAGCCTTTTATAATGAACCAACAATCTAATACATAAAATGTTTCCATGAGTTCTGTGAGCCGCTCTAGCAAATTAACGGAACCCCAGGAGGGCATGGTGGGAACCTCTGGTTTACAGCCAGTTGGCCAGAAGCCCAGGTGACACCTGGATTTGCCACTGGCAAATCTGAAGGGGGGCGGTGAGGGGGGGATGGTGAGGGACATGGGGATTGGGGGATGGGGGAGCCAGCAGCAATCTTGTAGGACTGAGCCCTCAACCTGTGGAATCTGATGCCAACTCCAAGTAGTGTCAGGATTGAGTTGAATTGTAGGACACCCAGCTGGTGTGTCCCCAACATTGCTTGTTGGTGCGGGGAACCCCCCTTCCCAACACACACAGAACCTTAAAGAGTTGTCAACGGATCTGTACAGTGTACCGACAGGACCCCGGAGCCAGCGGTGGGAGGTCTTCCTGGGTTCATAGTCAGGGGTGCATTCTGACTAAAAGCTGGGTATCCTGCCTCTCAGCCCAGGGCTCTTTCTGCTGCTTCAGGGTCCAGGATCCAGTATGGAGCGGCAAAAGGACGTGGGCAGTTTAGGGCCACCTTGGCCAGAGAGGGGTCCACTGCCGCCACCTGCCCCTGACACCAACCCCCAGGCCTTACCCCACGCAGGCAACAGAGAATGTTCTCCAACTTACAAAGTGAATAGGGCTCCCTGGAGGACCCTGCAAAAGAAGAGGCTGGGTCTGTATCTGACGGGGACCTGGTGCCGCAGTCCCGGGGGCTGTCGGGGCGAGAGAGAACCCACCACGCTGGTCTCTGCCTGGCCCTACCAGGGCTGTGCCACACTGTCCCGGAGGCCTGGCCCGGCCTGTGAAGTCAGGGCCAGTCCTGTGAACGCTGCCAGCACAGCCTTGGGTTTCATTCAGAGAAATCCCACCTGCTGCCCTGCAGTTCAAGGGGTACCGGGCACACAGCTACCTACCGGTGGGCCGGGCTGCCCTCTGGGACCGGGAGGACCCTGGAGAAAGAGGAGAACAAGGAGGCCCTGGTCAAAGGCCTCTCATCCCCCCACCCAGCCCGGGCCTCCTCCAGCAGACCTGAGACCCGGGCACGATGGTGGCCCAGGTGCAGGTTGAGGCCCACAGGGAAAAACGTGCCCAAGGACATGCCTGGTCATGGGCAGGGGAACTCAGAGGGCCCGTCCCTCCCACTCCCCTGTCCCCCCAGTCCTCATACCGCAGCCCACTCACCCTCGGACCTTGCAATCCCTAGAGGGGGGACAGAAGCAGGGAGAAAGAGTCAGAGGACCAGGCTGAGCCATGCCCGCCCCCTGCCCCAGCCCAACCCTGCCGTACCCCCTGCCATACTGTCCCCAGCCCATCCACTCACCAAGTCCCCTCGCCTGCCTTTGTCGCCCTTCGGACCCTGCAATAAACCATGGCCCAGTGAGAGGGGGCTCAGAGGGGAAGCCCCACGTCCCAGATGGGGAAACTGAGGCTCAGACTGGCCCTGGGTCACAGTCTCGCCCCAGCGGTGTTCCTGGCCAGCCCCCTGCACATACCTGCCGTCCTGAAGGTCCCAGGATTCCTAGGGGCCCAATGATGCCTTCCTTCCCCTAAAGGAGAGAGAAAGGCTTGTGTGTCCTTGTCCCAGAGCCTGGGGAATACAGTCACAGGGACAGGAGGGTAGAGGGCAGCCTGAGTGTCCCAAGGGGATGGAATGGAGACGTCCTCAAGGGGACCAGGCCATGCGTCTCCTGAGCCCGTCCTATGTGCCTTGTGGGGGGGGGGGCACCAGTGGACGGGGGGAGCAGTGAAAGGGGAAAGGATGGCAGCCCAGCTGGCAGGAACGGCATGAGCAAAGGTATGGAAACAGGAGTGAAGATTGTGGGCAGAGGGGCTCGATGCCGAAGGAACAGGAGGAGTGGCGGCCCCCTGGCTGATGGCTGGCCAGCCTTGGGCCTCGGATAACTGTCCCTGCTGGGATAGACAGGGAGAGGACTCACCATCAAGCCAGGAGGCCCCCGAGGGCCCTGGATGCCTTTGAAGCCAATGTCTCCTGGGGGGCCCTGCAGAAGGCAGAGGAAGGGCTGCTGTGTCTGGGCGGCCACTGGGCGAGGGTTCCAGCGCTCTGCCACCCGAGGTCTGGCCAACCTTTGCCCTCCTTGTCAAGAGACGCCTTACCTGAGAGGCTCCAGGAAGAGTAACAAATGTGCACAATTATTCAGCAGGTGCCAGAGAGCTGGCTCGGTGCTAAATGGTGTGGGTCTCTGGTCTTAATTGTAACAACCCTTTGCTGTTACTATACCCATTTTATAGATGAGAAAACTGAGGCTTGGAGAGACCAAGTAACTTGCTTGAGGCACAGAGCAGTTGAATTGTGGAGCTGGGTTTGGAACCCAGGCCTGCTGGAATGTGAGTGCTGGGAGACACAGGTGCTCATGCTAGACCCTGGCTGTGTTCCAGCCCACGCCGCAAATGCCCAAGAAATATTTGTCGAGTGAATAAATGAATAAATGAACAAGCCGGTGGATGGATGGGACCCCAAGAGGAACAGTGTAGAATGGGAATCTGTACCTTGGGTCCGAAGAGGCCAGCCATTCCTGGGAATCCCATCTCACCAGAGTCACCCTGTGGGGAGAACAGGATGAGAAGGCTGCCTGGGCAGTCACACAGGACGCCTGGGCCTGCCTTCTTGCAGGGATATCAGCCACTCCACCTCGAAGTGATCAGATGAGTGTGAATGGCTCACAGAGCAGACACCAGGTCAGCCTGGACTCCAGCGGGGCAGGAGCCTGTGTCCTCTGTCAAATGGGAAAGTGGAGGCCAGCTCAGGGCTTCCACAGGGGATGCTCTAGAACACTCAGGATCTCCTGTCCCAGGTCTTCAAGGAAGACAGTGGAAGGACCTGTAGACTTCCCAACCCATCCCAAAGGCTCTACTGAGGAATGGGCCCCTCAAAGTAACCCCTAAAAACTGAGGGCCTGCTATGTGTCAGGCACTTTGCATGCACCACCATGCTTGTGTGTTCCCACATCAGCCTGGGGAGACACAATGTGCCTATTCACAGACCAGGAAATAAAGACCCAGAGAGGGCAGGAACCTGCTCAAAGTCACACAGATGTTGTGGAGTGTGCTAGATTCAGATAAGGTTATAATTCCAGAGGCCTGTGTTATATGGTTCGTTGTTGCTTAACTTTTTTTTTTTTTTTTAATTTATTTTTGGCTGTGTTGGGTCTTCGTTGCTGTGTGCGGGCTTTCTCTAGTTGTAGCGAGTGGGGGCTACTCTTCGTTGCGGCGTGCGGGCTTCTCACTGCAGTGGCTTCCCTCGTTGTGGAGCAAGGGCTCTAGGTGTGTGGCTTCGTGGAGCGCGGGCTCAGTAGTTGTGGCTCACGGGCTCTAGAGCACAGGTTCAGTAGTTGTGGCGCATGGGTTTTGTTGCTCCATGGCATGTGGGATCTTCTCAGACCAGGGGATTGAACTCGTGTCCCCTGCATTGGCAGGCGGATTCTCAACCACTGCACCACCAGGGAAGCCCATATTGCTTAACTTTTGTTTTTTTTCCCGCGGTACGTGGGCCTCTCACTGTTGTGGCCTCTCCTGTTGCGGAGCACAGGCTCCGGACGCGCAGGCTCAGTGGCCATGGCTCACGGGCCCAGCCGCTCCGCGGCATGTGGGGTCCTCCTGGACCGGGGCACGAACCTGTGTCCCCGGCATCGGCAGGCGGCCTCTCAACCACTGCGCCACCAGGGAAACCCTGTTGCTTAACTTTTAAAGAAACTGCTCAACTGTTTTCCGAAGTGGTTGTACAATTTTACATTCCTATTAGCAGAGTACAAGACTTCCCATTGCTCCACATCCTTGCCAAGGATCAGTATGATCAGTCTTTAAAAATTTCCTCCATTCAAATTCAAAGGTGTGCAGTAGCATCTCATTGTGGCTATAATGAGCATTTGCCTAATGACTAATGATATTGATCTTTTCATGTGCTTATTTGCCACCTGTATAGCTTCTTTGAAGTGTCTACTCAAACCTTTGGTCTAATTTTTAAAATTGGGCTGCTTATTTTCTTACTATTGAGTTTTGAGAGTTCTTTATATATTCTGGCTATAAATCCTTTACAAGACATATGCTTTGCACTTTCTCCTAGTATGTGTCTTATCTTTTCATTCTCTTAACAGTGTCCTTTTGAGAAGCAAAAGTTTTAAATTTCATTGATGTCCAATTTATCAGATTTTCTTTTATGCATCATGCTTTTGGTGTCATTTCTAAGAAATCTTTTTATAACCCAAGGTCTCAAAGATTTTCTTTTACACTTTCTTGTAGAAGTTTTAGCCCTTTTGGTTTTATTTTTAGGTGTATGATCCATGTTGAGTTAATTTTTGTACACAGTATGAAGTATCCAATTGTTCTGGAGCCATTGCTGGAAAACACTATTCTGTATCCACTGAATTACTTTTGCACGTATGTCAAAGATCAGTTGTCTGTATATGAATGAATACATTTCTGGACTCTTTTTTCTGTTCCTTTGATCCGTTAGTATATTTATGGCAATACCATACCTTCTTGATTCCTGTAGCTTTGTAAGTCTTGAAATCAACTACTGTTAGTCCTTCAACTTTGTTCTTCTTTTTCCAAGTTGTTTTGGTTATTCTAGGTCTTTTGCATTTCCAAATGAATTTTAGAATTAGCTTGTTATTTTCTACAAGAAAAACCTGATGGGATTTTGATTGGGATTGTGTTGAATCTATAGACCAACATGAGGAAAATTGGCATCTTAACAATACTGAGTTTTTTTGACCAATAAACACAGTAAATATCTCCATTTATTTAGATCTTCCTCAATTTATCTCAACAATGCTTTATAGTTTTTCAGTGTACATGTCTTATACACCTATTGTCATGTGTATCTCTAAGGATTTCATATTTTTATGCTATTGTAAATAGTACTGCTCTTTAGATTTCCAATTCTGATTGCTTCTTGCTAGCACATACAAGTCATTTGAGTATATTGAGCTGGTGTCCTGCTATCTTGCTAAAACTCCCTTATTCTAGTAGCTTTATTGTAGATTCTATTGGGTTTTCTACATAGACAACCATTTTGTCTACAGATGAAAAGTTTCATGTCTTCCTTTTTGATATGAATGTTTTTATTTATTTTTCTTGCCTTACTGCATTGGCTAGAACTGCCAATACAACGTTGAATAGAAGTAGTGAGAACAGATATCTTTGACTTGTTTCTGCTCTTTGGGAGAAAGAATTCAGTCATTCACTATCTTTTTTTTTTCGGTTGGGTCGGGTCTTAGTTGTGGCAGGCAGCCTCCTTAGTTGCAGCTTGCCGGCTCCTTAGTTGAGGCACGCTGGCTCCTTAGTTGTAGCATGTGAACTCTTAGCTGCGGCATGCATGTGGGATCCAGTTCCCTGACCAGGGATCAAACCCAGGCCCCCTGCGTTGGGAGTGTGGAGTCTTACCCACTACACCACCAGGGAAGCCCCAGTCATTCACTATTAAGTATGATGTTAAATATAGATTTTTCATGGATGCCCTTTATCAAGTTGAGAAAGTTCCTTGGTCTACCAAGTTTGTTGAGAAATTTTATCAGAAATGGAGTTGGATTTTATCAATTACTTTTCTTGCACCTACTGAGATGATTAATTGGGTTTTCTTTTTTCGCTTGCTAATATGGTGAATTACATTGATTTACTTTCAAATGTTACACCATCCTTGCATTCCTGGGATAAACCTCACTTGATCTTGATGTACAATCCTTTTAATGTATTCTTAGATTCATTTTTCTAAAATTGTATTGACAATTTTTGTATCTATAGTTATGAGGTATATTGGTCTGTAGTCTTCTTCTCTTGTAATGTCCTCATCTGGCATTGACATCAAGGTAATGCTAACCTCATAGAATGTGTTGGGAAATATTCCTCCTCTTCAATTTTCTGGAAGAGTTTATGCAGAATTGGTATTTTTTTCTTCCATAAACAATTACTAGAATTTACCAGTGAAGTCATCTGAGCCTTTGTGGGAAGTTTTTAAACTGTAGATGCAATTTCTCTAATAGATACAAGGCTGTTGAAGGCTATTTAGAGTTCCGGTTGGAATCACCTCTCCTCATTCTGAAGGGACCGCTCATATCTCATTTCTCAGCTTTTTTCCACCCCCAAGCCCGCACGCAGGGGAGGCAGAATGGTATCTGTGCCCACAGAGGGTATTGGTCTGCCCTCGTCACAGAGCAGGAAGGTGGTTTCTGGGTCTGTGTGTGTGAACACGTGTGTTCCCTGGGGCTCACTCACCGGCTGGCCTTTGGATCCAGGCTCCCCCTGGTTCCCAGGAAGCCCCGTTCCGCCTTCCGTCCCTCGTTTGCCAGGGGGACCCAGCTGCCCGGGTAACCCACTTTCACCCTTAAAGAAATACACCAAGATGACCAATCAAAGGGAGAAAATGGCTCGAGGAGAGGGGAGGTGCTGAAAAACCATTCCACAGGGTCAGTTAACATCTCCGGGTGCTGGGGCAACAGGCATAGCCCTGGGGGGTGGCGGAGGGGTGCTCAAAACTTCAGCCTCCTTAAGGGGAAAGTCTCTTTTCTTACTCTGGCATTCAGGGGCCACTTTCCGTCCACTCTCCCACACGCCTCTCCTCTTCATTGTTTCTTTCCAACAGACCATGCAGTCCCCACCTCCACACTTCCATTCACGCTGGCCCTCCTTGCTCATTTAAATCCTCCACGGGCCAAGGCCATCTCTCCCTCTGCCAGCTGTCTTTATGGAGGGTTCCAACCTCTCTCCAACTAAACCTCAAGCTCAGAGAGGGCGAGAGCCCCGTTTGATTCATTCGTCTCAATCTTCCCTTCAGTGTCTAGCCCTGGGCTCAGACTGACTCCTGGCTGCCTCCGCCACCACTCAAGGAAACTTTCTAAAAAGATGCCTTGGAGGGTCTCAGAGCCAGCAACGTGCACTGTTCCACAAAGGCCCACAAGAGGGCGCCCATGGACAACTCAACAAATAGTTGACAGTGTCAAGGGCCTGGTAGGGGGCAGTATTACAGCTCCCTGGATAAACTATCCTTTGAGTCAAGTTTAAGCTTGGGGAGGGACCCCTGAGAAAGAGGACTCCATTTTCACACAGGCCCTGGGACATGGGCGCTCACATCAGCACTGCAGTCGGTGTCATTATAGTTAGTACCAAGGCAGAAAGGGTGGAGGGCGGGTAAGGGCATTAACAAGTGTCTGACCTTGAATCCTGGGGGCCCCTGTGCTCCAGGCAAGCCAGCCACACCTGGATTTCCTCTCTTCCCAGCAGGGCCCATGGGGCCAGGGTCCCCATCGTCCCCCTGCTCCCCCTGTGAAGAAAGAGAGCGGAGGAGGATTTTTCATGTTTCAGGAAATAGGCAGCCAAGGAGGCAGGATGACTCAAAACCTGGGTGAAGGGCTTCCCTGGTGGCACAGTGGTTAAGAATCCGCCTGCCAGTGCAGGGGACATGGGTTCGAGCCCTGGTCCGGGAAGATCCCACATGCCGCGGAGCAACTAAGCCCATGTGCCACAATTACTGAGCCCGTGCGCCTAGAGCCCGTGCTCCACAACAAGAGAAGCCACCGCGATGAGAAGCCCGCACACTGCAACCAAGAGTAGACCCTGCTCTCCGCAACTAGAGAAAGCCCGCGTGCAACAACGAAGACCCAACGTAGCCAAAGAAAAAACAAAGCAAAACGAAACAAAACAAAAACCTGGGTGAACCCTGGGTGAAGCTGGAGGTTAAACTGAGGGATGGAGGTCATACTGCTTGTGTGTGAGGATGGCTGGACCAGCGGGACAAATGGGTGGGGAAGGGAAGGGTCTTAAAAACCGGAAGCTCTATTTGCTGGACAGGGCATGACCCTCTGGGTACTGGCATGGAGGAGAGACAGTGAGATGGGCCATAGTCCCAGGTCCCAGGTCCCAAGGGATGAGGCCATTGCCCATGCAGGAGACTTCTGGATATGCTGGTTCTGCCCATCCAAGTTTCCAAACGCGCTCCTCCCGGCCCATGGCCTATGGCACCCCACCACGCACACACCTCATCTCAAATGGAGACACTGTCTCTTAACCCCAAGTCCTGCTCACCTGCTGTCCTACTTGACCGTCCCGGCCAGGAAGCCCATCTGGTCCAGCGACACCCTCGGGGCCCTGTCTCCCCACCACGCCCCGAGGCCCCGGCAGCCCCTGCAGGCCCTGGCGGTAAATAAGAAGTTGGTGAGGGCTTCTGGGGAGGGCAGGGAGGTGGGTGGGAGAGGAGAAGCTGGGAGTCACTCACCTGGATCCCCCTCCGTCCTGGTCCCCCAGCCTTGCCTTGCTTTCCCTTTGGTCCCTGAAAAATCAAGGGGCACATAATGAGGGCTTCCTGGAGGAGGTGCAGAACACTAGGCACTCTGGAAGGGGGCCCTTCTGTGGCCGGGCCCTGCCCCTCCACTTCTTGGGCCTTGGCATCTGAATCTGCAAATGGGCCCAAGCAGCCTGACTCAGAAGCCCAAGGTCGAGGCTGTCACTAACCCTGGGTCCTGGGCCCTCACTGGCAACCCTGCTGCAGAGGCTCCGGGCCCTGGCAACTTCCTGGTGGGAGTGAAGCCCACGGCTGGCTGGTCTATTTAATCCCCATGGGTTTGGCTATCCCTGAGGGGTGGGGGGTGGCTCTGCGGGTGGAGGGGTGCACTCCTGGGGGGAAGTTGAGGGCATTAAGGCAGCCTTGGCCCAACCTCAGTGGAGGCAGATGCAGGAGCCCTGGGTGCAAGGCAGGAAACTCCTCTCCACCGCCTCTGAATTCTTCCACGGGCATCACCAGCCCGGGTCTTCCCCCACACCCCCTCACTTCTCCCAGTTTTCTCTTTCTACAGTGTGGCATGGTGGAAAGAGAGGCCAGCTTTGGATCTTGACAGCCCTGGGTTCAAATACCGCTGGCTGACCTGACAGGTGGTCTCCCTCCGGGAGGCCCTATAAATGGGGCTGGTCATCCCCCCTCCCTCAGGCTGTTTGAAGGGATCTTGGCCAGGCCACACCCTGCAGGGCCCCTCCCTGTCGTTCCCTCTCTTTCTCACAGCACCCCCAGCCCTCCCTCCCGTGTGCTGTGTGCCTGGGCCAGTCTCTTTCCCTTCCCTGTGGACGTCAGGGCCTCTTACCTCGTCCCCTTTCGATCCTTTGGGGCCCGGCCGTCCCCGGGGTCCCGGATGCCCCTGCAAACCAAGGTGAGATGACGCAAGGCAGCCCCAGGATTCTCTCCTGGGGAGGGTGGCCAGTCTCCGCCTGGAGGGGGGAGGTGTGGGGAGGGGTTTGGGGTTGCAGGCTCTGGGGGTGCCCCCAGGGTCAGGGCAGGAGAAACCAGAATGGGCTGCCCCAGGCCCTCCTGCAGGGAGGATCCCTTTAAGCTTTAAAAGGCCCGGTTCTTTAATTCCCCCACTGCTCCTCTACCACCCCACTCAGGGCAGGAGGGAGATGGGACGGGAAGCACCACTCACGGGTTGGCCCTGCTGGCCTGGATTTCCACGGAGGCCTTGTACACCCTCCTGTCCCTGGAAGTCAAGGAGATACAGGTGAGGGGGCTCATTTTGGGTGGGGGAGGACCCCAGAAAGCCCTTGTTCTTCCTAGCCATGTGTGTCCCCCTGAGTCTCAGCATCCTCATCTAGAAAATGCGTGAAATAACGACCCTGCCAGGGGGGTGAAGGTGGGGCGGTGAAGAGCCCAGGGGGCTGGCAGGTGGGCGGAGCTTGGGGGGGGTCTGGTGCTCATTCAGTGGCTTGTTCACACTGCCTCTGTTGGGAGAGCTGTTCTCGGCCACAGATGGGGACGCTGCGGTTCTTGGAGGGGAGAGGTCTCCCCCCCCGCCCATCCTCTCCCTCCCTCAGGAAAGATCTCGGACCCTTCCCCTTTCAGCATGAACTGTGCCCTGAGCCCTTGAGGGGAGGGGGAGGGTTGTGCTTAAAGCCTGGGCACTAATGGTGGAAGGACAGGCCTGTTTCCTGGCGAAGGATGTTCTAATTCTAGGTTGCAGGAAACAGAGGCCAAGGGATGCCCTCTTATACCACTCCCGATGCTGCCAGCAGGTAGGAGCTCCGATACTTACAGGGTATCCAGAGTCCCCTGGCTCCCCGCGGTCTCCTCGATCACCCACAGGGCCCTAAATGACAAGGACAACAATGAAAAATGGGCCACTGGGTGCAGGGGATGCCACACCTGGGCCTCCTAGGCCACAACCTCGTGAAGCTCGCAGCAGCCTCGCCCCTGCTCAGTTTCCCCGCCCCCTCCCAGGTTGGGGCTCCATCCTGGCATTGGTCCACAGGATGCAGTGGGGGTGGGGGTCTTACCCGATCTCCAGGTGGCCCGGGGTGCCCCTCAGCCGTGCCATCCTCACCCTGCTCCCCCTGTGGACACAAAACTAGCTTTAGGACAAACCTCCTGCTCCTGGTGAATTCTGGGAATTCCAGACACTCTGCACTAAGGCCAAAAGGGCCTTCATCAGAGACGAGGTCCAGACGACTTAGGGTTACAGACAGAAAGACTGAGGCCAGAGAGGGAAGGGGAAGATGTGGGGTCAAAGGCACACCTGAGCACGGAACCAGGAATGCAGAACACATAACAGCGCTCTTTACCCTCCCCGCTGCTGGACACCGCCAGGCCGATGCCCTCAGGCTGTCAGACGGGGTAGCTAAGCAGAGACCCTGGTCACACCCAGCTTTGCAGGGGACCAGCTGCCCAGACCTTCAACAGGTCCGTTCCCATCTCAGAGCTTTTTCTTAGCTGCGGAATCAGAGTGAGGAGGGGTGAAGGGGACGATGGCAATACCCATGCGGAGTGGAGGGGAATTCCATGAAATGATGCAGAAGTCCCTGCATGGTGCTCAGCAGTGACAATAATTCCAACAGCTGGCAGGCATGGGCACTGCCACGGCCGCACACAGGCGCTCACTGAATCCTCCCAACAACGCTACAAAGTAAGTGATATTATTCTCCCCATTTTACAGATGAGGACACTGAGGCACAAAGAGATGGTGTGAGCTGCTCAGTCATTCAGCCCCCAATGACACAGTCCCTTTCTCTGACCCTTGCTGGGAGAAAGTGGGCCGAGAACCAGCTTCAGGACAAACGTCCAACCCTTGATGGGAGCCCCAGAGAAGGCCCTGGGCTGCCCCAGATGGCACTCAGCAGTCGGCTAACTTGCAGGTCTTGTTCATATGACAGCTTCCTATCTGCAAAACGGGATTGTCATGCCTCGCAGCACTGCTCCGAGGACCCAGTGAGCAAAGGCGGGCTGCTGCACACAGAGCAGAGCCTCAGTAGAAATTGCTGTTGTTGATAATAACAACAGCAGGGAGGCTGTGTGGCATGGAGGTGGTCAGGAAGACCGCTGGAGGAGCAGAGTTTAGAGCCGAGGTCCTTGGGCCGCGGCAGGCCACGCCAGGCCCTGGGCTACCTACAGGACAGGTGGCTGGACACCATGTGCCAGCTACAAGGAAGGTGTAAGCAGGACAGCAAGTGGCAGAACCTCAGGGCTCAGAACGTTCCAGCCCCAGACAATTAGTGTCACCTCCCATGGGGGTGCATTCTGGGCAGGGGGCTCAAGCCAGGGCACCTCCGAGCCCCCTCGCTGTTGGCAGGGATTGAAGGGGAGGCCTGAGAGGCAGGGGAGAGGAGAGCCATCCCTGGGACTGGAGCCTGTCCCGGGCTCGAATCAGTCCGGAGGGCTGGTGGCTGTACGCCTTGGCCCAGGGCCTCTGTGGCTCTTGTGGGCAGAGATCGAAGGCATGAGGGACTTGGCCCGAGGCCTAGAACCAGTCGTACCCGGGAAGGGGGGGTGGGTGGCCCAAGGGGTGGGGATTCCCTTTCCTCCCTGACCACTCTCTATGGCTCTTTGTCCCAGGGCTCCATCCCACGGTGGAGGGAGATAGCTGGGCTGGGGGGTGTCGGAGAAGGGGGCAGTGTTTACCTAGTGTGTTCTATGTGCCAGGCACTTCATGGAGTATGTTTCATACACGGTTTCATGAACTCCATATAGTACCTCTATGCTGCTGTGACCGCTGGTCCCATTTTACAGATGGAGAAAATGAGGCCCAGGGAAGGAAGGGTCTTAACCAAGGCCACACAAGACTCAAGGGGATGTCTAGGCCAAAAGCCAGCTCTACAGATATCCCCCCTCCCCGACATTGTGGCTGAAGTTTGGGGATGCATATTTTAGCACCTGAAAGCTGGTGGGGTCCCCCCATTCCCCATCTTTCTCCTTGTTCTCAGAGTCTTATCCCATTTCCCCAGTCCCTCTGGCCGCCACCTTTGGGAAATGCCCATGGCCCACAGGGAAATTCCAAGTTGAACGATATATTGGCTCATCTAAGTGTCTGTTTCTGGCTGGAAAAGCAAGGCCTGGCATCAGACAGAGTCTGGATCTGGTCCTGCCACACCTCCCACTGATCCTGAGCTAGTCCTGAAGCGTCGTGGAGACTCAGTTTCCCCACCTGTCAGGTGGGACCCTTACACTTCTGAGCCAGGGTCATGGTAACGATTACGGAGAAATCCTGGTGGAGAGCTTTGCTTCGGGGGTCTCCGCCAGGAACCTGCTCTCTCCCCACCCCGCACACCTGCCGCCAAGCTCCATCCAGCTGTGGTTATTCAGTCCTGTGAGTATTTTTATTTTTGAGCTCTTTAGGGCATCATTCCACAGCCCCTAGCTCAGGGCCGAGAACATACTAAATAAATCATTATAAATCCATAAATACCTGTTGGTTAGCAGATGAATGATGCTCTCACTCATAATAATACCTATGTCAGAAAGTGCATCTGGCTGACATATATGTGATGTCCTCCTTAGCCTCGTGTTCCCGAGGTACCCATCCACTTAATAGATGAGGCAATCAAGGCTCGGGGAACGCTGGGGCCCTGCCCAAGGCCCAGGATCAGGGCAGATCTGGGGTTAGTGTCCAGTTCTCAGCAGCCACAAGAACTGCTTCTGGGGATGCAGACGACCCAGAGTGCAGGCACCCTCTTGTTTCAGGCTCCCTGTTAATCCCTCCTACACCAGCCCCGGCAGACCGTGAGGGCCGAGGAGGGACTCGGGGTTCTGCGAGACACTTTCTGCAGCTTCCTGTGGGATGTGTCAGAGCCTGTGGCCAGCTCTGATTGCAGATCTGTTCTCCAAGCAGGAGGAAGGGGCCAGCTGGACAGCAAACCAGGCCAGGGTGATTCACCCAACAGCGAGATGTAGTTAGTGGGGAGCTGACTCAGCAACGGAAAGGCGGGTTGGTGAGCAGGGGGGCAAAGAGACAGCAGTGGGGCGCCTGCTAGGAGCCCGTTCCAGCTGACCCATCAGGGGAAGGGGGAGGAAAGGAAGGAGGGGCTCAGAGCCACTAATGTAGGAATCAGAGACTTGGGTCCTGGGCCAGCTTGGTGCTGCCTTGCAATGTGACCCTCAAACTTCTGGGCCCCCGCATTCCCACCTGCATAGTGAGGCGGGCCACGGTGATCAGCAAGGTTCCTTCTACCAGTTCCTGTCCTCTACCGAATCTGGAGCCAAGGCATGGCACCTGGACACGTCTTCCCTCCGCCTGGGCGGTTCCTGGCCTCGAAATGCAGGTACTTCTCACTCTCCATCGTAAGCCCCCTCCTGGCTTTCACTGGGTGATCTCATTCACAAGTGAGGCTTCAATGCCCATGTTCACACAGATGATGGCATGGCATTGTTACATGACTGATGTCCATCTCCCCTGGCTCAACCAGAAGCTCCAGGAAGGCAGGAACTGCGTCCATGTTTGTTCTGGTGCCAGGCACCCAATATACCCGTGCTAAATGTAGGTCTAATGGCTCCTGCCTGCCGGCCACAGCTGGGGTGACACTGGCCTCCTAGCTGGCCAAGGCGTGAGCAGGGATGAGCCTGCCGTGAACCCACGCTAGCCCCGCCGCAGTGGCCCAGGGGCTTGCCCCCGCCACCCCCGGATATGAGAAAGCAGCTGCCGCCCAGGACCAGACACCCACCTTTTCGCCCTTTGGTCCAGGAGGTCCGAGGGGTCCCATGATGCCTTTGTGTCCCTGCAGGAAACAAGACGGCAGGAGGTGAGAGCATGGGGGAGGGAGGAGTCGGGAGGGACAGGTGATGAAGGACAAGAACTCAAAGATGGAAACACCCTGGGCTATGCGATCAGGTCCCGGCTCTGTCCCAACTCGCCGTGTGAATCTGAGCAGGCCGTGTGCCTCTCTGAGCCCTGGCCTCCCAGACATGCCATGTCGGTCCCAGACACACCTCTAAGGGGTGTCCACTTGAGTGGCTGAAGGCTCTGCTCATGCCATCTTGGAGCAGACCTGGGACCAGATCTCGGGAGAACCAGCTGTGTCTTCTGGGATGCGGCAGAGGCAGGAGGCAAAATGCTTGCCTCAGAGGGCTTCCCCAGGCCGGGGTGAGAACTGCACATGAAGACTTCTCCCTTGGGCTCCCAGCACCCACTCTCCAGTCTCCCTCTCCTTTGCCCTCTGCTTCTCCTCCCCTCCCTGCAGTATCTCTTTCAGACACTGGATCTCACCTTCAAACTTAAGCTGTCAGGCCTTGCACACACATTCTTTAGCCTCCCCGAGCCTGTTTCCTTTTCTGAGCAAGCCCCATGCCTTGCTGAGGCCTAGGCTCCCAGATGTGTAACATGGGTTTGGCTCAGCAGCCTCTAAGAGGGGAGTTGCCAACTTGGATGTGAAAATGGGCTAAGACCCATCCCTTCCACAGAGAGCAGCGGTGAAGCTCAGACACGAGGTGTGCACGGCACCCACCACGGGAAGGAAGGACTCAGCGAGGCCAGGGATTGGCGGGGAGGTCCTCCTCTGTCCACCCCACCCCTGCCTGGCCCACAGGTGGCTCTCGACCCCACCCCGGTCTGTGGGCCCAGGTGTCCCCTGGGGCGAAGGAGACCGTGAATCTGCCTACAGTGGCCCGAGGGCCAGCCCTCAGCTAGGAGGAGGTGGGCACAGCAGCCGAGGTGGCCTGAGTCCAGGCCTGCAGGACAGAGTTCCGGAGAGGGGGAGGTGACATTTCCTTACATCGTAACCAGCCAGTCCCGGTTCTCCTTGGGCCCCCATCCGTCCTGGAGCACCCTACGAGAGGAGAAGACCCACGTTGGTACAGAGCGCCGCTCTCACGGCAGGAACGCGGGCACTCTCTCCCGCAGGCTCGAGCCCAGTTCAGCCCAGCAGCCTGGCACATCCACTCTGCCCAGAACCCGGGCCAGAGAGTCAGGTGGAGAGCAAGTGGCATCTGTCCCCTCCTCTCTGGAGCATTCCTCCTCCCGCACAGCCCTTCCTTCTTCCAGCTCCAGTGGTTCATGAGAGCCAATTGCTAAATTTTCCCCAATTTTGTGAGCCAATTATTAAACAAAACCATGGTGAAAAATTAAATTACATGAACTTACAGATAAATCAATTAATTATATTAAAAACATAGACGACAAATGTTCAAAACTCATCCCTTCCTAGTTATTTTACTACACTTTAATGTTATCTATGCTCATGAGGTTATTTCTGTTTGTTGAATCTGTGTGGCGGAAACACAGTCGTCCCTGGGTATCCAGAATCTGCAGGGGATCGGTTCCAGGACCCTCTGCAGATGTGAACCCGCGGATTCGGGGGCCGACTATACCAGATCATGGAACTCTCTTACCCATCCCCTCCCAAGTCTGCGTTCAATAACATCGCATTGGGGCTTCCCTGGTGGCGCAGTGGTTGAGAGTCCGCCTGCCGATGCAGGGGACGCGGGTTCGTGCCCCGGTCCGGGAGGATCCCACATGCCGCGGAGCGGCTGGTCCCGTGAGCCACGGCCGCTGGGCCTGCGCGTCTGGAGCCTGTGCTCCGCAACGGGAGAGGCCACAACAGTGAGAGGCCCGCGTACCGCAAAAAAAACCCCAAAAAACAAAAAACATCGCATTGGCAGCTTGACATCAGCCACCGTAGGAGCATTTATACCACGGAATCTTACAAGTGCCACAAACCAGCACAGCTGTTAACTGGCACGCACTGGCAGCTCAGAGACACTGCATCACTCGTGTCTGCCCCCTCCCTTGCTTCCTGTTGGGGCCCTCCTCTACCTGCAGCAGTAAAACCCATCAGGGACCCTCCCTTCAGGGCAGGCCGGCAACGGGCCGGGCCCCCCTCAGAGCCACCCAGGGATCTGCAGCAGCTTCACCGTGACCCCCATGAACCTCTTTCCAGTGGGAAAACTCCTTGTTCAATAAAAATACTCCCAAGGGTCTGGTCCCCTCTCTACACCCCAATAGCAGAACTTGATAATAGGGGGTTATAAAGGGCTTCAGAAGACCCACAGACCCCTTCAAATCGCCAGAAATACTGTGCTGTGTGTACATTTCCAGGGAGAGGGGTTATAGCTTCTGTAGGTTCCCAAAGGGATCCATGATTCCAAAGAAGTGGCTGGGACAGTGGACACAGGCATTTGGCGGAGAGCTGAGGCGGGCGATGCTTTCCTCTCTGCCCTCGGCCCCCTCTCCTCCATGCCCGACCCCTACCCCACCCACCCAGAGAGTTCTCACCGTTGGTCCCAGGCTGCCCCGGGACCCTTTAGGGCCTGGGGTGCCAGGGGGTCCCAGGTCTCCAGGGACGCCCATCTCACCCAGCTGTCCTTGGTAGCCCTTGGCACCCTGCAGTGGAGGAGAGACAGGCTGTCAGCAGGCCCCAGCAGAGGGGAGGGAAGGGCGGGGGCTGCAGGGCAGGGACATGGTGGACCCAAGCAGGAGGCGGGGGAATCCTACCTTGGCTCCCATGCGGCCCTTCTCGCCTTGCTTCCCTGGCTTTCCTTCAGAACCCTGAAAGGAAAAGGAGGGCAAGAGAGAGAAAGATGAGAAATGAGAGAATACGGAGGCAGATCCAAAGCGTATCGGAGCGCTCGCTCTGGAAGCAGACCGCCTGGGTTCAGATTGATTCTGCACTCAGTACCCGTGTGACCCTGAGCGTAACCACACCCCCTGTGGTCTATGTCTTTGCAAAGTGGGGGCAGTGGTTGTACTTGCCTCACAGAGCTGAGGATTCAACCTGGTGATACAGTATCATGCTTGCAAGGTGCCTGGTCCATAGTAAGTAAGTGCTCGATAAATCACTGTTGTCATGGTTACTGCTGGTGCCCAGGCTGTCCCAATGGGAGCAGCTCTCTGCACTGAGCCCTCTCCATGTGCCAGGCACTGTCCCACCCTCCTAGCCACCCTAAGCCTCAGGCCCGATTCAGAGCCCCTCCTGTAGATGGTGACAGCCTAGGTTCCTAAAGGTGAATCGACTTGCCCAGGGTCCTGCTGGTCCAAGGCAGAGCCCTGATTCAACTTCAGATCTGTCTGATTCTGTGTCCAGGGTGCCCACTGATGACAGGCAGGCAGGAGAGGTTTCCTAGGTATGCCCTTATCTCTGAGATGTTGTGTGTCACTTCTGACAATCCCTGAGGCCATGTCCCACTGACATAACACTTGGGCCTGTTCAGGCAGTTGGGTGGGAGGTACTCAACCCTCAGGGTTTGAGGCTGGAGGGGTTCCTCAAAGTGGCTCTTTGTGACAGGAAGGTCAGCCACCCTTCCCTACTCTCCCACTGGGGCACCCAGGCCACTCCCTCTGAGAGGCCACTCTGCTCCCTCTCCCAAAGGCATCCCAAAGTGCTGCTCTCCCCTGCCTTGCCCAGGGGGCCCAACTGTCTCCACAGTTGTCAGGGAAACTCAGTTCACTGGGGCTGAGTGAGTGTAGGTGTGCACGAGGGAGTGCAAGAGAGATGAGAGCGCAAGAGCGAGAGAAGAGAGCCCTAACCCCAGGCTCCACTGGGCTGGGATGTAGTGGGTAGGGCAGGCAGTGTTTCTGACCTGAAGGGACATCCAGACTGCCTGCAGAGGACAGTCCCCTCAAAGCCTAAACCTCAAAGGGAGCTGCGAAAAATATCTATGTTCTTGGTAAGCACTAAAGAGCTGGTTTGATTTAATCCCTTTGGCTTCATTAACAGAGGCACATGCCATAGGATGAGGGAGGTGATAATCTCACCTTGGAATAGGCATTGCGCTCTAAGAGGAAGTACTGACTAATTGTGATGGAGGAGGGGTAGGAAGAACAGTGGCCCTGAAAGGACCAAGCACAGAGTGCCCTGCATCCTGATGCTTGAGTCTTCACGTGACCCCAGACAAGTCCCTCCCTTTCTCTGTGCCTCAGTTTCCCCACCTCTAATATGAAGGTCTTGAACTAACCTTGCACTGTCCAATATGGTGGCCCCTAGCCACACATGGCTGCTGGGCACTTGAAATGTGGCTATTGTGACAGTGGAACTGGATTTTTAATCAATTAAATTTTAATTAATTTAAAATTTTAAAACTGGTAATTCAATGATTGGAAAACTTCTAACATTTTTGGAACAACTTGGGGTATGAATCTACATTTTCAATTGTATGTTTTATGAAATCTAAATATAGATCAAGTATTTCCAGTGAAAATTTAGCATCTGAATTGAGATGTGCTCTAAGTGTAAATGACACACTGGATTTCAAAGACTTACAAAAAAAAAAGTATGCAAAATAGCTTATTAATGATTTTTTACATTGATTACATGTTGATATGTTAGTATTTTGGATAGATTGTGCTAAATATATTATTAAAATTAATTTTACCTATTTCTTTTTACTTTTTAAAAATATAACTATTAGAAGATTTTAAATTACACATGTAACTCCTATTCTGTTTCTACCAGACAGCATTGGACTTGACAATCTCAAGGTCTTTTGCTCCTCCAGTAATTAAATGCTAAATAATCATCATGGCCCCAACGATGAGCCAGACACAATGTCCGAACTCCGTATCATATCTCATCCAATTCTGGCCACAGGGCTGGGAGGAAGGGATTATTTATCCCATGTTAGAGCTAAAGAAACAGGCTCAGGGGGATGAAGACCCTGTCAACGGGTCACCCAGCTAGGTAGAATGAAATGTGGATTCTTACTTTCTGGGACACCCCTTTTCCTAGGCTGGTCCTGTCTGGGCAGTTGTGAATCATGATTACAGGAGCTGGTGGCATTTACCAGCAGAATGAGGTGATTGCAATGGCTGATCCCTTGTCAGAAGGAGAAGCAAGTCAGTGACCAAGAATTCAGTACAGGGTCAGGGAGACAGAAGTCTCCCCCAGGACAGGGCAGCTGGCTGGCCGCTTGTTCTGACAGCTCCTCTCCAGCTGAGAGCATCCCCGATGGTAAGGGAAACCCTGAATAAGGGCTAGAGCACCCAGTCGGGTGAGGCTGTGCGGCCAGAATGAAGACCTTTGCTGGGCCCCCATCCATACAGATGTATTTCTGGAAAGGCTTTGATGGCTCATAAAATTCTATTTTTAAATCCTTCACTGTTTCCAGGCCACAGAGCGGGAGATTCTTGTTCTGCAGCCCTGATGCCAAAGAGGCTCAAATACAGGCCTCTCATCACCTCTGTCACCTGGCACACACTCAGTCTGGCCCCAGTGAACCTCCTTCCAGTTCCAGTGTATGAGGACTGGCAGTGACAGCAAAATACAGACATAAACACTGCTACCACCACCGCCAGCACCATCCCCATCACCATAGCCACTGTCACAGCACTGCCACTGCCATCACCATCACCAAAAATAATACCACCACCGCCACTACCACACTAACACCACCATCATCACTACTATCGCCACCATCACCATCACCGCCACCACCAGCTTCCAGTCACTTCCTCCTCCAAATTCATAAAGATAATTTTTTATATTTCTGGTGCATTTTATAAAG
Source organism: Delphinapterus leucas (assembly GCF_059928025.1). Taxonomy (NCBI): domain Eukaryota; kingdom Metazoa; phylum Chordata; class Mammalia; order Artiodactyla; family Monodontidae; genus Delphinapterus; species Delphinapterus leucas. The sequence continues at coordinate 105,439,027 of NC_143134.1, read as the reverse complement.
TGCTTTCCTATCCAAAGTTTCATCAACTCTTCAGATGAAAAAAAAAACAAGGCTCAGAGAGAGGCAGTGATGTGCTCAAAGTCACATTGACAGTGGGTGCTCGAGCAAGAACCCAGCCTTTGGACTCTGGGTCAGGGCTATTTCTGCCACATGTTGCTGCCCATTCCACAGTCATGATGCTCAAAAGTTCACTGAGAAAGAGCCCCTGGAACACTGGACCTCAAAATGATCTCAGTGCACATTCTTCCAAATCCTTCATCATACCAAGGGTGTGGCCCAGAGAGGGCAAGGGCAAGTGAAAGGTCACACAGCAAGTTGCTGATGGAGAATTGGGCCAGTGCCTCTCCTGCTAAGTTTAGTGTGGCTGAATGTGGGGGTGGGCAGGACGAGGTCAGCAGGGGCCAGGTTTGTGCAGGGCACGGCAACCAGGCTAAGGAGACCGATGTTATTCCTGTGGGCACTCGGGAGGCGTGGGAAGGTTAGGCCGGGGAGGGACACAGTCAGGTTGGCTCTCCATGAAACTCTCATGTGAAGGAAGGATCACAGCACAAGACCCTCTGGCGGCAGCTGTCAAAAGACCTCCCACCCAACTGCCTGAACAGGCCCAAGTGTTATTCTCACCCAGGAGCCCCAAGTGCTGGCACACAGCTGCGCACACTCACCCGGACGCCAGTGATGCCAGGGGGGCCAGGCGGCCCGTCCTCACCCTTCAGTCCCTCCTGGCCCTTCTCGCCACGTTCACCGTCGGGCCCGGGGTCACCCCTGTCCCCCTGGGTTGAAAAGGCATGAGAAGGGGAGAGAGAGAAAGAGAGAATAAATGTCACCAAGTCCATCAGAGGTGCCAAACCTCAGGGCTCCATTTGGATGTCCACGGCAGACCTGCCCCTGGATTCCCCTGATGGTTCTGCCAAAAGGGTCAGCCTGGTAGAGACAGCACACAGCACGTGACAGTTTCTAGTGTCCATGCCTGGGCCATGGAGGGAGCTGCTCAGAGAGAAGAGACGACCCTGACCACGCCCACTCCGTGGAGTTTACAGGAAAGAAACAGGTTGGGAGAGTAGGACGATTTCTCCCCAAGGCTGTAGACACACTGGGAGGACAAGAGTCTTAAGAAGCCGAAGGAAATTTTTTTTAACATTTTTTTCCCTTCTCTTTTTTCTTTTTGGCTGCGCCACGCGCAGCATGTGGGCTCTTATTTCTCCGACCAGGGATCAAACCCGCGCCCCCTGTGGTGGAAGCGTGGAGTCCTAACCACTGGACCGCCAGGGATGTCCCAAGAAGCTGAAGGAAATTTTTATAAAGGAAAAAATTCACCCGATTCTACCTCTTGGAACAAACTCTTTCCATGTTTCTGAGTTGTATTTTCAACCCTCACTTACACAAAACAGTTTACAATAATAAGTAGAAGGTAATCGTCTCGATTGCTACATACCAGGCTCAGAGCAGTGGAACAACTGTTCCACAGCAATGAAGTTAGTAAATTTAGCTTTAAAGGCATAATCCAACTGCACTGCATGTTTCCACCTATTTTTTTTTTTAATGTCTTACTCTATATACCGTGAGTACGCGCTCCCTTTGCTGTCTGCCCTGCATCCTTTGCATCCTCGCTGGCTGCAGTACATTCCCCCTGTTGAGTGGGTGGCAGCGAACGCTTACATAGCACTTGCCATTCCAGGCCATGTTCTGGAAGGCTAGGCTGTGCCAGCATGGGGCATGGGCTGTTGCCCTCGGCCCCATGAGCAGAGCAGGGGGTGCAGCAGGGGCAGTGGCGGGGGGGAGGAGCGGGGCAGTGCCCATCACAAGGCCACCTCCACTGGGGCTTGTGGCCAGTCTGCAGGTGGCTGAGCTGTGACGGTACAGAGAGGCGCCCAGGAAAGGGTAGGAGGAAGGGGTGGGCAGAGGAGAGGTTCAGAGAGGCAGAGAGCATCTTTGCCATTTTTGTTTTCCGGTGCCACACTTTATGAGGGACACTGATAAACTGGTGTGCGTCCAGGAGAAAGAGCACGGTGCACAGGGCAAGCAGCTGGAGCCTGGGAACCGGACCGCGGAGAGCACAGCCCGCAGGCTGGTCCCGCTGGGGCCCCAGGTTCTGGGCGTGAACAGCTGGGGAGCAGGATGGCCAGGGTAGTTTCTAGCTCTGGTCCAGGAGGACGTCCCAATGAGAGGTGTCCAGAGATGACACAGATGAGGGAGGGAAGCTCCAAGCTGAGGTGTGGGCCAGTGCAGAGCAGATCTGGGCACTAGGAAAGGGTCGGACAGGTTGGTGTCTGAGGTCCCTTCGCACAGAGATTCTCAGACTCCAAACTCAGCCTGGCAGGGAGACGGGGCCGGCCCTGATGCCCCACTTGCAGACTCTCTTGGCTCCAGGATTCTCCTTCTGGCCTGTCAACCTGGCCACCTGCTCTCCTAGCTCTCAGAGGCAGGCAGCCCATTCCAGGTGGCTGGGCTGGATTTCTGTGAGGGGCCCTAGCCTGGGCCCTGCAGGGGCACAGGCTCCAGAGACTATCCAGACCCCCAGAGCCTGGGCTCCCACACAGCTGGGGTGGGCGACCCTGTGGATCCCATGCAGAATGGGGTCTGGGGGTGGAGGGCTAGGGAATCCCAGAACCCAGGACATCTGTCAGTGCTCAGAGGAGCCTTACAAGTTGCCTAGCTCAACCCTCCTACTTACAGATGGGGAAACTGAGGCCCAGAGAGAGGTACAGACTTCCTAGTACCACATGTGAGTCCATGGTAGAGCATGGGTGAGACCTTGGGTTCTGGTTCCTTCTAATTCCAAGGTTCTCTGCTCAGGGGACAATACCTTCCTCACCCCTGGATTCAAATCTTGCTGCCACCTCTCAAGAGCTGTGTGACTTGGGCAAGTTTCCTCATTTGCAAAATAAGCACCAAAGGGTTACTGTGGGGAGTGAAAGAGATAATCCATGTAAATGATAGCTTAGCATAGCATCCAGTGCACGAGCGCTGGATAAACATTACTTATTACTAGGAATCACCACCACTGTTGCCGCCATCAGCTGGTTATCCCAAAAGACATAATCAGCATAAACTATAAAGTGCTGTGCATGTCCGAGAGGTTGTTTTCACCATGAAGGTGATGCTTGGACAAATACCATAAAGGAAACAGATTCTCTCCTGGATTCACACAAGGACCTGGGAAGATGCCGTACATCTGCCGGACTACTCCGGCCCAAGGTCTAGGGTGGCACTGGCTTTGGAGGGAGTGAGAGAAGCAGCCAGGGCCGAGGAGCCACGACAAGTGAGCAGGAAAGACTGTGTGAGACACCCAAGTCTGGAAGACCCCCTCCCATCCCACCTCAGCAAAGATTCCAAGGAGAAGAAAGGTGGCTGCCCAGAAGCGAAGGAGGTCCCCGCATTGTGCCCCAGTTTCCTCATCTGTCAAGTGGGGATGGTAATGAATCCAGCTCGGAGGATTACTGGCAGGATTAAGCGGGTTAATTCATGTAAAGCTCTTAAGGCAGGTGATGCAAGTATGGTGAGCACACAAAGCATTTTAGCCAGAATGTTCGTCACCATTCATCACGACTCATGCAGACGTTTGGCAAAGGGTGTGGAGAAGCCATCAAGCGCTCTGGGTCTCCGGAGCCAGACCCAGTTACACCCTGGGATGCGGCAGGGCTGGAGGTGAGAGAAGGTACACAGATGGCAGACAGGGGGCGCTCTCGACCTTGCAAGCAAAACGCAGGTTGATGGGAAGCCAGACAGGGGCTTGTCACAGAGGCATCCTGGGAGGTGGGGAAGCCCCGGACCCAGGGCAATTATGTGGGTGGAGGTCTGGGGATGGGGCAAGAGAGGCTCAGATAAGAGGGGTGCTTATCTGAGGCCACATGGAGGGTCAATGGCTGACAAAGGGAATGCTGGGATGTGGCACCTGGGATCCTGAGCTGGGCAGCTGACAGGTCAGCCCTGGGGAAAACCCACCTAATGGTCCAGGACTAGGCCAGGGCTGGTAAGTCAGAGAGTGAACCTGCCCAGGGGTTTAGGGGAGCCCTGGTGCCTCCTCAAGGCCCCAGCATCTGTGGCTGACAGATGAATCTATGGAATGTAGCAGGGCTGAGTCAGGCCCACGTGCTTTGGTGCCAGTGAGCCCTGGGTTTGAATTTTGGATTTTCCACTCATAGCCCTAGACTGTAGATGAATACACCTCGGCCTGAGCCTCAGTTTCTTCACCTTTAGAATGGGCGCATGGTGCAGAGAGGTAGCCGAGGCTTGGGTCTTGCCTGTGCCAATTACTAGCAGTGTGTCCTTGGACAAGAGGTTTAACCTCTCCGAGTCTCAGTTTCCTCATCCAAAGACAGATTTTACCCCATAGCACTAATTGAGATGATACATACAAAGGGCTTAGCACAGTCCCTGATACATATGTGCCTTGTTCTCCGTAAATAGTGGCTATGGGTCATGGGTGGTGATTATTGCTCTCCTGATCTTTTAGGATGTATGGAAGATAACAGATATCAAAGCTGCTGGCTCTGGGCCTGGCACAGAACAGGGATTCAGGTACCACTCTGAGCCAAGAGAAGCTGCAGTTTCAAGGAGAAGGGTGGCAGTGAGGAGTGGAAGGTGGGGCTGGCCCCTGGTCTTGCCTGAGCAGGGTAGAGGGCGGGTGCTGGACAGGGCTCACCCCCACTCATTCTGCTCTCCCTGGGAGTAGGAGGGCTGACCTCAGAGCTTATGGGAACATGGTGCTTCTGGGGGAAAACTTAGGACTTGGATGGGAGGACAGTGGGGGCAGAGGGAGAAGGCAGTTCCAGAACATCCTCTCCCCCCAGACTCTGCACCAGAAGGACGCTTACCTTCAGCCCGTCGGGCCCTGCAGGGCCACTGTCACCCTCGAGGCCTGGCTCTCCCTGGAAAGGGTAGTGGGGAAAGATGAGGAGACATTACTGGGGAGGGGGTCCCAGTGTGTTTTACGTCCTCCTCCTCCTTGGGACAAGACCCCAACCCCTGATCTCCAGGTAGGAGGGGCCTGGAAGGCCTGGCACGGCCAGTAAACAGTGGAGCAGACCCCCAAGCCACAGCCTGTTCTGTGTGCAGGGTGGGGTGAGGTAGGGGCTGCACGAGTTAGAAGGTGCTGGTCCTCTGTCTAGGTGGGCTGGTTGGAATGGGCAGGTAGAGCAGCCTACTGGTTGAAAAGGTTTTGACGTCAGACAGATCTCGATGCCTCCACTGGGCTTCCCATTCACTGGTAGTCTGGCCACAAGCAAACTCCTTAGCCCCCATGGGTGTCTGTTTTCTCATCTGAAAATGGGGCTGATACACTTCCTTTAAGGCTTCCTATGAGACACAGTGTAAGCATCCCACAAATAGTAGCCATTAGATATATTCTTCTTGGAATTTGGAGTGAGCCCTCATGAAGCGCCTTGGTGGAATCTCAGTTCTCAGACGAGGAAAGTGAGGCCATCCCTCAGACTTTCTTGCCAGCAAGTGTGGGAATGATACCAAGACCCTGAATCCCATCTGACCTTAAGCCAGGTTCCCTGCTTGCCTTTCTAGCTCCAAAGATGCCCTTGGATGCCTCAGTTATCTAAATGGCTGTCAAGTTAAGTTTGTGTCTCTCTCTGCTTTTTCATAGCTGTTCAGCATCTGAGCTGGAAGGGGCCTCAGAAGTCACCAGATGCAGGAATGGCAAAGATGGGAGGACAGGTGTGTAGATTCCACCCCTCTTGTGCCCATGGCAGACATCACTAATCTATCTACTAGAATGTGGCTCCATGAGGACAGGGCCTTCTGTTACTCACTGCTGTGAAGTGCCTGGCACACAGTGGGCATCAAGTGAGTGCACGTCATTCTCTTTCCTAGTGAGCCCAGAAGGAGCCTCAGGATCCTTCTTAACACGGCACTCCAAGAAACTGTACTGCTCAATCTTCCTTGACAGACAAGATTGCCGTCTGAAGACTTCAAGCTCCATGCTCATCCTCTCTTGCCCTGTGGCCCTCTCCTCTCATTCTACGTCTTAACTCAACTTGAGGAGCCTCTTAACTTTGGGCAGGGAGTAACATGAGGCATTGGAAAAAGGGAAAAATGAGAAGTTGGACTGGGGGCCTGGTGTCTCCATGAGCCAAGCCCCCCCCACACTAACTCCCCCTCACTCCTGGGCTGCACCTTCCCCATCTGAAAGATGCTAGAGGATGCCTGCTCTGTATCTCTCACAGCACCCTGGGGTCTCCATTCAGACAGGGATCTTATAAATCAGGCACAGAGCATAGACAGGTGGACACAGAGGCATCCCAAACCTTCTCAGAGGAAGCCAAACTCCGTGGGTTTCTTCTGGTAAAGGGGAAGATAACCTTTCAGATAACCTTCCATGGAACAGTTTTAGGGATGGTAACAGGTGTTTTTCAATAAAAGCACTTGGAGGTCAAATAAGTTTGGAGACTATGGATTAACCCTCCCCAAACCCCAATTTCTTGGTTGCAGGCCTTCTCAGAGCCTTGAAAACGCTACTGCTAATGTGTAAGGGGGAACACCGAGCACGCAGAATCTCAAACATTTTGACCACAGAATGCTTTTCTCTGAGGAGCACCTCTGCATTGTGGAAATGCTGGCCCGCCAAGGGAGACTGGATAAGGCTGCAGAGATTCACAGTCTGTTTCTGCAGTTGAGGAAACTGAGGCTCAGGGAAGCTGAGTAAAGCCCTTCCCCCCTCCAGACAGCCAGGGAGGGGTGGGACTTTCCAGGGAGAATGAATTTGCTTCGACTTACCCGCTGCCCAATGAGGCCCGGCTCCCCAGGGGTGCCCAGAGGCCCAAGGTCACCCTAGGAGAAGCCAAACACAAGTCCATGGGTGGGGGGATAGGACCAACCCCAGCCCTCACCTTCTTGTTCTCACTGGTTCTGACGTGGGAGGAGTGGGGAGTGGAGCTGAGGAAGCTCTTTCTCCCCAGGACCAGAGAGAAATTGTAAAATGCCAACCAGAGCCCCTGTTCCCAATAAGCCCTGGACAGGTCAGGATCACGACCGCCAGCATCAACACCAGCATCACAGCTCAGCTCACACTTACATAGTGCTGTTCTAAGTGCCTTTTTATTTTACACATTTAATTGTCACAACAACCCTGCCAGGAGAGGTATCTTCTTTTACAAAGGAAGAGACAGAGGGGCCGCAGCTTAAGTAACCAGCCCGAGCTCATGAGGCTAGTAAGTGACAGATTCAGGATCCAAACCTGGGTAGTTTGGCTCCAGGGAATATCGGATGCAGAGATGGCAACTCTGAGGCTGACCACCTTCTTTTCTCTCCCTCCCTGAGAACCTTGGAGAGAAACCCAAAGAAGGAAGAGGCCCTAAATGAACCAGAATAAATGTCACCCAGCTCCTCCAAAAGACCCCAGAAGGGTCTTTCTCATGTGGGGATTTCCAAGCTACACTCTCTCCCTGCTGGTGTCTGAGGGCACAGAGAGGAGGCAGAGCTCCAAGCCCCCAGCCCTGCCGCGGCCAGAACCATCCCATTACTACCTGTTTTATATATGGGTTGGTTTCCTGCATTATTCAAGCAAAGGATTCTGGAACTACGTCAAGACTGACAGTCCCAGGCCTCCGGGGCCTGCATAGGGAGCAGGTCCTCTTCCAACAGCAGCGCGGGGAGGGGTCTCTCCCCAGAGCCCAGGGATCCATGGGCTCCTGTTTCCCTGCAGGTAATGAGGGGCACCAGTGCTGAAATGCAGATGGTATCGCAGGAGGCCAGGAGGTATGGCCGTCCCAGCGTGGGGCAGGTGCCAGAGAAAACACTGCCAGACAGGGGGCAGGGATGGGGGCTCCAGGCTGGCTGGGCCATCCGCTGTGGCCATGGCCAGGCCCTGCTCCCCAGCCGGGAGCACAGAGAACCCATTATCCCGGGCACAAGAAAGGCCTGTTTCTCTTCCATGGAGACGATGGGGCCGCCAGCTGGGAGCTGGTTTCAACAAGCCATTTTTCTCTTCTTTCATCCCACCTTACCTTCATTCCAGCTTCCCCAGGAAGGCCTGGTTCTCCCACTGCACCTGGTGGCCCCTGCAAGAAAATGCCATTGGTCCTTCCTAGAGCAAGGGCTGGGGCCTGGTTGTAAGGGAGGAGATAACTGAGGCAGGCCCAGAGACGGCAAGGGACATGCCCGAGGTCACTCAGCGTGAGAGACACAGAGCTGGGAGCAGGCTGCAGCCTTCTGGGAGCTTAGAGTTGGGACTAGGCAGATGGGGGTGACTGGGCTCAGGCTGCTGAGCATCGGGGCTGCCCAGAGACTGCTGGAGCCCCTCCCTCCCCACGAGTGTGGTTTACCCAGGAGGAGCCCATTGGCAAGCATGCAGAGGAAAATTTCATGATTCACGTAACAACAGAGGAGGAAGCCAACGGATGCTGCATTCAGGGCCGAGGGATTCCTGCCCTTCTCTCTGCAGCTGGGCCAGGATGACAAGGGCGAGAGGGATCCTGAGTTACCACCATTGGCATGGCTGCAGCCCCTGCATAAACCCTGGGGCTGTTTTCTCCTCTGGGTGAGGCATGGGTGTCTGAGGCCCCTTCCAAGCTCCTCGCTGCATGACCTTAAGGGGACTGCTTCTGCAGTCAAACCTCTGTGTCGGCGTGAAATCCCAGCAGGGTCGGGGCAGGGGGCATTGCTGCTCTCCATGGTGCCGAAAAAGAGGCACCGCCAACCCCCATGCCGGTCCTGGCACAGCTGCATCCCACCCGCTGCCCCTGGGATTGGGAGCCCAGCCCCTCACCCTACGGCGTCATGGTGGATCTACCCTCTCTGCCAGGGCCTCTCGCCATCAGTCTCTGCAGTACACAGGATAGGCGCCCTGGAGGAGGACGGCCCGGAGGGGCTGATTACCTCCCCAGCAGCACCACGGGACGAACAAGGGTCCTCCGCACTCACCTTGGGTCCCATCTCTCCTGGAGGGCCAATTGGCCCCTGGGGTCCCTGAGGGCCCTGGAAGATAGACAGACACACAGACAGTTGGGAGAAGCCAGCCTGGGCCCTCTTTGGGGTCTAAGGCTCAATAATGCAGTCTGGAGGGGCGGGTGAGGGAGAGAACCCGTAGAATCTGGGACTCTGCAGCCCATGCCCTCACCCACCCCTCGCTGAGGGTCCTGGTGCCTGCAGCTCTCCCCGCAGCCCCTGTCTAGTGCACTCGCACCAACCCCTCCACCTCTTCTCCTAGTCACCTACCTAAGACCCAGGGCAGCCTCCCCTGCTCAGAAGCCTTTGGGCTCCCAAGCTTTGCTCACTCTGTCCCCTCTGCCTGGAATGACCTTTCACCCACTCACTCTTGGTCAGTCCATTGTTCAAAAGGGCGTCTACCTGAGCTTCCAGACGTGGGGCTACAGCGCGGCCTCCAGTCCTCCCCCTGCCCCACCCAGATTCTTCCTCCTGGGCCCCGAGACTGTGCTCTCCTCTCCACCACTAGAAGCACCCTCCACAGCCTCCTCACAGGGCTCCCCAACACACGGGATGTCCTCCCAAACCCACCCTTCCCGTGAGATCTTCTGCAGGGCTCCTCTGTTTCAAACCTCTCAATAGCTCACTATTGCCGTTGGGACAAACAGCAAACTCCGTCCGCAGCTTCGGGTGACTGGCCCCTGCGACCTCTTCCTGCCTTCCCTGAGGTCCAGCTCTCTCCACTCTGGGCACGCTGGAATCCGCAGTGCCCACTCAGCGTGTTAGTTTATTCTCGTGTTTCCCTCCCTCCTTCGGAGACCTGAAGGACTCCGCTCCCTCCGCTTCTCGCTGTGCTGAGCGCTCTACACACATCTTATTTCATCCTCACAACAGGGTGCAAAGGTAGGAACAATTATTCCCATCTTACTGGCATGAACACTGAGGCTGGAAGGCAAGGGAGCTTAGACTCAACGCAGAGCTCCTGACCTCCCCGGCCAGTGCTCTCTCCCTGACCCGCCCCCGGGGCGGTAGAGCCCCGGCACTGTCCCTCTCCAGCCCCTCTCCTTGTCTGACTGCAGGACCCACACCCCCGGGTGGGTGACCCAGCTGAGACCAGCCTGCCAGGGGCAAAGATGCAAAGAGAGAGGGCAAGGGCACTTACCGGTTCTCCTGGGAGGCCCTTGGTACCTGGGGGGCCGGAGGGACCCGGGATGCCCTGCAGGGACAAAGAAAGGTGACCTTAGTCCCTCCATGGCCTTCTCTACCCTGCTTGTCCCCTGGGTCTCCGTCAAGCTGTCGTAGCAAATGAGGGTCCGACCCCACCCTCTGCCCTGTGACAGATGGGAGACTGAGTTCCAGAGGGGAGGAGACATACTGGAGAGTCCTCAGGGCAGGAGTGGGCAGCTAGAACCTTCGGGATTTCCACAGCAGGATGGGAACTTGGCTAAAGTGGCTATTTTCTCCCCGCGAAGTCCCACGGAGAGAATTTCATGAACCGGTGCTACTTACAGGAAAGCCTCGTGTGCCCAGGTGCCCTCGCTCGCCAGCCACGCCCTGGAAGCACATTTGGGGTTTGTTAGAAGCATGTATGACAAAGCAGGGAGTGGGGAGAGGGGCTGGCAGCCTTGGCCTGACATACCTGCTGCCCAGGCTGGCCTGGTCTGCCCTGTAGTCCTGCGGGGCCCTGCAGGAAGCAAAGCATGAGGTTGGGAGAGGGTGCTGGGGAGGACCCTTCACGGAGAAGGGACACCCGCTCCCACAGGAGATATAAGGAACCCATGGGGTCATGGCATCCACCCCCTCCCCAGTGTGCAGACGGGAAAACTCAGGGGAGTGGCTCGCCATAGTCACCAGGTGCTCTGGGCCGAGAACCAAGGACCCCCGGGTCCTGAAGGGGTCAGAAGCAGTCTCGGCTCTCAGGGGCCCGGGAGGGGCTTGGGGGTCAGAGGCCATGCGTGATTCCTCCTCACTCTGTCTCATTCATGTGCTTTTTCTCTCTCAGTCTGATCGCTCATTCTCCCTTCCCTGTCCTCATGCTGGGGGCTTGCCAGCATCAGGAAGAGTGGCCGGATGAGCTCTCAGGAACGTGCCCTGCAGCCTCTCTGGGATGCCCTGCTGTCCCAAAGGGGTCTGTCACTGAGGAGGCTGTGAGCCGGGGTTCCTGGGTTCCTGACCCAGCACGGGAGGTGAGAGGAAGGGAAGGCCACGGGGGTCGGTACCTTCAGACCCTTGGACCCCTGCTCCCCAGCTGGTCCATCTGGTCCTCGGGGTCCCTGGAATAGGAAAAAAGGACTAGCACAGTGGACAGTAGGGGTCTCCCTCGGGCTGGGAACCAGGAGGGCGGGGCTGCCCAGAGCCCTGCACAAGCGGGGGGCTCCCTCCACCTCGCACTTCCTGTGCACCCCCACCCTCAGGTGGGTCACCCAGTGCAGTGTGCCTGCTGAGATGGCTCTGCGCAGGGCGTAGCATGGGTGGACTTGGCTAGGGGCCCTACCATCCTGGAGTGGGGCTGGTGGTGCATTTAAACCCTGTTTAAAGAAACCTTGGGGCTCAGCCAGCCAACCCATTCCACGGACGCAGAAACTGAGGGCAGAACCAAGAGACACGTGGCCAGGTCCCCACAGCCAGGTCTTCAGACTGCTGTCGCCTGCTCTTCCCAGAGCACACGTGGGGCAGAAGCAGTTTGTGGACCACAGCCCTTAGGGGAAACTGGCAGAGGACAGTCGACCTGGGGAGGGTCTACACGTGGCCAGATATGTGGAACAGCCCCCTCTCCAGCCAGATGTGCAGCTAATCTGGCCCAGCTCACATGAGGAGGGGGCAAGGACAGGGCAGCTGTTCCCTGGAGTTCTGGGTTCAGGTCTGACCTCTGAGACAGGATTCTTGGTCTTTTGAGAACTCAGAGGCCCCTGGGGCAGGCAGAATCCCCTCTTCCCCGCACTGCACAGATGGTAACACTGAGGCCCTGCAAGGGAAGTGATTTGTCCAAGGTCCCTTAGCACATTAGCAGCTGGTATTCCCTCCAGGGTTCTACCCACTGCCCCCTATGTCCCCTCCATGGACCTCCCAGAGAGACACAGATGGGATGGGGTCCCCTGGGGTCCACCATGGAGAACAGTGTGGTGTTTGTTCTGCAGGGGGCCAGAGAGGCCGTGTTGGGGAGACAAAGAGGATCCTGCGAAGGAGGCTGACCCGCCCCAGCCTGGGAGCGAGGGGACCAGGCACACAAGGGGGCCAGGGAAGCGTCTGGGCATAGGGGATATGAGGGATGAGAAAAAGCAACATGGAGAAATCATTTAAATATTGAACAAGGAAATTTTCAATTAATAGTTGAACCAGAAAAAGTGACCGTTCTTCTTATCAGCTTCAGCTCGACGCTGCGGCCTTAAATAGCACCACATTGATGAACTCACCCTGGGCCAGGAGACCGTGGGCTGGGAGTCTTTGTGCCCAGTGTCTCAGGCCCTGGCCCAGAATCTATTAGGGGTCCAGCACTAGGCACAGTGCTGCTCAGGAAACGCTGTGTCTCAGGGACAAGTGGCTGCTCCTTGCTGAGCCTCAGTTATCCCATCTCTGAAATGGGGATGAGAAATCTCCCTGTCAAGGCAGGAGGAGATAATGCACACGGGCAGCTCAGCACCTGGCATGTAGTAAGTGCTACATGTGTAGAATATCTGGTTCCTCCAGAGGGGGCTGCAGGCTCCCCAGGGGCAGGGGCGCAGAGCAACGGCCTAGCAAACCTGGATTCATTCCCTTCCTCATAATAGGCAGCTTATATGAGGCTCAGAATTTTCACGGGTTCAAGATGAGGTTTGATTAGAGGGTGTGGGTGCAAGTCCTGGTTTTGCTACCGACTTGCTGTGTGACCCCAGGAAAGCCCCTTCCTCTCCCTGGGCCTCAGTCTCAGATGGACACTGTCAGACCACGTGTTAGACTTACCGCCCCTGACTCATGGACAGGGGCCTGGTGGAGACGGACACAGGTTAGGATGTAGGGCATCCCAGGTCACGAGAGCCAGGACAGAAGCTGAGCTGATGGTGGGCATCCGGGCCCTCCTGAGAGATGGCTTCTGGCCCCTGACCTCTGTCTCTACCCGAGGCATTAATCTTCCTGGAAAGGGACAGCTCTGAGAGTGGAGCGGAGGCCCAGAGGTGTCAAGGGCTTGGCCTGAATCACACGGCACCCTGTTTCTCCTGGGAATCAAAGCCTCGCTGGGAGGAAGGTTATGAGATCTATAATAATAGTAATAACATCGACAACAGCAGCAGTAGCAGTAATAGTGAAAGCTATTTTCCTCATTTAACAAATAAGGAAATAGCCTATGGTTGCCCTGCTAGTATGTGGAGAAGCCAGAATTTGAATGCAAGTCAGCCAGAGGCCCATTTTTTCCCACCACTACCTGTCACTATTTTTCAGTGTGGGAGTGAGCTCCGTGTCACAGGGGGTATGCAGGTCAGGGCCAGGACACGGTGTTAGAGGAGACAATATCTAAAATCCCTCTTACCTGGGAGACTCTGCTATCCCCCGGACCACCAGAGAGCTCAGGTAGAAGCAGGGGCTGGCTGGGGGGGAACAGGATTAACCTTTCCTCCCTGGAAGGAGGAGGAGGCGGCAAAGGGGCCCCAGCCACTCTCCCTCCCCAGCTCCGCTGTGCAGGGAGAGGCACGAAGGCAGTGCACAGCCTAACCCTTGCTCTGGGCCACTCTGCAGCTCGTCCTCTGTCCTGTGGGTGCCTCAGTCCTGCCCCCTCCTTCCCCAAATGAACACGGGCCAGCCCACCCTGCTGGAGGCAGGTCTGGGTTTCTGTCAGAGCCACAGATCTGTTCTCTTGTAGCCACTCCCCGGGAAGATGTTTTGCAGTCACAGCCGGGGCTGCCTCCCAGCCAGGTTGGGCATCTGGCTTGGCTGGGAGGAGCCCCAGGGGACAGCAAATCTGGCCAATCGCAGCTCTTGTGAAAAAGGGATGGAAAGGGAGTGAACGTGTGCCCAGCCCTTGCTACATACCGCTGCCCTTCCAGGTGCTTACCACTCGAGGTGCTGGCAAAGGGATTCTATCCCCACAGCCATTCAAAGAGGTCGGTTCTGTTGCCGACCCATCTTATAGAGGAAACACTGGGGCCTCAGAGAGGGCGAATTGACTGCCCGAGGTCAGGGGAGGAGCTGGGATTCAAGGCCAGGTCTGCCGAGCTCTTAAGTCCCACTCACAGGAGCAGAGTTCAGTGTCAGGCACCTGGATCACAGAATCCTCACGACTCCCTCAAAGTGGGTTTTGGAGGGAGATAGCGGAGTCTCCCGGGTAAGAGGGCTTTTAGACATTGTCTTCTCCAACACCCTGCCCCGGGCTCTAATCTGCACACCCCCTGTGACAGGGAGCTCACTCCCACACTGATAAACAATGACAGGTAGTGGTGGAAAAAACTGGGCATTCAGCTGACTTGGGTTCAAAGTCTGGTTCCTTCCAACTTGCTCCTAAGGTCATCCACCAAGCCTTATAGAGGCTAAGAAACTGGCCAGAGGTCCCAGAGCTGGTAACTGGGAAGGCTGAGACTTGCTGCTATGCCTGTGTGACCCCATAGCCCCAGCTCTTCGTGGCCCATGGACCCAGACCCTGGTCAACAGCTCTACGAAGAGCTGAGGGTCTGGGGCCCCATCCTGGTCCTGGCCTCGACCCCTTAGTGCTCGTTCTTCCCAGGGCAGGGGGCTGGGGCAGTGGGGTGGGCAGCAGGGCCCGTCCTGCACATGGGCAGAAAAGCAGGCAGGGCCTTGCAGACCTCCAAGCTCATTTCCCACAGCACACTCGGGGAAACTGAGGCCTGGAGATCAACAAGGCCTTGCTATGGTCCCAGAGCAAGCCAGGAGCTGCACAGGGGGCCTGCCCAGAACTGAGGTCTTTCACAGGCTCAGCGGGTGCCTCTCTAGTCCCCCCACCGCCGCCCCGCTCAGTGACCCCATCTGTGAAGTGGCCAAAGATGGCCTGTCAGGCAGGGGACGCAGGGGGTGGGTCCCACAGGTTTTGCATTCCTGCCAAACCCAGCAGGGGGCGGGGCTCATGTTCCTGAAGCTCCCCTTCCAGCCCCGGAGACTTTGATGTGGTTGGGAGCCTGGGTTTCCTCAAGCAGGAGATACATTCTTCAAGCCACCACCGGGAAGGGTGGTCCGACGGTTGTGAGGGGCTCAGTGAGTTGACGGAGGCCTGAGCCTCTGCATCTGGCAGGCTGTGCGGGGCAGGGCCTGGGCCAGCACAGCTCCGCCTCCAGCCAACCTGGCTTCCCGGGCAGGAGGGAATGTGCAGAGGGTCAGGGTGCAACCCGGCTGCCAAAGGGTCTCGGCTACTCGCAGAGACCAGGGCGTGGCACTGGGAGGGGTCCTGCCAGGCCAGGGGAATGCCTTTAAGGCTCGCCTCTCCGAGGCAGACTGCTCAGAGCACCTCGTTCAGGGGAAATTTTTAAACTACTTGAAATTCAGCCAAGAAGAGAATAATCATCTCGGATCCCCTGGTATGAGCTTGAATATCAGGCCGGCTGCCTGGGCCACTGTGCCATCTTGTTTCCTTCTCACAAGGCTGCCTGGCCTGGCACCTGGACACCCACTGGGGGCAGGAAACCACTCCATCTGCCCTCCCCGCCTTCAGTATGCGAAAGAGTCAGATCCCCTGGGTTCAAATCACAGTGCTGCCACTTTCTACCTGTGCAGCCTGAGGCAGGTGACTTAACCTCTCTGTGCCTTAACTTTCCTTATCTGTAAAATGGGAATTAAGAATAGCACCTACATTATAGGGCAGTGCTGAAGAGTAGCTGAGTCAATGTACGTGATAGTGCTTGGCACAGAGTAAGTACTAGTGATCACCTCTAGCTACCGTGCTCAGGGCCAGCCCTGCATAAAACCCTCTGCGGCTCCCCACTACCCTGGGAACATAGCCCATAGGCTTAGCTGTGGAGTTTGAGGCCCTGCTTGGCTTGACACCTGCTAATTCTTGGTCTTATCCCTCTCTCCTGCCCCTCTGTTGAACCAGTGGGCAATCCCTAAACATGCCGTTCCTTCTCACCTTAAGGCTTTCCCTCTGCCTGGAACCGGGCATCAGCTCAAGCATCACCCTCTCCTTGAAGCCTTCCCTGGTACCCTGGTCAGGCGAGGTGCCTCCTCCAGGCTCCCAAGCTGCCTGTGGTTCCACCATCGATGTGCTAATGACCCTGTACTGTCTGTTTGACCTACTTGATTGAGCCATGAAGCCAGGCAAGGGTCCTGCCTGTCCTGTTCTTGTGATATCTACAGAGCCTCCAACAGTGGCCGGCCCATAGCAGGTGCTAAATAAATTGTAGGTGAATGAATGCATGAGCAAACACATGAATGGTCAAAGCATTGGCACTACAGAGCCCCTCTGTTCCTGCTGGATGGCAAGGCGTGGTGCTCAGAAATGGGCTGGGAAAGATGGGTCGGGGTCCCACACGGAGAGCCAGGCCTGCGAGGAGGCTGGTGCTGTGAAAGTCACAGATCTCAGGGCTGGGCGGAGGGCAAGGACCAAGAGGGGTCTCTCCAGCGGGTGTCCGCCCCCGGGGGCTGGGCCACACTTACCCGGCGTCCCTTTGCTCCCCTCATGCCCAGCGGGCCTCGAGATCCTGGAGGACCCTGTGGGGAGGAGAAAGAGTCTGGAGAAGGCCCTTTTTAGGGAGCAAGTACAACACCGAAGGCTAGGCCTGCAGCCTCAAACAGGCGCTGTTCAGGAGCGGCCACTCCCGAGCCCAGCAGCTCCAGATGGAAGGACTGGGCCTAGTGGGAAGATCTGTCCCCCAGGAGAAGCAGTGGACGTGCTGCCACCTTGAGCAGGAGTCAGCGCCTGGGGATCCGGCAGCAGGGAGAAGGCATCCTGGATGGATAAGCTGCTTCCTTCTTTATCTCAAAATCAACAACCGGCAGCTATGAGGACATTCCTGACCAAAATCTCCAACTCCCACTTCCCCTTTTCTCTCTCCATCAGCAAGAAGAATATGGGGTCCCAAGTTCTGTCCCCCCACCCTGACCTTGAATATTACCTGCAAGCATCCAGAAGGGTCTGCCCAGGGCAGGAAGAGCCAGGGAGGGTAAGAGAGGGCAGAACGAGACCAGGGCCCAGAAGTGGGGGGGGGGGGGGGGGAGCAGGAAGCACGTGTGGAGGGGGGAGGGGGAGGGGGAGAGGTTGGGTGGAGAAGTCGGTCGGGGAGGCAAAGAGAAGGGAGCAGGGCCCAGGGAAGACGCCCCTGCCAGGGTTATCTCAGTTTGGTGAAGGAATGACAAAAAGAGACAGGGAGGGAGGGAAAGAAAAAACAGGGCTGGTTTTGTTCTTTGAATTCCCAGCACCTGGCCCAGGGCGGGCCGATGACAGGAATTAAGGGAAGGACTGAAGAGGACAGAGGATACGAAGGGAGAGAAAGAAGGTGAAGAGAGGTGAAGGTGAAGAAGGTGAAGAGAGATGAAGAAGGTGAAGAAACCGCCTCGCTGCCTGGTTTCTCTCCCCAGGTTCCAGCCCCCAGCTACACACGTCAAGCTGCGTCTTAGCCGCATGGCTGGCCAAGGACCCCTCCAACAGCTGCAGGAGCCTCCCAGCTCCGCGGGATTCTCAGACTGGGCGTGCTCCTTTTACAAGAAAAGACGGCCTCATCCCCCCCTCCGAATACCAGGGAGAGGCCCAGCTCAGTTTGGGGCCTCAGGAAAAACTCCTCTTTCTGCTCCCATTTCTCTCTTCCCAGGGCCTCAGGGGGCGCAGACCTTTCAACTGCTAAAGGGCTGATGTGAGGCGCTGGGTCCCAACCTGATCCCTTGTCAGTAGAGCAAGCAGGGTGTGGACCCGGGCTTGGCCCCCTAAAAAGACAGATCTGACTCCCGGGTGAGGGAGAACATGACGACTGGGTGAGAATGGACCATTTTATAGAGGGATCTCAGACTGCAGAAGGCATGCAATGCGTCACTGGGAAATGTCAGGAGCCAAGTCTCAACTCAGAGGCAGTAGTGTAGAGAGCACACTGTTCCACCAGAGAACTAGGTTCAAACCCTGACTCTGCCACCTACTAATTCTGTGACCTTTGGCAAGTGACTTAAACTCTTCAGGCCTCAGTTTCATCATCTATAAAATGGGTATAAGAAGAGTCCCTGACTTCTAGAGTTGCTAGGAAGATGAAATGACCTGGAAGGTCCTCAGTAAAGGGTTGCTGTCAGCTCTCTCAAAGGGAGGGGAGGTCAGAAACTGGTGGTCCCAGGACCTGACTGTTCCCCTCCAAATAATGGAGATAATAACCTTGGCTGACCTCAGTGGACTGTAGGAGAACATGGATGTTAAAATGATTGGAAAAGTGGAAAATGCCAATCAGACGTGAACGGTATCATCAGAAATGTCACTTTCATAGTAACAGTCTTACTAATAATAGTGGTAATTGTCATATCTAACAAATAGTAATAGTAATTATTATTGTTACCATTCATTAAGCACTTAGTATATGCAGGTAGTTTGCTAAGCATTACATCATGCACGGTATCATTCACTTCTCACAACAATCTCATAATGAAGGTGGTATTATGCTGACTCAGATGGGGAAACTGAGGCTCAGAGATGCCATAAATGTTGCCAACAATCACACAGCTAGTAAAGGGGGAGCCAGAATTTGACTCACATGTGTCTGATTCTGAAGCTTTCTGGACCTCCATGCTATCCTGCTTCCCCAGTGGCACTGGGGGCAGCTGGCTGTCCGAAAGGAGCCCCAAGAGATCCAAGGGCCCAGCCCCACACTGCAACAGAGGAGGGTCAATGGCAACCTTGGGATCTGAAAACGGCAGCTCACTGTTTGATTTCACTAAGTCGGAGCCAAACCATTGAACAGATGGAAGCACTGAGGAAATGGAATGGGGAGGAGGTTGGACACGGGAGGAAGAAAGCCTAGAGGGAGGCTCAGGGAGCCTGAGGTCCGGGGGCACAGCTAGAATTGGATGATAGACCCCTAGCATCCTTGTTCTCTGGCTTCGGCCCTACCCTGGGCACCTAGCACTGTCTGGCACATAGTAGGTGCTCAGTAAAAGTCTGTTAATGAGTGAGAGGACTAGACAGTGAGAATCTTAAGAGCAGGATCTCTTTTGTATCATTTTTGCAACTCCAGGACTGAGCATGGGCACAGCACGCGGCAGGTGCACAGAAAAGTGTGGGAACTGAGTTGGCCTTGCTTCCCTAAGTGGCTCAGAGAACTGGTGTGGACGCACTTCCCTTGGATTCAAACCATCGAAGGCTCCCGTTTCTTCCTTCCTCAGACCTCAGGGAGCCCCTCAGTCTAGCCTGTGAAGGCACCTGAACTCATCACCCTCCAGGCTTGCCCTGGGATCCTGCCTGTGCCGGTCCCCCTCCCACCATACCCTTTCCACCTGCCTGAAGCCCACCCCACCCCCATCCCCTCGCCCCAGAGTGGGCTCCCAGCCTTGAGCCTCAGCCTTGGCCGAAGTGAGTGCCCTGCCCCAATTCCCTCCGTCCTCCACCAGCAGAGGTGGAGGGACCAGAAGCTCCATGTGCTCAGGGTGAGAGCCACCCAGCCCCCAACCCTACCTCACCCTCGGGGGAGTAGGAGGGACCCCTGAATCTGGGTGCTCCTGGCCACACCCTCCCCCCAGCCCCCCGCCTCTCCCACCTCCCCGCTTTGGGATCCTCAGGAATATCCCTGGTGCCTCAGTCATCATGAGAAGCCCAGGAGCCCTGTATCCTTGGCCCTTCATTTCCCACTTTCTTCCCTGCTTTCTCCATAGCATCTGTCACTTATTTACTGGCTTCTCTCTCCGCCACACCAGAATACGAGCTCCTAAAGGGCAGGGACAGTGTTCTGCCTTGTTGACGGCAGCTCCTGGAGCGGCACATGGGACACAGTATTTCCTGAGTGGGTGAACAAAGCAACAGAGGTGCCAATGACCATGACACTCCCTTGCAATGACCATCCCTATGTAATGAACATTAGCTGCCTGGTTTCGTTTCACCCATGCAATCACACTATCATGACCATAGTTATTTCATCTATTTTTCATATGAGCAAAATTTAGGTGCAGAGTTCAATGATCTGCCCTGACAATACAGCCGGGGAGTTGGGGAGCTGGAATTCCCGGTCTGTCTGACTTTGAGACCTGGACTCCTCACCATGACTCGACAGTGGGTTTGAGCTCAGGGAACATGAGGGCTTTGCTTACCATAGGTCCAGGCTCCCCGGGTGTCCCAACGCCACCTGGAGTTCCAGGATGACCCTACCAAGAAAGAGATGAAAAAGAAGGAATCAGCTCTGGAAGGTGCCTCTTCCTTCTGCAGTTCTGCCTCGGCCGCGGCTCAGCCCCAGCCCAGGGCCTCCTGGAAGGTAAAGGAGCCGGTCGTCGTGAACGCCTTGGGTACGCGGACGCAGGCAGAGGAGAGCAGAGCTGTCACCGCGGCTGTGACAGGAGAGGGCAAGGGGATGCAGACTTGCTCCTTACCATCGACCCCTTGGGTCCGGGCGCGCCTGGGGGTCCCATCATGCCCCGGTCACCCTGTGATGGAGACAGCAATTCAGGGAGGTCACGGCAGTGGGGTGGCTCTATGGGGGGAGGGTGCAGAGGGCACTCCAGAGACTAGGTAGGTGCAGGGACTTGTCCAAGGTCTATAGCCACATCACCCAGGGTGGTGACAGGGGGAGGGGGGAGTCCTGAGATTTCAGTCAGCAGAAGCCAAGAACCCCAGCAAGTCCTAGGAGGCCTCAGCATCCACTGTGGTGTGCCACACACACGGTGGGCTTCCCTTGGGCAGGGCTGGTCCAGATCAAGGATGTGCTAAACACGTCATCCCCTTTGATCCTGGCCCACGTTCTGTGGTCCTCATTAGGCCTGGCATCCCCTGGGCTGGGCTCGTTAAGGCAGAGATGGCAATATAAGGCATTTCTTTTATTCTCCCCACCCCCTGCTCCAACCCAGATGAGATGCTGGAGAATCAGAGATGCAACTTGGTCTCTCTTGACCAATCCAGACAGATCGGGCAGAGATGGCAGGTGTAGCAGACAGAGCTATGGCCGGAAGGCAGCGGCTCTGGGTTTGGATCCTGGCTCTATTTGTGTGAAGTCCTCTTTCTTGTATTCGCACAGCCAGCAAACATTTCTTGAGCATCTACTATGTGCCTGGCATGATATGCTAGACCCTGAAGACACGATGGTGGGTAGAAACAGACAGACCTTGCTCACACGGAGCGAGACAGAGTGTTACGAGGAGACTGACACAAATCACCAAAACAGGTGCAAACTGGGGTAAGTGAAGGGAGGGAGTGGGTCTTGGTGCTAAGGTGTTTCACTAGGGGATCTGACCCCCCGAGTGCAGGGGTGTGGTGGGGAAGGCTTCCCTCAGAATGCTGAAGGATAACTGAGAGTCATCTAGGCAAAGATAGGGGGATGGGAAGGGTGTACCTGGCCAGGGGAATGGCATGGGTAATGGTTTGCAGGTGAGGAGGGGCATGGAACATTCGAGCAACAAAAGAAGGCCAGAGATGGCTTTGATATTGCACTGAAGTTATCAAAGATGTTACCATGGAGGCAACAGGGTGAAGGTTACACAGGGCCTTTCTGTGCTATTTTTTGCAACTTCCTGTGAATATAATTACTTCAAAAAGATGTTAAATTTTAAAAAATAAGAGGTAGAAGAGGAGAAAGAGAAGGAGGAAGAGGAGAAGGTGACCAGAAGGTCTGGGACACAGGGAATGATAAGAGGGAGGCACGGGATGAGCCTGGGAAGCTAGGTGGGGCCAGACTAGGACCTCAGTCTTTCCATCTATCCAATGGGAATAATATCAACTCCCGTAGGTCGCCTTCCTGGGGAATCAGATAAACCTTCCCCTCAAGGGCCCATGGGAAATGGGAAGCCACAAGCTATGGGCTGGGAGCCAACGTGGGGCAAAGTGTGGCCATGGAAACTGAATGTGGTTCAAATCCCAGCTCTGCCACTTCCTATCTGGGTCACCTTGAGCAAGTCACCTCCCCTATTGGAGCCTTGGTTATCTGGTCTGTAAAACAAAGCTGCTGGCATTAACAAGGCAAACTAAAGAACTGGGCTCCTTTTTTGAAAGATGACCCTGCCTCCTTCTGTTGCCAGCCCCACGCAGTGCCAGCGCGCAGCTGTGAGCGGCCCAGACCACGTAGATGGCTGTCACACAGACATCTAACTGTGTTTGAGGATGCTGGCAGGAGGACATGGCGGAAGCCCCAGGGGATGCTGGGACAGGGAACAATGGCTCTTTGAGGGTCTGGAAGGCCAGGGAAGCGAGGAGAGGCCAGGGAGGGAGGTCTGACACCCCCAGGGCAACTGGCCCCTTCACCTTTTAAAAATCTCAAAACACAAGCTCTACTTGCTTAGATATTCCCACACGACTTACCTTTTCTCCCATGATTCCTGGCTCCCCGACCAGACCAATGAATCCCAGAAGTCCCTATAAGAAATGTGTATAAAAGCAAGAGAAAGAAGGAAGCAACGTGAATTCAGAGATGTGCTGAGTTTCAAAGGTAACTCGCCCACATCTCTCTTCCACCGGAGCTGTCTCCCCGTGTCTCCTGCCCCGTGCCGGGTAACCCAGCCAGCGTGGGGCTGCCACCGAGGAGAGAGTTGCCTCTCTCTGGGCACTGTCCTGACTTCCTTCACTCCACCAGATGGTTCTGATTTTGGAGCCAAGCGGTGGGGCTGCTGCCAGCATCCCTGGGAGAGCCACACATTCTTCCCGTGCCAGAAGCTGGGAGGCAGCCACCTTTGGGGAGGGGGTGGGATAGGGGAGTAGGGGGGCGGGGCAGGGGAAGGTCCTTCAGCGGTGCTGGGAAGAGGCCTGCCTATGAGAAATCTGTCCCCATCTTTCGGGGCTCTGGGGCTGTTTCAAAGAGAGAAACAAACCTGTTGGCAGGGATAGAAGAAACACTCTAACGGCCCTTGCCAAAAAGACCTGATTAAAATCTGGGAAGTGAAGGCCTTTTTACTGTCTTGTGAAAGGCTTCCTCTCCTTTCTGAAAGAGCACATACACACACACGCACACACGCACACGCACACACATGCACGCACACACACACGCACACACACTGTGGTTCCTGTTGCTCTGTTTAACTCCACTGGGTGATAACTAGCCTCTGTGTTCCAGGATTCTTCTAGGTGGCTGCAGGCCTCGCTGCCGCCAGGAGCAGGCGACTGGCTCATCCTCAGTGAGGGCGAAGGGCTTAGTTAGAGGAGTAACCCCGGAAGGCAGGCGATTCCCAGCCCAGACCCCACTCTCTTCTCTGCTAAGGAGAATTCCAGCAGATGGGGGTCTAGTGTGGTTCAGGGCTGCAAAAGTGGCTTTGGAAGAGCCCAGGTTTGTAGCCAAGGGTTTCTGGGAGAATTCGGGAAGACTGAGGGATGAGTGGCTTTGCCCCATAAAACGTGCTCCCTGTCCCCAAACTGTATCCAGAAAGAAATGAGACCTTGAACCTGATCAGAAACAAACCCGAAGTTGTACACTCAGGCAGTGAAGCTGGCCCACCCGGGCAACTAGAGTGAAGAAAAAGCATCCGGTTCCAAAGGGTCAGCTCTGCGGGGCTCAGAGACAGTTTTCAAGTGGCAGCTCAGACCGGGACTGTGTGTGTCTCGTGGCTGCAGCCTAGGATTCAACTCTGGTCTGTGTGGCTCCAAAGCCCATGCACCTGTCAGTCACTCCAACACGTGTGGCCATGAGCAGGGCACAGATCTGCCTGGCACTCCGACACTATCACCATACATGGGGGCCTAGTTCCCTGAGTTCACAGACCCTTCGGGGTTGAAGTACGAGGTGAGAGGGGTGAGGTTCAAGGTATGAGATCATGGCTAATAAGTCACAGAAAATAACCAAGTATCCCTCCCATCCTATTCTAATTTATTGTAAAAGGGCATGGGGTTAAGACAGAGGCCTGAGCTCCCAACAAGGGAGCAGTCAGACATTTAGAGGATGCCGAGTAAAGGGAATAAAAGCTGCTCTGTTAAGAGGTCCCTGCCCAGCTGGCCCAGAGAAACAGAAATTTCATAGCTACTTTAAATTTATGAGTTGTTGGGTCCTGGAAGGCAGGCAGGTCATAAACTTCAATGAAGAAACCAAATGGGATCCTCATGAATAAGGGCCATACAGCCCATTCCCCGCCCCCATCCCAGGACACCCTGTCCCCACTGGGGCACTGTCCCGAAACACCCTGGCATCCTGTCCCGCGGGTGGAGCTGAGGCTGGTCCAGGGAAGCTCGCCCCCAAGGCCCAGGGCTTCCACCTGGCAGGGCTGGTGCAGAAGCAGCTCTGACAGCTGTGGGCACAGTTGGCTCCTCTCAGCTGGCAAGAGGGCATGCGGGGGGAGGCAACATTGTCACCTACAGTGGGCATGGCACAGGCAGGATCTGAGTCCCCGGTTTGGGGGAGGAGGCTGGCCCGGTCCTTATGCAGTCTACAGATAAAGGCCTGTTGTCGACTATGGGGGTTTTTCTCCCTCCCTCCCTGCTCTCATATGACTCTCTGCTGGGTGCTGGGGATGCAATTGGGAACAAGACAGTCGTGGGTCCTCTGCTGGACTAGACATCTCAGGGTTAGGTGTTTAGAGGCCTGGTTTCCCCCTGGACAGAGCTTCTTAAAGGCAACGCTCATGCCTTGTAATTATCTTTGTGCACCCAGTGCCTGGGACAGGGCCCGGCAGGCTGGCTGCACTCTTAACTAGCTGTTGGAAAACCGCAAGAGCTCAGGTCAAGGGTTTTCTAGACTCTTCGGGGCAGGTCATGGGAATCCAGCAGGCCTGAGTGTCAACTTGGGCTCTGACCGTTATGTTACCGCCTGGGAGATCTCGGGCAAGTTATTTAACTTCTCAGAGCCTTGGTTTCCTTATCTGCAAAACGGGGCCAATACTACCGACTGTCATAGGGTTGCTGGAGGAACTGCTGGGGATGGTAAGGAAAGTGTTTGGCACAGAGCCTGGCACCTAACAGGTACCTGATAAATGCAGCAGACACTGTGGTTATAAGGAGGTCCTTATACTCTTTCCTGGGGATCCTCTGATTCTGCCATGAACAGGAAATGCCTGCTACTTCCCACCTCGGGAGGGGGCCGAGGGAACAGCAGGCATGGCACCCCGCGTGCCTAATGGCAGCCACTGGGCTCCTGCCTCACGGCTCAGACAGGTCTCTCTTTCCTGCTCAGCCAGCCGGGCAGCTAGCTGAGGGCTCTACTGAACAAGTGAGCCCGGGGCTGCCCAGGCCAGGTTGCCACTCCTCCTGCCCCAGCTTTGCCACCACCTTACTTGGTCATCTAAGTCAAGCCCACTCTCCTCCATGAATCCCAGCCTGCCAACATGGACCAGGATCCAGGGGTTCTTCACCTAGGGTCCCCGTAAGGCTCCACGGATGGATTTCAGGAGGCGGGGGGCGGAGGTGGTCCATAAACTTGAATGGGAAAAACTACAACTTTTATTTTCACCAACCTAGTTGAAATTTAGCAAATATGAGCGTAGGCAACAAACCCACAGCACCTGTAATGGTTACACTGCCGTCACTGCTGCAGAGTTCAAAATGTATCAGTAAGGCTTGTCACCACTTCAAAAGTGAGGTCATGACCGGACCCCGCCGTTAGATCTCGTTATTTAATGCAAGAATAAAGAAACAGATCTTTGTGGAGATCACATTTTAACGTACTGTCCCATTTGTATTTCAATATAATTGATTTCCTTTGTAGTCCTTTGTTTTGTATTTTATGCATTTAAAAGCTCTCTATTCTGAGAAGGGGTCCATGGCCTTCACCAGCCTGCCAAAGGGGTCCAAGGCACAAAAAATGTTAGGACCCCAGATAGAGTGATTCCGAAGGACTCTTCGTGTCCTGCCATCTTAGGATTCCGAGTATCTATTTCCCGAGGGCCCTATCACGAGCATAACTATGAAATTAAATTTGCTGAACCTATTGCCTGTTTTTTTCCAATGAGGAAATACATCCAGGCCACGGCCGCCCTTCCAATCTCCCAGGCTTCCCACAGAATACACTCGAATAACACTGGAAAGGTTTCAAAAATCCAGTCCTCCCCCTGCTTTAGTTCCTTTCTTCCCCCCAACAGATGTTGCAGGCCTGGTGAGGAAGCTCATCGTGCGTGTGACTCTCAAGCCATTGATGGTGTTTCTCGGTGGAGACAAATTCTTCTGGGTCCCCAGCATCATTGCTCCTTCCAGCCTGAGGCAGCTCCTCACAGTGTTCAGAAGGTGGGGTCCTCCTTTAAAGGAGTGGAGGAGACTGCTACCTTCCAACCCGGCCTACAAGCCCAGAGGTGATGCTTTCAGGAGGCACGGGGCTGCAGAGGGGGGACGGAGGCCGGCCATCCACCCAGCAGCCTCCAGCACCGAGGGCCCTGGACCTCCTTCTCAATGACCACTTGTCACCTCCTCTGCTCTTCAGACCCTGACCCGACTTCCCAACTATCCAGACCCACTGGTTTGAATTTCATCTTCTTTATAATTTAGGGATGCCTGGACCAAGAGTCCCTGGCAAGTGGCTCTGCTTCTCTGGTCTTCAAGCTTCCCCGTTAAATTGAGCACGAACAGCGACCGTGAAGGGCTTTTCCACTTTTCACGTTCTGGGAGCAAAGTCACGTAATGTCTTTGGGCGAATGCCCCCAGAACATCTGCAGAATCAGGGCATGGGGCGTGACCACTGTGACTGAGATTCATGGCTTTCTCATTCAGTGACCTCAACTCCCTCAGAGCCAGAGTCTGTCCGTGTCAATGAAAGGGGAAGATGAGCGAACCTACCTCTCCAGCTGGGATGGGGAATGAATGAGGTGCGTGTGTGTGCTTCCCACAGTGTAAGCGCTCAGTAAAGGGAGCCGATATGCTCCAAGACAGTGGTGACTCACCTGCTCACCCACGGGCCCCGGTCGTCCAGGATTGCCTGGTTCTCCCTGCAGAGGAACAGAGGAGGGTCACTTGGCATGGGTGACAGGAGTCTAGGCCTCCTGGGGGACACCCCAGTTGAGTGGCCTTAGTCCCCACTGGTGGGGATGGACCAGGAAACTCAACTCCAGAGTCTGGCCTTGGAGACTCCAAACAAGTGGCAGGGTCAAGGGATACTGGGACAGAACCTCTGGCCCCAGGGATGACCCCAGTCACCATTCCCTCAGAGTGGCCCTGGGCAGATTACTTGGCACGAGATCTGTATCTCATTTGGGCCCTTCATCAACCCATTTTGTGGAGATAGAAACTGAAGCTCAGAGAGGTGAAGAGATAGAAACTGAAGCTCAGAGAGGTAAAGTGACCTTCTGGAGGTCACACAGTGCGCTGGAAGCAGGGCTAGAATTGGAACTTTGGTCTGACTGATGGAGATCCCCATTCCTACTGCACCAGGCTGCCCCACCGCAGGACGTGCAGGGAACTGGGGAGTCAGGGCGCCTGAGTATTGGACCTAACCCACCAGAGCTCTGCCACCAGCTCACAAGTGACTCTGGTGGGTCTCGTCTCTGCTCTGGGCTTGGCGTCCCCAGCTACAAATAAGGAAAATCAGACTCATTTGTCTCCGAGGCTATTTCCAGCTCTCATACCAGGTGGCCATTCGCAGCCTCGTCTGTCTGCTGGGACGGCTCCTGCTTCTTCTGCAGCCATAGCCACACTGGTGAGCAGACCCACGGGATAAATCCACCCAGGCTATGTCACTGCTCCCACTACAGAAAGACAGCGGGTATCTGAGGGAGAAAGGCCGAGACCTCAGAGGGCAGGACATGAGCTTGGACCAGCCAGGAGTTTGGTTTACAAATGGATGTGGTGCATTGTGATCCCGGCTGGAGCCTCAGCCTCCACCCCAACTCCTCCCCCAGACCTCACACTTGGGACCCCTAGAAGGGCCAGACAGACACAGACATGGGGGCCATTTCCCCTGAGGGGAGGGGACGTGGACAGCCTGGGTCCCCCAGCTCTGCCCTCACCCTCTGTGCGCTTGCCCAGCTGTAAACTTGGTCCAGTGATCCCTGCCCAGGGCGGCTGGGGAAATCCAGCCTCTTCAAAGGGAGTGCCTGGAAGGGCATTAAGCTGCCCATGTGTTGAGGGTCACACTCTCCTACTGGGGCCAGTTCTTTTTTGATAACTTTAAAAGAACTGTTAATAAATGAAATGCATGTTTATGGTACGTGATGGGGAAAATACAGAAGCCCAGAGAAGAAAATGGAGATCTCCTGCAATCCCACCACCCAGAGATAACCCCCGTCCACATTCCAGCCTTTGCTCTGAGCCTTCGGGAACAAGTGTAACCAGCCCCTGCCGCAGGCTCATAATGCACTCTTCCGCTATGTGATCTGCTTCCTACACCCCCGCCATCGCCCCCCGCAATGCACAGGCGTTTTCCCGTCTTGTAAAATCTTCCAGCGCGCCATCTTTGGTGGCTACGTTGTACCCCATTGCTTGAACGCTGCCCCACTGGGAGACACTGAGGTTCTGTCCATTGTTTCCTCTCCGTTAGCCATACATACTTTGTGATAAACGGGGACCATTTCCTCCCTTTTTCACAACAGGCCAGGGATTCAGGGGTCATCCTAGGGCCTCACAGGTTGGCTCCCCCTCTCTCTTCTCTTCCCCAGGCGTTCTCTCCTCCCTGCCCAGTCACTTCCAGGTCCCCTCACCTTCAAGCCATCCGGGCCAGGTCTTCCAGGAAACCCCTTTCTGCCAGGTTGACCCTGCAACAGGGAGAGGTGAGTGAGAGAAGCCAGGAGGGGGCAGGGATGCAGAGCCCCATGTCTCTAGGCTGCCAACTGTCCTTGGGGAGGCAGGGAGGGTCTCCAGCTGTGTGACCTTGGGAGGTCCCCCTTCCCTGGCTGGTCTTGTTTGCTAATGGGGATGATGAAACCTGCTTTCAAGCAGTGAGGAAAAGGAAGGGACTGGAACAGAAGATAAAGGACACAGGGGGAATGGAGAGTTTACACCAGTGGTCCTCAAGGTGCGGTCCGGGGCCCTCTGGGGGTCCCTGAGACCCTTTCACTGGAGATTTCACTGGAGGTCAAAACTATTTTCATAAGAAATTAAGCTGTCATTTGCCCGTGTCACTCATTTTCATGAATGTAAGTGGAGTTTTCCAGCGGCTACACAACATGTGGTATCATCCACAGATGGAACGCAGAGGCAGACTGGAGAATCCAGCTGACTCCTATTAAGCCAGACGTTAAAGAGATTTGCAAAATATGTAAAACAATGCCACTCTTTTCATTAGACGATTTTGCTTTGGAAAATATAGCTATTTTTTTTAAAAAAACTATTATTTTTGTTAACATGAAACGGGTTTGTTATTAGTTTTGAAAGAATTGATCCAAAGTTTCTCAGTTTTAAGTACTCATATCGATGTAACCTACACAAAGAAAAGCATTTTGGGCCCTCAATCATTTTTAAGAATGTAAAGAGGCCCTGAGACCAAAAAAATCCACAACCTGCCAATTTATGCAATCGCGACTGAAGGTGGGGCAGGACATACACCTTCTTTCTGGAAGCTCACTTGGAGCAGAGGATAGAATGCAGAGTCAGTTTCCAGGCAGGGCATCCTCCCTTCCTGGCTATGAGATACTGGGCCAAGCCCTTCGCTCTTTGAGCCTTGAGGGCCTTGAATGAAACTAAGAAAGGCACTGTCTCTCTCACAGGAAAATCAAATGAACGGAAATGGATGTGCAAAGCACCAGCACACAGTAGGTGCGCAAGAACAGTTTCCTGCCCCTTGTCTCTCTCCTCTGGGGTCTGTCCTAGCTCCATCCCTGGGGGGGCCCAAGGCCCTCACTGACAACTTCTCTCCAGAGCACCACCCAGATGTTGCCCACCTGCACACAGTTGGCTCAGCACTGACAAATCCCACCTCCCCCGAGCCAGCAACACTCACCTCCAAGCCAGGGGCCCCCGGTGGCCCCATGGGTCCCTCATCTCCCTAGAGTCGGGAGACACGAGAGAGGAACAAAAAGGAGAAAGTTAACCCAGCGGTTGCCTTGGAGAACTTGACCTGTTAGGAGGGGAAGTGGTGGGCACAGGAGAGCTCTCCTGGACCTAGAAATAGTGCACCTGGGTCCCCTGCCTAGCCCCACCCAAGGCAGAGGCCTAGAGGCCAGGCCACATGGGGGCTTCTGTGTGAATGGGGCTCCAGCTGCCCTGTGAATGTGGTTAGCTCGGGCTGGTGGTAGTGCTGGGCAGGAGAGCCAAACCCATCATATGCTGTGGGAGTAGAGCCCAGACGGCAGCTCAAAGATACGGGCTCTATTCTGAGCTCTGCCATTTACTCGGTGAAGAACTTACCCTCACTGTGCCTCAGTTTCCCCACCTGTAAAAGGGTGCAGGGCAGAGAGGATCATACTAAACTCTGATGAGTAGCTTAAGCTGAGCTCCTGGAGGAGGGCCACGATGTCTCATTCTTTTTTGAAGGATGAGTGTGCCCAGGGTCTAGTGGGTGTGTGGTGCATGAAGGCTGGGAGGCAGGCACAAGAGAGGGGAGAGATGGAGGACCGAATGAATGTATGAGTGGACAGGTGAATCAACGAAGACATGAGCAAGTGGCAGGCATATGAGTGGTAACGTGGTAACGTGAGTGTAGACGGAAGCACGGGGCTGGTGCTGTCTTTCCCTCCTACCTCCTTCCGGCTTCCCGCCCGTGGAGATGCCTCAGGCCCTCCCACAGGCTCAGGCAGCCTCCAGACTGGCCCGTATGGCATGCCAGACCCGGAACCAGCCTGAGAAGGCACCCATGTCAGCCAGATGCCTGCCTGTGGTCGTGGTGAGTCTGGGCCTCCTGCACCCTCACCCAGGGCTGTGTGTCATGGGGGACCTGAGGCCTGAGGCCAAGGTGTGCAATGGAGGGCCTCGTGCATGGGAAAAACCTGGGACCAGCCCCTGAGGCATCCAACAGCCCTCCACCTGATGCTCCAACAGGCCCAGAGAACTTGTCAATCCCCTTCATCATGAATGAGTCAATCAGCACATCTTCACTCTGCCACTTACCAGCTGCACAAGTCTTGTCATTCTCTGGGGAGGCCGGAGGCGGCCCCCAGGAACCCAGAAATTACAGGGTCTATGCCGTGGGCTTTGGGTTCACCAGACCTGGGTTGGAATCCTAATGCTGCCTGCCACTAACCATGGGACCCGACATAGTGTCTTTATTCCCCTGAGATTCAGGACCTCATGTGAGCTGACGATTCCTTCCCTCCCAAATCAATACCCCAATAAACTGTGCTGCTGTGAGCAGAAGCAGTGGCGGTGGCTCTGAGAGAGAAAACCTCAGGGCAATGGGGTTGCCGTGGTGGGAGTGACCCACCAGTCAGGCCGGGGCAGAGAAGGACCCAGAAAAGGTCACGGGGCAGGGCTGTAAAGGGTGAGCTGGAGGGCAAGCCTGAGCTGGCCCTGGGCCCTGTGTCTCCTGACTGAGGGGCCCTGGCCCTCAACTAAGGCCTCCGGGACCCAGGAGAGAGCAGGCTGGGAGCTGGGAGGGATGGGCAGGGGGCAGGGCCAGACGGTCTCACCTCTGGCCCCAGCTGCCCACGGGGTCCCGGCAGGCCTCGAGCTCCAGGCTTACCCTGGTGAGAAGGGAACAAAAAGGCGTCTCAGAGGCAGCACCTCCATCTCCATCACAGGCTGGCAAGACTCCTGCTGGCTTGCAAGCAGGCCCATGGTTTCCAAAGAGCTGTCATCCTCATTAGCCGGAGCTCCCCTGGGCAGGGACTCACCTTCATGCCTTCCTGGCCGTTGTCCCCAGGGGGGCCAATGTCTCCGGGAAATCCCTGAACGGAAGCAGAGGGTACAAGTCACCCAGGGGGACTATGAAGGGAAATGCCAAGGCCACAGGTCTTACAGGGGGACCGACCTGGATTTCCATCTCATCCTGCAGGGGATGTGACGCTGGGCCGTCAGTTATCACAGTTCTAAAACAAAGAATCAGCCCCTACACTTCAGAGAGGTGCTGAGAAAATTAAGGAAGACAAGGCAGGAAGGTCTCAGCACAGGAACAAGCACATACAAGTTCGTCCAATCCAGACTTTCCCAAGTCCTAAGCCTGGGGCAGCCAGAGCCTCAGAGCCAGCCGTCCTCAGCACTGAGAAGTGCCATCCTTTACTGCAGGGATCCTCTGTGTTCTGGGTTTGTTGTGACTTTGAAAGCCTCGAAAAGGACTGATCTAGTAAATCTCAGCTCGTATCGGAAGCTGAAATTCCCACTGAGATTTACTAGATGGAAGACTAGTACATCCATTTACAATGGAAGCTTCTTCCTGACACGGAGCAGAATCTCCTCCCTTCCCCAACAGAAAAGGCCTGCCCTTCTCTGTCCCTTCTAGTCAGGGGCCCAGGGCCCCTCAGTCTGGCTTCCTCCAACTGCCCAGCTTCCAATGTTGCTGATCACTAGGACACCCATGCTCCTCTGGGTGTGAACTGACCAGCACAGGCCAGTATAAGAACATCCCCTTCCTTGTCCTAGGTGTAATACCTCTGTTAATTCAGCCTAGAACCCCATTTGCTTTCAGGGCAGACCCACTACTCCCTTTGGTTTCTGCCAGCCTGAAACCAAAGCCTTCTTATATGAATCCCTGAGATCAGAATGCTCCCCCACTCCGCCTTTGTAAGTGGCTTTTTCCCCTTCCTCTTTTGAGCTTATGGTAACTCCCATTAAGTTCCAGCTCAAGCCTTCTCTCACTCTTCTCATTAGCAAAGGCAAGAACGGTCCTGAATTTGGAGCTAACACACATGGAGCTAAAGCCCCATGTCTTTTTCTTCCAACTGAAAGACTCAAAGTCCCATTCTGCCCCGACTCACTGTGTGACCCCGGACAGGTTTCTAAGCCTCTCTGGGCCTCGGCTTCCTCACCTCTAAAATGGCGACCATAAAATCATCTAACAGGGCTGTTCCGAGGCTTAAAGAGAATAAGGTGAGTGCAGCGCTTAGTTCAGTATTTGGCACCTGGTAAGCACTCAATAAAAATCTGCATTCCAAAGGGTTTTGGGTCCTGCGTCCTGGGAAAACAAAACAAGTCTGCCTGGGGTGGGCCTGTCTCCAGGGAGAACTTGAAGGTCAGGATCCTGATCAAATCCTAGCACTCACACAGCTCGGACCCACTGATGAGTGCAAGAGCTAATTCACACGGGGGCTAGGGAGCTGGAGCTGCACCCACGGTTGGTGGCCGAAAAGAGGCAAAGACCCGGGAAGGCGCTGACACGCTCGTCAGCTTCTGTGTCTTCAGCTGCGCCGAGCCATCTTCTGGATACTGAGTCCGCCAATCCAAACAGAACGCAAAGATGGGGGAGGAAGACCCCACCCCTGTCTGTCCAGGGCCCCAGGAGGGAGCCAAAGAGCAAATAAAGACCTTCTTTGCTACAAGTAGCAGAGTGACCCTGAGGAGGTCACTCCGCTGCTCTGTGACTCGGTTCCCTCATCTGTAAACGGTGGTAGCGATATCTCCCTCACTGGTTGTGGTGACCATTCGATCAGTTTTCATCCCAAAGATACTACGCGGCCTCCTGGCATGAGGAGGTGCCTAATAAATGGGAAGCAGCAGGCTTTCCACCCGCACTGGCCAGACTGCTGGGAAACCTGGACTCTCAGAAAAGTCTTTTTCCAGTGACCAGGGGAAGGAACCAGGTCCATGGAAGAGAGGCCAAGTCCATTCGTCTAAAGATAGGACTGTGTCATGGCCAAAGTCAACAGAGTGGAAAGTAGAACTTGTAGGTTTCAGGAAACACTCTCTCTTCCATCCGGGGGATACCAGGAGTGATCTTTGGAAGGATCTGGGGAACCCGGCAGAATTAGACTTCTGTCTCTGAGACCTTACGAATGTGCAAGGCCCCAGGCCAGGGAGGTGTGTAGAGGTGGGGTGGGGGCTAGGGCTGACCTAGACCCCCTGAGACAGACAGTAGCCCTAGCACTGTCCACCCTGTTCTCCAGAGCTGGTCCCCGTACTGGGGTTTGGGGAGGGGTGGGGGGAGAGCAAAAGGGGCTCGACTAGCTGCCTCGCTCCCTTGTACATAAATGCCAGGGGATGAACGTTTAACGTACCTGTGCTGGTTATCACATGTATCAGAAACTCTCAGGTTCTACTGACTCAACTAGAGTTGTTATGTTAATTGCTTTATCCATCCTTCACTATTTCTCCTTCTCCATCGAACACCAGAATTGTACACTTGTCCCCTGCTCCCCTGTGTGAGCCGTGAGCCCTGCACTTCTCCAGGGTGGCTGCTGGTAGTTACAAAAGTTCCAGGGCTCAGAGGGGTTGG
The DNA here is from genome assembly GCF_059928025.1 of Delphinapterus leucas. Taxonomy (NCBI): domain Eukaryota; kingdom Metazoa; phylum Chordata; class Mammalia; order Artiodactyla; family Monodontidae; genus Delphinapterus; species Delphinapterus leucas. Next base: position 105,404,936 of record NC_143134.1, on the reverse strand, counting down.
ATGCCTCAAACCTCAGGGTAGAGGATGTGGGGAGCTCCTGTGAAGGGTCGAGGCAGTAGAGCTCAGAGGGTTTTCCTGATGTTTGTTCTGGAAACTGTAAAGGTGGCTACGAAGCTGGGGAGGCTGTCTGAGGCCAGCTTCTGTGCCACTGCCTTTGAGAGCCTCTAGGGAAGCCGGGAGGCACAGAGGCAGAAAAGGAATTTCTATTCTCAGCCCCATCTCTCATCTGCTGTGTGACCCCAGGCAAGTCTCTCCCTGTCTCTGAGCCTTGGTTTCCCAAGCACAACAAACACCCAGTCCCAGTAGCAGCCAGACACAGAGAAATAGGGTATTGCATACCTCGGGTCCAGGGGGCCCAGGAAACCCAACGGATCCTTTGTCTCCAACTTTGCCCTATGGAAGAGAAGAGATTGTGGAGGAGGCAGGGCTAAGTGAGGGTCTACCTTCCCTGGATCTCCTGTATTAGCCCCCTGGCTGGGGGTGGTTGGAAAACTCAGGAGAATATGAATGAAATCTGCCTAGGTACCTGCAAGGAGCTACGGTTCAAACCCCATCTCCTACACTTGCTAGCCACAGGATCCAGGGCAAGTCACTTCACCTTGGAACCTCACTTTCCCCATCTGCAAAATGGGAGCGATAATAAGTCTCTAACTCCTGGTGTTGTTGGCAGACTTCAGAGACGTATAGCACAGGAAGGATCTGATGCACAGTAACATTCAATAAATAAACAACACCCACTGCTATTATTGATAATGTTACTATTAGTTACGAGACATCGGGAGCCCTGATTCTCACCAGAGGTCTGCCAGTGACTGATGCCTATCTATGGCGCTGGGTGTACTCCTGCCCCTCTGGGCCTCAGTGTCCTCATCTGTAAAATGGGTGAATCTCCATTTCTGTTCTGCTCTATTCGCCTCCCAGAGCTGCTGTGAGAGGAAAGGAGATCCTGGATGTGAAAGCATCTCTGGCCACATTCCATGACCATTTGGAGAGTGTGAGGTTGGGGATCTCAGAGCAGAAGGTACTTACCACAGGCCCTGGCTTCCCCCGTGCGCCTGGGAACCCTGGTAATCCCTGGCTCCCCTGAAAAAGATGCAGAGCAAACTGTGGTTAGTTAGGACCGGAAATGGCCAGATGAACGGCTGCTTGGTCATCCTTGCCGGCCTGAGGCTTGGAGAACATCCACATTTAGGGGGAGGATGAGCTCCCCAGTCCTTTTCCCTGCTTGCAAGTTCCAGCTTGGCAGCCCTATAGGCTGGGACCTGGGGATGCAAAGGTGAAACAGCAGCTCCTGTCCTCACCAGGTCATCCTGGAACCCGGGACCCTGGGCCTCCAAGCAAGCACTGAAGCACCCTTGATGCCCGGGGAAGTCTGGAGCCTGGGGCCCAGCTGGAGAGGCAGCCAGGCCTGCGTGGCTCGCAACCCGGAGACACTGAGGCTGGGTCAGGACAGGCCAGCCAGGAGGGAGGGGAGAGGAAGAGGCAGAGCTGGCCAACATCTGGGTCTCGTTGACTGGCTGGGTGAGGTCCAGATGTGGCCACATGGTGCCGGACGCAGGCAAAGAGGAGCCGGCCTCGGCAGGCTGCCTGGGTTCCTCGGTCAGTCAGGCCAGCTACTCACTCAGACGTGTCTTAAATGTTCACCAGTCTGTGCAGGACCCTAAGCTGAGCTCCTCCAGGCCAGCCGGGGGCCCTATCCTTGGGAACCTGCTGTCTGGCAGGGGGCTGAGCACAAATCCCCATCAACCAGGGGAGAAATGTGCTACCGCAGGTGATGGGCAGGGAATGAGAATGGCAGAGAAGGGAACGGTCACTTCCTGAGCAGGTAGAGAAAATGGCACCCACGCGGGGTTCTGCGGCGGGGCTGGGCCGTGCACAGGCGGGACGGAGGGTGTGCCCAGCTAGGCAGCAGTGTGCAAACTTGAGGTGCAGCGGGCAGGTCAGTGGGGCTGGAGCACAGGGCTAGAAGGGCGAGGGGCAGGAAAGTGTCAGAGCGTCCTGTGCACCGGGGGTCCGAGTGCTGGGGCAAGGAGCCGGGACACCACTCTGGGGGCAGTAGGGAGCCATGGATGGGCTGCGATCACAGAGGAGAGCTGGGCCCTCAGAACAGTTTTGTGGCGGTGAGGAAGACAGCCTGGGAGGGAAGAGGCTGGGGCCTGGGAATAAGTCAGGAGGCCATTGTGAAGTCCAGGGAAGAGACAGTGAGAGGGTAGACGGAGGATGGAGAAGACAGGATTGTGTGAAAGGAAGCCATCCTACAGGCGGGTCCTGGCCCTTGACGGACCCTGGGAAGGAAGCCAGAGCAGAGAAGGGCAGGGCAGGGGGCAGGGGGCGAATCTGCTGCAATTACCTTGTCTCCTTGGAATCCGGTATCTCCTGACACACCCGGAACCCCTTGTTCACCCTAAATACACACCAGCAAAGAAGGTTACGATGGAGACCACGGTGGGTTCTGGAAGTCTCCCCGACATCCAGACCCATTGGGAGGGTACAGCTCTGCTGAGGCTGTTCCCAAAGTCGATCTGCCCAGCAGCAGCCTTGTTAGAGAAAAGGGCAGCTCCCAGCCCTGCCCTGCCCCCGGTAGGGAAGGTAGGCCCTGGGGGGACGGAGCCAGCTTACGTGCAGGTCTGCCTGGGGTTGCTCAGGTGGCTGAACATTCCACTAACAGAAAACTAAACTGCCCAGTGTCACCTGGCCTTGTCAGGAGCACAGACACTTGAGGGTCAAAGGAGCTGTGCCATGATCTTTCAACCTCCTCCTCATCAACTGGGGTCACACAGAGGAGCATGCAGCCTGGACAGTGGCCCTGCACCGCTGACGGTTCTGAGCGCTTGCATCTGTTGCTTGATATTTTTCACCACCAGGCTGTGAGCTGTCATTTCGTCCTTCTGTGGGAGTTTCTATGCCAGCGATCTGCTTCGGTCTACTGCTAATTAGCTGCTGTTAATCACCTATAGCATGAGAAACCGGAGCACCTGGCTAGTTAAGACTATGTGTAAACAGCGAGTCAACTGGCCTCGAGTTAGGTCTGGGTGTTTCTTTGCTAAGATGACACACTGCGTGGGATTGGTGACACTGATTCCGGCTGTCAGAGGCCTCTTCTAGTCCGTGCCTGTATTCAGCCACGTCCTGGTAAATGAGCTGTCGCAGAACCAGATTGGGAGACGTTTCTCCTTGGAGCTGGACGTGTCTCACACAGCCCTCATCATTTCCAGCTTCCCATGTTGGTACATTGGCCCCAGGACTCAGAAAACATTCACAGCTCCGGGAGCAGTTGGAGGAATGGGGAGAAAAACCCAGGAAGAATGGAGAATCTTAGAGAACTCATGTCGTGCCGCTAAGGCCATGATCCAGCAGAACTCCCTTGGTAGAACAAAAGCCAGAATTTTTTTTTTAAATAAAAAAAAAAATGTTAACTTAACTTTGGTTTTTCCAGTTTGGAAAATCTTGTACAATATCCCAGAATTTTAGGAACCAAGGAACATTTTTTTTAAATGTCCAAAGGAGGAGTAAGATGGTTTTAAAAAAAAAGTTTCAAAGGCACCTAAGAAATCAAGACAGTGGATTTGGAGAAAGTTGGGCTTGGCTCAGGAGCCTGGGTTCCAGACTGTGCCGCCACGGGGGGAGGGGGAGCCAGGTTGTTGTAAGTGGGACTGAGGCCAGGCTGGGTCATGGACAATCTGGGATTCTGGGCAGGATGACCATGGAACATGAAGGGGTGTCTCCATCACCCCAGGGGAGGGCCAGGGGGTAGGGTGGGAGTGAAGAGGGGATGATCCGAACCCCGACCCCCAAAATATTAAGACCCTGCCCCAGCCAAAGGGGCAGAAAAGAGATTTCTCTTGCTTTTCTTAGTTTTCTTTTTTTTTCAACACTTAAGACTTATTTGATTTTCCTGAGATCTACGAGCAGGAAAATAATTTTCTCCTCTTTTTTTTTTTTTTTCCAGTGCTTTCACCTCTCTCAATGTCCCAGGCACCAGCGGTCAGCAAGCCAGCCGAGTTCTGTGTAACACATTGATTGCCATGTTGCTGAAGAAACAGTGAGCTGAAGGCCAGCTCTGCAAAGGGCCTATAAAAAGCTCCCTGCCTACATTCCTATTTCCCCCATTTCCTTCCCCTCCTCCATGACTTCAACATTTCCAGAGTGCTGGCGACTCACACCGCAGGGTAAACAGGTAGCTGTGGGGAAGCCCCACCTCCAGCAGAAAGCCCCTGCATCTCCAGAGCGAGGGCCGTGGAAGAGGGGGCTTAGCAAAGGCAGCAGGGCAGAGCCAGGGGGCAGAGCTGAGTCGGCGAGGCTGAGGGAGCTGCAGCTGGGGGCTTGGGCGTGACGGGAGGAGATGCGAAAGGGGGAAACAGATGAGAAGACTGAGCACCGCACGGCTAGGTACCTAGGGGTGGGAGTGGGTGACACAATCTGGGGTGCCCATTTCTGCCCAGCAGCTCTAACTTTCTGAGTCCAGGGTCTGGGCTGGCTCCAATAGATCACCGAGTTTCCTTCGATGCGTCTCTTCTCCTCTTTGGGCCTGCTTCCCCGGCTGTGAAATGTAGGCACTGGAGGAGGTGACTTCTAAGGGCCTCACTGGCTCTGCCCTTCCGACCTGTCTTGCTTCGTGATGGAGGTCTCTGTCGGCAGTGCCTGGGTTCAAATCCTGACACTACTTACCAGCTGTCTGTGCTCGGCAAGCTTCCTATCTCACAGAGGGGTGGAGGATGCCCGGGCTAAGCCCCGCAGAGCACTCAGAGCAGGCCCAGCGCCAGTACCTGTTCCTGTTCCTCGGATTTAGGAGGAGCAGAGTCACCTGAAGACAGGTGCAGAGGCAGCCTGGCCCCGGGAGCAGCTGAGCAGCTCTTATTGGCTCAGGTTTATGGAACCTGGGATGTTGCCAGAAGTTCTCCCACACTCCCTGAGGCAGAGGGGAGGGCAGGGAGATGGCCACAGGGCAGAGCACAGGGGCACCACTCCCTGCCCTCCGTGTCTCTTGGCTCAGATGCTGCAGGACCCAGGCCAAGTGCTGCCCCATGCTGGGCCCTGGGGTCCCACCTACCCACCTCCAGCTCTGGTTTGGTCCGAGGTCAGTTCAGCAGCAGGGCTGCGGAGGGCACGTGGCAGCTGGCAGGAAAGCAGGTGGGAGCTCAGGGGCCCGTCCTGGTTTTTCTGTTGCACTTTCAGACTCCGGGATGGGGCTCCCTCTTCTCACCTGGGCGGCTGATGCGTATCTGTTTCCTCCTATGCCTGGGAGGGGTCTCTGGACCCCCCATCCGCCCTGCCCTGGGGCCCATCATCTCAGCACCGCTCCTCCCCGCCCAGCCCGTGTTCTGTGGCTTTGGCCTCAGCTTTGCTCCCCAAATTCGGAGACCTGCCTTACCCTACCCCCGACCCGGATCTCGAGAGCCCCCCACACTCTGTCTGCCAAGGTCTGCATGCCTCCAGAGCCATCAGCCTGGGTCCCACCCAGAGTTAACAAGGAAGAAGCTGGGGAGTGCAGATTTAGCGGGGCCAGAGGGGAGGCAGTAAGAGCGCAGGGGAGTAGACCTGGCAAGAAACCAGCAGCAGCGTCAAGGCTGAGGGGGTTCGCATGCAGACAAAACACAGTGCAATAAGGGAGTATTCAGATCACCTTATCACCTTTCAGTCCGGGTTCCCCCACGTTTCCCATCAGTCCCTGCAAGACAGAGGCCAGGGTTCAGCTGTGAGGGACGTTCAAAACCCCACAAGTCAAGAGCCCTGGCGTAAACACACTGGCTTGCTGCAAGACCCCGTGCTGGAGGGCCCAGCCCAAAGGGCAGTGGTGCGGATTGAAGGACCATGAGAAGGGGCAGTTGACTTGTGAATCGCAGTGCTCTGGACACATCCAGGGGAGAAGGGTGCTGATGGGGAGAGATGGGCTTCATGAGCCGTGTCACACGCTTGCTGGCCAAATGGAATCATCCCTGGAACGTGGTCCGGGCAATTTTAGCCCACCTTTCTCCTGCACGCCCATCCCACTCAGGGATGTCCTGAACTCACTGGCTTGCCATTATATAGAGTTTCTGTGCTCCTGGTAACGGCCCCCACTGGACTTTCAGTGCCCTGAAGTCCAGAACCAAGTCTGACTCATGCTCAGCTGGAGGACTGCTGTCCAATGAAGATGTCTGGCATAAATGACATGCGGACGATGACCGACTCTCAGGACTGAGAAGCACGGAGCCCCTGATCTGCCACGTTCCACCCCAGCCCCCCTCTGAGTGCCCCCCAACACCGTATCAGGGTAGCCTTCCTTCCAGGCTGAAATGAGTCAGGGGGTGCCCAGCTGTGATGAGACTCGAATTAAGGGACAGCTCTTGTTTACCTTCATGCCCTTGGGTCCTGGGTAGCCAATTGGACCCAATGCTCCCATGTCGCCCTGGGAAGAGAAAGAGAAGAGGACGCCATGAGAGGTGGCTCACGGGAGGCTGGCCTGGGAAGGATTTCGAGGACGCAATCCCCCTGGGTTGATCTTGTAATTAGGCACATTCATCTCCACTGAAGTACCGGAGTGAATTTCACAGAGGACCTCTCCCAAGTTCATTTCTTGATTGCTGCCCCTTTCACCACTCCTTTCCACCTCATATTAGATTCTTTACATCCCATACTAGTTAAGGGACTCAGGGCATTTCACTGGGCTTCTGTGGACCTCGATCTTCTGATCTATAAAATGGGGATAATGATCCCTCGCCCTGAAAGCTGTTGTGAGGGTTAAATAAGCACACACAGAGGCTTCGACTCCTCTAGCTTAGTGAGGGGCAGGAACTTTCTGCTTCCAGAAGCTGGGCCATCTCCTTGGGACAGCAGCAAGGAAGGAGTGGGGCTGTCAATCACAGACACCCGAGGAGCAGATGGACCCTGTAGGACACTAAGATCAGCGGGTAGGTCCTGGACCACAGGCTGGAGACCCAGCGTCAGATCAGATCAGACTTCCCAAGGCGGGAGCAGAGGAGTTCCTAGACCCTGGAGAGTCACGTTCCCTTCACGGGGGGCCCTTCACTAAGGGCTGGGGAAAGGCCGGGAGGCAGTGAGGGTATGTCAAGGCCAGACCACCTGTCCCACCTCTCCTCCGCTGCTCACTCACTGTGTGATTTCGGGGGTTAACCTCTCCGTGCCTCAGTTCCCTCATCTAAAACAGGGACTAATACTCTGCGCTTCCTAGGGTTGTTTGGAGAAGTAATTGACTTACATGCATAAAGTACTTGGCACTGCCTCGAGGCATTTTTGGTGGTTACAACTGAAGAGGTGCCACTGGCATCTCCGTGGAGGCCCCACAGCAAAGAATTAGCTGGCTCAAATGTCAATAGCGTTGAGGTGAGAAACCCTGGTCTAAAGGGAAGGGGTGAATGGATTTTCTCTAAACAAGCCCACCCTCTTTCCCTGAAGTCTCGTCCTCACTTCCTGCCCTCCCCCATCACCACTGCCCTCAGCCACAGCCATCACAGTAAGCCCTCCCCCAGAGAAAGGGAGCCCCTGAAATAACCTCTTCTCTCCCTTGTCTATCCTCTGTGACCGATCTGAGTGTCTGGCTGCTGTGTGAGGCCAGTCAATGTGCTTCACCTCTCTGGGCCTCAGTTTCCCACATCCCTGAATCAGGCTCCACAGAGGCCCCTGACAAATGCTCTGAAGCATTGAGGAAAAAAGGCTGCTCCAGGTGGCCAGGTTCAAGAATCGGTTCCTGTGGGAGCTGCCTGGAGACAGCTCAGAGGGAGACCGGCAGAGAATGAAACATCACATTCCTGCTGACTCCTGCGTAGCCTGTGCACTGGAATGTCCCCAGGAGAGAGACAGAGGGAAACACGTGGAGTGCAGACGGCAATGGCAAGGCCTGGCTGAGGCAATGCGGATTCTCACCCCCTGCCCCCCTGAACCCACCTGATTGGGTCAAACCAAACCTAGCTGAGCCTTTGCCAAGGAACTCTGCTTTCAGTTCCCATCAAGTAATCTTATTAAGAAAGCGGGCTCTCAGTTTAACAGGTGATAATAGCAATACAAACGACACTGGCTGGTAAGCACTGTGTTACACACTTCACATGCCTCAACTCTGTTACTCCTCACGACAGCCCTTCATGATCCGTCTGCTACTCTCCCCATTTTACAGATGAGGAAACTGAGGCTCTGCGAGGCGAGGGCTTGAGCAAATCACAGAGCTGGGCAGAGCTGGGATTCACACCAGGCAGTCTGTCCCCAGAGCTTCTAAGCAATTCTGAAGTAATCTTTGGAGAGGAGAAGCCAGGATTGCTGGCCAGGGAGAGGCTGGACTGAAGGAAAGCCAGCCCCTTAGAGAAGAGCGTTTCAGCGGGAGGCTTTGGCTGCAGCTCCCCACTCCCTCTCTCTTCCTGGAGGAAGGGAGCAAGGGGTGGCCACCCAGCGTTCCCCGTGGTGCACAAATAAACAGACTAGGCCCTGCTAGCGCAGTTGGCTCCAATGGGGGCCGGGGCCTCGAGCAGAGAGGACCAGCCAGCAGCTCCGGGAACACAGGCTCTCTCTTCCCCCTTCCAGACCTGACAGCGGCTTGTGTGGAGGGTGAATTCAGTACAGGCCCGGCCGACGCCCATGTAGGTATCACACAGCCCGGCGTGTGCGTGCCACCCCTGCGAGCCTCTCTAAGGGGGTCTGTGTGTGGTGGAGGCGAGGGCCAGCGTGGCATCCCACCCAAGAACCCATGGAAAAGGGGCTCTGACTGGAGGGCACACGGGGAGAAGGTGGCCACTTGCTCAGGGCAGGTCTTCTTCATGTGGGCAGGATCCCCACGTTGGACTGTAAAAGCATGTGGGGGAGAACAGAGAAAACCTCAGGCCACATTCCCCCCAGTTCAGCCTGCAGATACCAGTCTGCTCCGCGCTTGATACTGTCGTGGGCAGCTTGGCCAAGTGACACACATCACGTCCCACGAGAAAGAACAGTGAGTAATGCCTGTAATCTGGAACGTGTTCCCACGTTCGCCTAAACTCCCAGACCTTGCTGCACACACTTTGCCCTTCAGCTCGTTGACTCCCACCAAGAACACAACCAACCAACCACATCTGTGACCACCGAAGGAGCTCCTACTGTGTGCCAGGCACCATGCCAGACACTTCCCAGTCTCATCAGCTCTGTTCAGACGCTCACCAACTGCTCACAGTAACCCCACGAGGTCAGCACCATCATTAGTGCCATTCCATTTCACAGATGAGAAAACTGAGGCTCAGAGTGAGGTGAAGCAACTAACCCAAGACTATGCAACAAGCAGGGGACACAGGCAGGGCCAGAACAGGTCTGTCTGTCCGTCTTGGCCCACAGACCATGCTCACAAGCCTGGGATTGACTCTGTTTACTCCAATAAAGGACCCAAGGATGCCTTTCCTCATGGCGCTCACTCATAAGTGACAGGGTGTGAGGACAGGCTTGAGATTCAAAAACAGGCAAGAGCCCCACTCTGGCGTCCCATGTGCCGGCAGGCATCCAGGCTGGCGTTTGCCCAGGACCCCTGAAAGAAAACCTAGGGGGCTGCCATCACCCACCCTCACGGGTGCTGGCAGAGCTCCCTCCCTCCCTCCCTCGCACATGCCTTACCTTCCTGCCCTGCTGTCCCTCTGCAGCCGGGTCATCCTTGGCCACTGCTTCCTATACTGAGCGCTCCGCCCTGAGCTCACATTGTCCTCTGCCCTCACCCCCAGCATCACTTCCCTGAGCCCACAGGCCAGGTCAGGCCCCTGCCATCATGTCTGAGCCTGACCTGGCTTTTGCTCATGGCCTGTTCCATACCCATGACCACTGACGCGGGTGCCTATGTGGCCACTGCCTGTCCCATGCCCCAGAGGAAGCCCTCACTAAAAGTGGCTAAACCAGTGGGTGAAAAAGAAACCTGCACAGTACTCTCACTTACAAACCCTCCAGGTTAAAATCTGGCCACGGTGTTGCCTGGAGCTGCCTTTTAAGGCAGCGAGGCCTCTTTCCAGAAACTCTGATAGGGGATCAGCAGCCTGGGGACAGGACCTGGGAGCTGTGGCCAGTCCCGGCTCCTGTGTGGTCTTAATAAGCACCATCTCTCACACACAACAGCCGCTGGCACTGCTCAGTCAACACTCTAACATACTCTCTCCATTCAGCACAGAAGTTGTGTGGAACTAGACGCAGCGGTGAAGTTCACGAGCTGTAAACACAGACCGAGCTCCAGCTTAACAGCTGGGTGACCTCGGGCAGGCGCTTCAGCCTCTCTGAGCCTCGGTTTCCTTGACTGTACAATTGTAATCCCACTTCCCACTCAGAGGCCTGCTATGATAATTAAATACCTAGCACAGGACCCAGCACACGAGGGTTTGGTAAATGCCAGCTAGTGGGGTTCCTGACCTTGATTTCCAGACAAAGAAATAAAGCCAGATGATCATTTAGTAACAGAGTATGGTAGACTTGTCCACTATATCCCACATGCTGGCATTTGGCCAGATCACATATTCTTTAGGTCTCATTAAATGGAGAAGCCAAAATTCCCTTTGTGTCACTCGGAATAAAAAAAGACAGAAATTTTCTTTGTTGAGCAGATTCTGGAAACAAGGCACACTTTGCTTGAAGCCCAGCCAAAGGGTTTCAATTACTCAAAGGGGGCTGTTTCAAGGCTGTCTCTGCAGAGGGCCACCAGCGGCTTATGAGATTGGGGTCACACAGTCCCTAGCTGGCGACCTCAGGCTCCACTCAGCCTCCTCATGAGGGTGACCAGGCTGCTGCCGCCCGCCTCAAGTATCTCGAGGCTCCCAGCCTAATGCGTGTCAAGCACACACAGAGCAGACAGAAGCTCCATACATGTTAATCTGTCCTCCCTCACCCTTCCTCCCGCCTGCAAGGACCCAGGGGACAGTGGAAGTTTCGACTTCAGTCTGCATGCAAATCGCTTCAGCTGACTAGACAGAAGGCATTGTATAAGTCTGAATCCCCACTAAAATGATTATCACTATGTGGAATTCCCATTTGCTCAGCTAAAAACCCACATCCTCTGGAAAACCGTATGTGACTCACGATCCCTCTTCCCTTTAGCTCCTGGTTAGAAAATTCCTTTCCTCTCCAACTCTTTGGGGAAGCAATTTTTCCCCCAAGCACAGAAGCTGCTGTCCCCAAAAATCCAGGTCAGGAGTGGGTGCCTTGGGTGGGAGAGGGCACTGGCTTGGAGGAGATTGGTGTTGATTTGGTGGGTGCAGGTCTAGCCCTGTGGCACCCCCAGGCACAAGGAAAAAGGAATGTTACCTTGGCAACAAAGGGGATTTAAAAACAGGAAGCGAGACTGAAAGTGGCCAGAGAAAGACATAAGGCAAAGGCGGGCTGGAGGTGTGGGGGTGGACAGCAGCTCTTTGGAAAAGGGATCATGAGGGGGTGCAGGGCCTGAGAAATGCAGGGACACCCAGGGCTCACCCCTAGCTCAGGCCCCTCAGAAGGGGGGCAGGAAGAGAAGTGCCCTGAACTAGGAGTTGGGGGACATGGCCTCTGATCATGCCTCCATCTTCTCCTGCCCTGTGTGTGACCTTGACCTAGGGCCTCAGTCTGCCCATCTGCCCAATGGGACTCTCCTAAGAGATACTGAGCACAGGGTTGCCAGATTGAGTGAATAAAAATACAGGATGCCCAGTTAAAATCTGAGTGTCAGATAAACAATCAAACAAATGAATGATATTTTAGTATAAATGTGTTCTAAATATTGTATCTGAAATTCAAATTTCACTGGGCGTCTTATATTTTATCTGGCAGCCCTAACTGTGGAGAGCAAAGGGGAGCATCGGTGGGAAAGAGCTTTGTAAAGAGTCAGGAAGGCCAAGGGCTATGACGGCATAGTCTCCAGAATCTGCGCGCATTTGGCCAAGCAATATTCTTGCCCCTCTCAGGATCCAACCTAGTGGGCGCCAACAATGACAAATAGGCACACATGCCAAGGATTACAGCCAAGATACGTAAACATCCCTTCAGAAACGCTTTGGGGATGGGGATCATATAGCCTGAAGAAGGAGCCTTGGGAAGAACAGACGACAACCATCTTTACGTCTTGAACAGCCTCTCCCAGGGGCAGGGAGATGAGCTGGGCTCAAAACACAGGAAAACCCTGCACCATGAGAGCTCTGTGAACGCGGACGGGCTTTCACAGGAGGGAGCTTCCAACACCAGGGTGTTCAAGTTGGAGTTTAATGACCGTATGACCAAAATGCTCCAGAAGGGAGTCCTGCTGAGCTCAGAGAAGGTTGGACCAGTAGACTTCTGAGATCCTCATTAACGTCAGGTTCTCTAACACTCATCACAGATATTTCTTTTTCCAAAGCATTCAGGTCAGTGCCTTGTGCCAAAGCAGGTGCTCAGCAAAGGACATCAGGGATGACAAATGTATGACTCGTGTGTTGACACTTCCTCACCCCAAGCCAAGGCAGACATCACCAATTTGCAGCATCCTCTCCCACTAATTTCCAGTGTGACTTTGAAATCTTTCTCAATGCAGCACTCCAGATGGCTGCTACCAGGCATAAAATATCTTATGTGTGTGTGTAAAACACTACTACTACTACTACTACTGAATCACTACATATTAACAGTCCTTTATTATTAACAAGTAATAGTAAAATCATTCATATTATGATTATTATTAAATTTATTATTATTATTATAACTAGTGCTTCTTGAGTGCTTACTATGTACTAGGCACTATATATGTACTAGTTTCCTTAAATCCTCACAACATTCTCCCAAGTTAGGTACTAATATTATTCCCATTTTAAAGATGAAGAAATTGAGGCACAGGGGCGGGGGGGGGAGGGGTAAAAAATGTGCTCGGAATTGCAATTAAATGAGTGATAGAGCTAGGATTTGAACCCAGGTGATCTGGGTCTACCTTCTTAACCACTTGACTGGACTGGACCGGGTGTGTCTGTGGTCCTAACAAGAGCAGGAGCGAAGATCCCATCTTACAGAGTGGATCCCTGAGGCTCAGGGAAGTGAGGCCGTAACTGAAGACCACAGAGCCCAGAGGAGGCGAGGCCAGGATTGATCTGACCTCCACCCCGACCCTGCCCTGGTTCTGCTCCCACCCACCTGAGCAGAAGCACATTGCCCATGGGAACCTCTGGGCCCTCTTCCCAGGACTGGTCTCCCCTGAACAATGGGGCCCCCCAACTGTCCAGGGCCTTCTCCAGCCTCCTTCTCAACAGAATCTCTTGGCACAGTTGCTGGAGTAGCCAAAGCTGGCAGCCCATTTGTGAAACTAGGGAATGGTCTACTTGTGTAAGCCCCTCAGACTCACACCCCATGAGGTATGACCCCAAGGACAGAGGAGAGGGGGCATCAGACCCTCAGGGAAGCTCCTAGACTCATTTCCCAGGCTTGGGCCTGTCACTGGCTCTTGAGGCCAGGCCCAAGGTCAAGACTAAGCCTCTGAAGGCCCAGTGGGGAGCCATGGTTTTGGCTAATAGCACCACTCCACAAGGCTACCCCAACCTGGATGGAGTCAGAGGTCCGATTGCCTCTGACCTCCCCGAGTACAGGCCTCTCTAGGTCCCGGGCACACCAGGAGACAGTAACAATAAAGAATATTTAACAATATTATAATAAATGAATATTTACTGAGTGCTAGACCTTGTGCCAAAGACAGTACAAGCAATGCCTCATTTAATCCTCACAGGCACCCCAAGAGGATTCTACCACCATACCCATTTTACAGATGAGGAACTAAGGCTCAGAGAGGGTAAGTGAATTGGTCCAGGTCACACAGCCAGGATGTGGCAGAACTGTGACTTGAACTCAGGTGGTCTGGCTCCAAAGTCAGTGTTCTGAAAAGGATGGAGAAGACTGTCCAGCATGGCCCAGAGCCTCAGCTCCTCTGCCAGTCACTTCCTTTGTCTGGACCTGAAGCACCTCACCTGTCAAATGGGCACACTACCACCTGCTTAGACCTTGCTGCAGAGCGATGGACAGGCAGCAGGTGTGAAAGTACATGGCAGTCCCATGCTCCAAGCACCCATACTCATTTAACTAATGAAGAAAGGGGCTGGGAGAAGGTAGGTGATCCATCTGAAGCCACACAGCAGGCCTTTTTTCCCTGAGCCCCCTTCCTAGACTTGTCTGTCCCAGCTCCTCTGAGGGGACTTGTGTCTTGTTCCCCACACCCGGCATCCTGGCCCTCCCCATCCCCAGGCATCTGTGTACTTACAATGAGGCCAGGGACTCCTAGGGGCCCTGGTAAGCCCAGTTCTCCCTGCGAAGAAAGAGAGACGAAGGTGGTTACTTGCCCTGTCTCTCTCCAGGCCACGCCCTCCACACCATCCTCCACGTGGGCACCTGGTGGAATCCTTTGGAGCCGACCACTCCTTTTTCCTGACTCTCCTGAGCCTGGCCTGGAGTTTGAACAAGACCCTGCCCCCCTCTGCCATCAGCTTTCCACATCTGTAAAATGGGGAGGTTGGATTTCCAAATCCAGTACCTTCCAACCGTAGGTGTGAGAACGGGCAGAATCCTGATCGTGGCGATAAAGATGCGCAGGCTGCCTGACCCAGATCTCATTTCGCTCTCACTTTACAGACGGCAAAACTGAGGCTCCAAAGGTTAAGCAATTTCCCAAGGTCAAGTTCAAGGAAATAACACAGTGGTGAGGGCACCAAGCCAAGAGCCACCAGGCTGGCCTCCCTCTCTCTCAGCCAGGAGGTGCTGGGGGCCCTCAGAGAACCCCCCCCCCACCCCAACCTCCCACCAGAAGGAGGCTCTCCGGTTCCCACCTCCCAGGGCCTCTGAGAGGCTGCACAGCTCTTGCCTGGGAGTCAGGAGATGTGGCCGTGTGTGGCAGTGTGCAAATTTCTGTTTCTCAAATCTCTAAAAATGGACATTCAGGGCTTCCCTGGTGGCGCAGTGGTTGAGAGTCTGCCTGCCGATGCAGGGGACACGGGTTCGTGCCCCGGTCCAGGAAGATCCCACATGCCGCGGAGCGGCTGGGCTCGTGAGCCATGGCCGCTGAGCCTGCGCGTCCGGAGCCTGTGCTCCGCAACGGGAGAGGCCACAACAGTGAGAGGCCCGCGTACCGCAAAAAAAAAAAAGAAAAAGTGGACCTTCAATTGCTTGCACCAGTAAAGACAGGTAGAGGGGTCTGGAGCAAGCTCAAAATGCAAAGGTGTCTCTAGAAATGGTGATTAGTAATAACCAACATCCTCCAGGGCGTTTGTCTTCCTTCATCTGTGCAATCCCAGACGGGAGGTCATTACTACAGCCACGGAGAAGAGGAGGAGGGGAAGCAGCCTTGGCATTAAAATGAAGGACCCGAGGCTCAGGAAAGGGAAGGGACCTGTTCAAGGTCACTCATCAGGTCCTCTTTCTGCTCCTCTGGGCCATGAGAACAAAGACATCCCTGCCCCTCCCCAAGGGCACTTCCAGGATGACATCACATGTTATAGTGGTTAATCCAATAACTGATACACTGAGGGAGAGACTCTGGTTTCTCACCTCGGTACCATTGCCAGTGCTCTTTCCTCCACCTGGAGTGTCCTCCCACCTCTTTCCTCATCCCAATTCCAACGCCATCTTCTCCAGGAGTCTTCCCTGCTTCTCTCTCCCTCCTCCTTAGCACCTGGGACGACCTCTTTGATCCCACCCATCTCAACTTCACCTCGTGCAATGGACTAGGGAGATGGCCATGAGCTCCTCCAGGGCAGGAGACGTGCCCCATTATTACCTAATATTTACAACCCCTCCATCCAGTGAACGCTTTTCATAGGCCCAACACCTCCCTGCCCTCTCTCATTTCATTCTCGCAACAGTCCTCTGAGGCTGGCATCGGATCCCCATGATTTACAGATAAGGAAACCGAGATGCAGATGGGTGAACTGATTTGTCCAAGCTTCCACGCCTGGCAAGCAGTGCAGCAGGACTCAAACCCAGGTCCATCTGGCTCCGAGGCCAGGGCTTCAGCCCCGCAGGGAGCCCAGATGTCAGCCCCAGCCGGGTGAGGCTCAGGGAGCATTTGTGGAATTGACACGAGCACATAATCAAGTGCTACGTATGGATCTAGCAGCCATCTCCGCCACTGGCACAGCTGGGCACAGCTGTGCAGGCGGGAAACCCCAGGAGAACTGGGGGGGCATGGCAGGTGTTCCAAAGAGCTCTGGACATGGTCTGCACCCCCAGGCAGAGAACAATCTTCCCCCTGCAGGAGCTGGAGCCTGGGACGGGAAGGGAGAGGCGGGCTCAGCTCCCCAGGGCAGGCTGACCTGGTTCCTTCATGGGCCTTGATTATTTACAAACGCTATAAACATGCCTATGCTGGAGATTTCTTTAGAACTAGGTTCTTCCCTCCATACAGGGCCTGCAAACCATCTGCTTCCCCAGGCCCCATCCCATAAACATTTCTGGTGCTTTGTAAGATGACAGCAGCTCTGGCTTCCCCAGTGGAGAGTGACCCATGAACCTTCCTGAGTCCTTTAGGATGGGACATAGCCCAGGACTTTGGGACCTGGGGCTCAGTGGGCTGGAAGGCTCTCCTGGCGGCAGGGGGTACACAGGGCATCCATAGCAGAAAGGACCCTGGGGTTCAGAGAAATCATGCAGTTTATCCAGGAGCACCCAGCTCATGGGTGGCCCGGCTGGCTGACCTAAAAGCTTAGGTTCCTAAAACCTGCTATGTGCTTGCTCCAAATCTCTCTCCTGTACCCAAAGACATGAAATACTTACGGGGTTTCCATCCAGTCCCGGAGGGCCTCTTTCCCCAAAGTCTCCAGGAAACCCCTGAGGGCATGAGAGAGGGCAAACAACTGCAGATTAGCGCTTATGCCAGCTGGCGGCTTTGACCCAGACCCCCAGGGGACACAGGACACGTCCATGCAGTCTCACCTCACTCCCTGGTTCCAGGATCTGGGCAGGCTGTGGAGTCCCGAGTCACCTCAGGCCCTCAACAAACTTTCCCCGTAAAGAACATCCCAAGGACCAGCTACTGTGGAGGAGCCCATGGCCAGGGAGCCCTCTTCTCATGGCCTCAGAGTCCCAGAAAAGAAAATAGTACCCAGCTCTCCGGCATGGAAATGCCAGCGCCCATGCTGAGACCCCGTCCTGATGGAGTCTGGGGTCAGGAAGCTGGGTCTAGGCCTGGACCAGTCACTGACTTGCTGAGAGTTTTAAGAGTCACTCCTTCCCCTGTGGGCCTCAGTTTCCCCATTGGTCAAAGTAGGAAAGCCCTCTGCAGCATTTCCCAGCTCAGACCTTCTGCCATTTTTGTGACGTGCTCTTCAAAAGCTAATCCTCATTTTACAGATAAAGAAGATGAGGCTCTGAAAGGGTACGTGTCAAGGTCATACAGAGTCACATGGATAGGGGACATCAGCACCACGGCCACAGGTGAGGTTTGGCAGCTGAGAGAAGCCCGGAGGCCTGGCCTGGGCAGATCTGGCCCTCTCGCCCCCTCCGTGACCCCACTCCACGCTCTCTGGGGACACAGGCAGCTGGAAAAACATCAGCTGTAGGGAAGCTTTTGGTGCCCGAGGAGGGGGAACAACTCCATTCGACTTCAAAAGGAAAAGCAAGTCCTCAAGCTTGGAATTCAGGGAAATCTGTTCTCCCCTCCTTGAATTCAAATCACTGTTTTTCCAGGGAAATTTAATGAAAAACAAAGCACATGTTTTTCTGACCAAGTGGATGCCTGAGCTGTTCAAACAGTAAAGATTCTTCATGGAGCATAATTTGTTTCTGGTTTCTAACGCTACCGCTACTGGGGGAATCCAGTAAGTAGATTAAACTAAAAAGACCAAAGCTAAAAACAAAACCCAAACCAATTACAAAGTCTACATTGGCTGAGCAAAGAGACCTTGAACTGTGTGTGCATCTAGGCCTTTGTCTTGCCCTGGCCAGAATACTATTCCCCTCAAATCCCACCACTGCCAGGAAGCCCTCATGGACCGGAAGGGCAGGCATTGATATGGACCGTATAGGAGGCGTGGCTTCATTCAGACACCCAAAGGAGGAAACGAGGACATATTAAAGAGATTTGGGCCAAGCCAGTGACTTTGTATGCAAAACTTTACTTGCCTTTGACATTCACCCTTGAGGGAAAGGTTATTTATTGGTCCCATTTAACAGATGGGGAAATTGAGGCTCACAGAGAGAAATGTCACTTGACCAAGGACAAAAAGCAAGTCTGTGGCAGAGCTGAGCATGGGCAAATCCTGGCATGCAGAAGCTGCTCCAGTGTGTGCCTGACTGGTTTTAGAGAGTGGCAGAGGTAGGGGTGTGTGTGTGTGTGCGCGCGTGCGTGTGCGATTGTGTGCACCTTCAGATCAAGTTTTTGTGGGGCTACATCTGACCGTATCTAAGATGCCTCTTCCCACATCCTTGGAGTCCCCCTGGCAAATTCCAATCCAGCCCCTCTCAGGCATACTGTAAGGTAGAGAGCCCTCTCACCTCCTGTGGCAGGAGACATCAGCTGGGTGAGCAGTGGGCAGGGAAGGCTTCAGAAGGCATTGAGCTACTGCCTCTGCCTTTGGGGGCTTGGTAAGAGAGGACAATCCCTCAGGTGACAAGGGGGATGCTGTCTAGCCGGGCACCTGGCTGACTCCACGTGGCCTACAAGGAGCAGAATTTGGGGAGTCCATGCTCTGCTCTCCAAGTTTAATGTCTGGAGACTCGCCCGGGCTCGCCTCCAGGTTGACTGTGTGACTGCAGGCAGACCCTCACTTGAGCCTCTGTCCTGCTCAGGCTGGGGGAGTGTGATCTCTAAGAATCCTTCAGCTTGGCCCAATCCCTGGACAAGGCCTGGGAGGAAGGAGCCTGCTCCCTGAGGTGCAGGAATGCCCGCCCCCCGGCCCCACTGCCACCAGGAAGAGAGAGATCCTGACAGCATTCCCCAGGCACCAATCCTGGCTGCGATGACCAATATAATCATACCTAGCAGCCACCAGGCAGGTTCAAACCCACAGGTCTGCAGTCAGGGCCACTCCAGGTTGGCTCAAGGACTCCTCTCAGACTCAGTTGCCGGCCCAGCTTCCCCTGTGAGGCTTTAGAACCAGTGCAACCCAGTGACAATCCTGGCTCTACCACCCACAGGCCTCTCCAAGCCTCGCTTTTTCTCTGCCGTACAACTGGGGTACTGAGACAATGAACCAAGATGCTGGATGCCGGGCAAGTCCCTGGCAGCACATGGAGGCAGCAGCAAGGTGAGGGCACATCTCTGAGGCATAAGCAAGGGAGAGACCATCAGAATGGTCAAAACCCCCAAGAGAGGCACTTATGTGGACAAAATGCAGCCTGAGTATAGCCAGTGGGTGACGACGGGGTGGGGTTGGGGGGTGACAGCAATGACAGAAACTGCAAACTCTAACAGCCCAATGAGAGAGGGCTTATTATTGGCCCCATCTTAGAGATGAGGAAACTGAGGTCAAGAGACGTTAGGGAACTTGTCTGAAGTCACACAGCTATGGAATAGCAGAACTGGGATCTGAACCCAGGCAGTCTGACTCCAGAGCCCAATCTCTTAGCTACGAATGGACCATGAATGCACAGAACAGACTAGAGCAAGCTTGTGGTCTCTCGAGGGAACAGCATTACTGAGGCTCAGGACTGGTTCTGCTTGTACGTGCTCGGTGGCCTCATCCCCGTCTCCACCTTGTCTCCCTTCCTTCAGAGAAACCAAGCAGATGGCCTCTAGGGTAATTAAGAACACAGTAGTTGGAAAAAAGGGCTTTAAAAGAGCTGGAACAGATCTATGATTGGAATAATCATAGATGGTCTAGGATGGAAAGACCCTAGGTGTTCCTTACATTCAGCACCTCCTTCTGGAGGCGCAGAACCTGCCCAAGGCCCCATCAAGCTGCTAGCTTGCTGCATCCTTCCACCCCTGAGCAACACATCCCAGTTCCGACACTTGCCCTCGGCCCTGACGCTTGCTCCTCTGGATCCCAGAGGGGCAGCCGCCGAGATGAACATGCACCACAACTTCCACCCGGCCTGCTTCTCTCTGTCTGGCCGTGCCCGCCTGTGCATGGCGTGTACTCTCGGCCCAGCCGGCAGCAGGACCTTCCTGTGCAGGCCTGAGCTCCTGGCTGCAGCAGGCTGGCCCGAGGCCCAAGGAATGGGCTCGGCGTCCTGCCGGGCCCCAGCCACGTGGTTTCTCCACTTTGCCAGGTCGGGCCCCCCTGGGGAACTGAATGCCTCGTACGTTGAGCAGAACAAGGCCCAGGAGGAGACAGAACCAGGATCCAGGGCGAGACTCCACATTCTCTCTTGGCTACAGCAATTCAGAGGAATAGACGAGGAAAAAGGAATGGTCCTCATAACCACATCTGCAGCAGGATGCCGGAGGCTGAGTGGGCCTCTGAGAGCCCTCTCATCTAACCCCTGCCTGCAGCCAATGTCTACCCGACGGTCTGCTCCAGAAGGTGGGATGTAGGCGCAGGGATGCATGCAGCCTCCAGGATCAGAAGTCCTGCTACATCTTGAAGACTCAGCCCCCCGGCCTGCAAGATGGTCAGCCCTGTCCCACCCACCTGACAACTCACCTGCCCAGCTCCCCCTGGGCTGAGGAAGAGGTGAGGTGTTTGTAATCCAGCCTCTGGTAAACTCTAATGCGTCATCACACGCTGGCTCGGTACCAACAGGGGGAATCCGTAATAACCTCTAGGAAGAGTCTGCAGAAGGACCCTGGAGTCCTCTTTACAGGGTTTACCTTCTCCAAAGTCAGGAGGTTCCTGCACAGGTTTGACCTGCATCCTTCCTACTGCACTTGACAACAGCCTGTATTCTCTTCTAGAAGATGCGTGTTCTCTGAGTGTGCCAACAGGGAAAGACCCCTTGAGATCCAACACCCTCTTCTCATGAGGCTGAGCATCTTCTCACCCTGCCTTCTGATATTCACCTGGGAATCCACCCACAAATAGTCACCTCGGCGGGCAAGGAGGACGGAGGCAGGGAGAGCAGGATTCCAGGGTTGCCAGCAGACCTGGGGCAGCTCCGGCTCAAGTCTGGGACCCTGGGGATCACAGCCCTAGCTCACAGCATCACCACCAAGAAGAACCTTCATCTGCTTTGTCCTCAGTTTCCCCATTTGAAAACCACTTTGCTCCCTGTTCCCCACAGGCTGAGAAGTGGAAAGAGCCTGATGTCAATACTGAACCACGTGAGAAGCCCTGTCCCAACCCGGATGGGCATGTGGCCTTGGACAAGTCCCAATTATCCCGAAGCCACACACCGAGGGAGTTGGAGCCAAGGCTGGGCCTTTCCAGCTCTAAGCTTTAGGGTCTGCCCGCCTGAATCACTACACAAGACCAGCCTTGGCAGGCCTGGCTAGAGGCCATGAGAGGAGCTGTGAGCAGGGGCTGGTCTTGCCAGGCATTCCAGCGGGCTTGATAGTGAAGCCACAGGGTGCCGGACAAGAGGATTTGCTGCGGCGTCTTCCTAGGCCCCATGAGAGACCCTTGGCTGAAAGACATGGCTCGGTCCCCAGCTGTGCGTGTCACTGCACTGTACCCCAGACAAGCCGGGATAGCCTGGGAGAAACCCCTTCAACTCCAGCCAACTTTGTAACATCTTATATCTGGCCCCCTCCTCAGGAAGCCACAACACATTTCACTTTCCAGCGGGTGATGTGAGATGAGAGCTGCGGTCTAAGTTTTCCTTCAGAGGCTGAAGATGTGAGCACAGAGAGGAGACGGGTGATGTGGAGAGCACCCTGCACGAACAAGCAAGGGTCCTCGGTTCAAGTCCTGATTCTGCCACCCATTTGCTGTGTGACCTTGGGCAAGTTACTGGCCTCTCCAAGATACGGCTGCTTATCTGTCTGATGAGGAAGTTGGGCCACATCATCACTAATGTTCCTGCAGCTCTGATGTGCTCTGACCTCCGCTGTCTTTCTCAGCTCCCATCAGCAAAAGACTCCCACACACCTTCCTTCCCAGCCTGACACTGAGCAGGCCGTGTGCACGGGCCTAAGGTTTTGCTTGCTGGAGAGAAATGGACTACAGCAAAATCATCACCAGCCCTGCCAGAAATGAGGCCAGCTGTGATCTGGCATGAGGGAATTCAGCTCATTCTCCTGACATTTCCTCTTGTTAATAAGTGCCTAGAAATCGCCTGGCCCAAAGCTTTGACAACAGGAAAACCCATTCACAAGGAGCCCCCAACCCCATCAGGCAGATCAAGGGCTCAGGAGCACATAACAGGGGGATGACCCTAAAGTCTGCTCAAGCAGCGTGTGGGCCAAGGGCACAGCAGACTAGGCGGCCAGGCAAAGGCACAGACAAAGCCCTAGGGACTCAGTGATATGAAGTATATTCCATACAAATTAAATCATATCCGACGCAGACCTTGCCCATTTGCTGGCCATGTCAGCTGGACCAGAGTCAAGGAGACTTCCACAGCCCTCAGGGGTATTGCGTGGCCATGGGGCTGTTTGGCAGAATGGGGTCGGTTTCTCGCACTCACGCCTGACACCCCATTGCCAGGGAACACCCATCATGGAGGGCAGGGTGGAATCTTAGGAAGTTAAAGGCACAAGGCACGGAGCAAAGAAGCAGAAATGAGCTGTAAGTTAGGGGGGTTTAAGTCTGGCAAGTCCTCAGAGGGTCTCTGGGCAAATGGCTTTGAAGCCTCGGTTTCCTCGTGTGGAAAATAGGTATAATCAACCTTACCTCAAAGAATCAATGGGAGAACCACATGTGGTTCAAATACCATGCAGGTAAAAGGGCCTCAGTAAGTGTTGCCTTTTTTTTTTTTTTTTTTTTTTCTGGTCTGTTTTGGCTATAGTGCTGTCCCTAGTGCCACACCCTGGGACAAGAGGTAAAAGCTCGGGCTGCTACATTTTAACCCAGCTCTGACTCTCAGAAGCACAAGGCCTTGGCCAAGTCATTCATCCTCTGACCCTCAATCTCCTCATCTGTAAAGCGGCAATGCCAGGCCCTCTGTGGGGCTCCCAGAACGGAGTCTGAGCAAATCCCCCATGGGTAGCATTGGAGGCAGGCCTGGGTGATGGGACAGGGCCCCACTGAGATATTCTAAGTAAGTCAACTGCTCCCACTCTGCGACTTAAACTTTGGAAAAACAGATCCAGAGAGGTAAAGCCACTGGCTCAAAGTCATACAGACCAGAGAGAGCCTCGGCCACCCAAACAACTACAAATAGAAACAGTGAATGCCACTGTTATATCGAGTTCTTACTATTTGACAAGCACAATGACCCCACGAGCTAGAAGCTATTATCCTCATTTTTCATATGGGAAAACTGCAGTTCAGAGCCAGTAATGCTCCTACCCCAGGGCCTTTGCACCCACTGTTCCGTCAACCTGGAATGCTCTTCCCCAGAGAGCCACATGGCTCCCATTCTCACCTTTTTCAGGTTTCTCAAGAAGAGAGGAGGACTTCCTGGGCCAACTTATCCAACATCCCATACCCCAAGTACTCACGGTCCCCCTACCCTACTCCATCTTAACACTCAGCACCACCTGACGTTCAACCACTCACCCTCCATTCCCCCATTCAGTCACTGTCTGTCTGTCTGTCTGCCCCTGAGAATGGGAATTTCGTCTTGTTCACTGCTCAGCACCAAGCACAGTGCCTGGTCCATAGCACACACTCAACTTCAATGAATGAATGAATGAGTTTCCTTGCCAAAGGTCTCCTGGCTTGAGGAAGAGATCCAGAGGCCAAGCCAGCCCTCACAATTGGCTGTGTGACCTTGGGCAAGTCCTTGCCTTGAGGCCAGAAGCATCAGGCGCTGCTGCTCCTTGTCTACATCTAAGGGTCAGATATCGGCCCTCAGGCACAGGGCGGCTGCCAACCACGGACTGTCCTAGGTGCCCCCTCCGTCAGCTCCTTGAGGTCAGGACCTGGGTCTTGCTTTTCTCTGAATCCCCCACTTGGCCCCCAGATGACCCAGATCCCTAGACTACAACAGGTAAGGTGTCCATGAACACGCATGCCAACCCTAGAATCACAGACAACCCCCTCTGGGCCACCCTGGGTGCTCCTGGCTCCCTCCCAGCTGCCTCTCACCGTCTAACCTCTTCCCCCACCATCCCTTCTCCATCAACCACAAGCAAAGGGACGCCCAGACCCGGAGCTGAGGATGGTTCCAAGCCTAGGAGTTGACCTGCAGGGCGGCAGCAGAGAGCCTTAAGCCACCAGCATGGGCCGGGCCAGAAAGAGAGATGCCTCAGTTACAGCCCTGGGTCTCCTTCAGCCTGACCTGGTGGATCGGGGTTCCTGCTCAGCCCCTTTTGTGGGCATGCCTCCTGTGGGTCTACCCAACACCCCACTGCTCTCTGACCTTGTGTGTACACGAGTAAAACAGGTGACACCAGGACAACACGGAGCCTGAGTGCTCTCTGACACAGGAGCGCAGATACCCAGTCTAGACCCAGTCTAGAGCAGGCGCCCCAGCAAGGACACTCATGACCCAGACAACCCCCGCCCCCAGACACAGAACTACATTGCAGGGCAATTGCTGGATGCACAGAGAGGCTGCATCCCAGAGGGGCCCAGCATCCATGGGAGCCCTCAGCCCCAGTCAGTGTTCTGGCAGCAGGACACGAGGCCCAGACAGCCCCCCACGCACACCCACACACTCAAAGCAGAGCAAGGGCAGAGCAGAGAGAAGTGAAGAATGCCCAGGCCGCGGGTGGACGGGGCCGCGTGGCCAGTGGGAGGTCAGGTTCACCCATAGAATCTGCGTAATAGACACGGAAAATCTTTACCGGCCTACCCATCTTGCCCCTCTTGCCAGGAACGCCGGGCAGACCCTGTAGGGGGAAACAGGGAAGAAGTCAAGACAGGATTCCAGCAGGAGACAAGCAGTGTTGCCCCAAACCAGCCCCTCTTTCACCCACAAGAGGACGTCACAGAGGGCCTGGCGTCTGGTCCACAAACACAGCAGGCTCCAGTTATCTGCACACCAGATGGGCGGTCCTCAGAGGCTACAGAGTCGGGGCCCGCATGGACGTGAGCTGGGGAGATTCCTAAGGAAAGCACCCAGTGCCCTGGTATTCAGCAGACACTCGATAAATGCTCCTTCTGTTTCCCTAAGATCCTCTTTACCCAGCTTGTTGATGAGATTACTATTGAGTTCCCAAATACGGGCTCAGGCGGGGAGGGAACAGAGAGGGAGGTCCGGAGGCCTGTGGGAGCAAAGGCAGCCACAGACACACATAAACAGATGAGCGTGGTGTGTTCCGGAAAGCTCTACAAAACTGGTGCCTGGCGGGATCTGGCCCACGGGCCGTAGCTTGTAGGCACTTGATCGGAAATAGGAAATGAGCCCGTTTCTCACTTTCTGAAAGCCCTTCAGAAGCTCCCCACGGTCTCAGAACAGAGTCCCTCTCCTGACCTTGGCCCCTGAGTGCCGTATAACTGCTCCCAGGTGCCCCCCGCAGCCTGTCTCCCCCCATTCCTGCCTCACACTCAGTGCTTTGACCGTGCTGTTAAACTCGCCACGTCAGCGTATGTCCTGGACTTTGCACATGCTGTTCCCTGTGTCAGGAAGGCGTTTGCCTTGACTTGTCCCTTTATCCAACTCCGGGGCACCTCCTCCAGGAGGCATTCGGTGACTTTTCCAGACTGGCACCTGGCAGACGGGGTGGCCGGGTGGGAGGTAAACAAAGAAGGCATACTCACTCGCTCTCCATCGGACCCTGGCAGGCCGAAGAGCCCTGGGAGTCCAATGTAGCCCTAGGAAAGAGCAGAGGGGAGGTCAGAGGGGCCGAGTGGTGGGGTATGGCGGGCCTGGCCCGGCCCAGCCCCCCTCGCTGCCCTCCGGCACCCGGCTCCTCTTCCTCGCTGGAGGCATTGGCGGCTCCGGCAGCTCCTCGATGACATAGGCCTTGAGGCAAGTGTATATGCCCATGGACTGCATGGTGCTGGCTTCCACGATGTAGTCCAAAGGCACATACCCTCACGCCAGGGAAGGGCGCGGGCGCTCGCAGGGGGAGGCCCGCCCCGCGCCGGGGGCTCTGGGACCTGCGGGAAGGAAGCTCTCTGCCGGGTTAGATGCTAGGGTGGCGCCAAGCCCTACCCACCCCCAGGGACGCTGGCGGGCGCTCTCGGCTTCTGCAGTGCCTCCTTCTAGGCCTCGAAGGCCCCACATGGACGTGGGGCTCGAATCCACCCTTGGGCCCCTGAGTGCGTCCGGCGGTGACAGCAGCTACCACCCAGGCGTGCTGGCATCCCGCAAGCACGTGTGCCACTGTGTCCAACCCTCCCGAGGCCCCTGCTGACTGCCCACCCTCCCCTCACCAAGCAAGGGAGACTACGGCTCTGGAGAGAAAGCAGCACAACTAGTGAGGGGTGGAGTCCAGCCTTTCCGCCTCCAGCCTTTATCCACGCGGTGCCCTCCGCCAGGCAGGCCCTTCTCACCCCCACGACTGCACAGCAAACGCTTTCAAGCCCAGCTCTGAGGCTCTCTCCTCTGGCCAGCATCCCTGACGCCCCAAACCAGAAGTCACCTCCTCCCTCCACCCCAGCGCCATATTTGCACCTCAGTTAACAGATTTACCACTTCCTGTTCTATATCTTCATTAGTGGTGTCCACATTTCATGGCCTCATTAGCCTGGGAGCTTCTCAAGAGCAGGGGCCTAGCCCAGGGTGCCTATCCCTAACCGTACTCTCTAGATGTTTGTGAAATGACTTACTCAGAACTATAACAAAAGCTAACATTGACTGAGCACAAACTATGTGCCAGGCCCACTTCTCAGTGCTCTGCAAGCATTAGTGCATTTACTGCGCCCTCATCATACCCCCAGGAGGTAGGAATTATTAGTCAGCCTCCTGTAGAGGTGAGACCATTTAGGCCCAGAGAGGTGAAGTGACGTGCCCAGGGTCACACAGCTGGAATGTAGCAGAATGTGGTATTTGAATCCAAGTGATCTGACTCCCAGTCCGGCTCCTAACCACTTTGCTACATTCTCTCCCACAAACAAGCAACCATCGCAGGCTCACAACCATTTCTCCTTCTCTAGAAGTTCAAGAGGTCATAGGGCCTCCTTCTCAGCATCATCTTAATAAGTGACATTTACCGATCCTTCCAAGAAGGGTTTATAACCCAGATTTGCAGGTGATAGACTTGGAGAGGTCCAGTGATGTGCCCAAGCTCCCATGACGGGTTAATGGCAGAGCAGGTCTCAAAGGCAGTCACCCTGCCCCCAAGCCTGCGCTCTGCCTACTTCATAAACATGAGGCCGGTGGTGGCAGAGTTGGGAGGGCAGTCTGAGTGGCCCCGGCTCACCCAGGCTGCTCAGGACCCTGTGACCCTGGAGACGGGTGTGCTGGGGCCAGACCAGCAATCTCCCCACATGTGGCCTCAGGATGCCACAGCATGGCATACTGCAAGCAGCCCCAGATGTCATTAGCCTGTCTCGCTCCTCCTGTCCTCCTGGCAGATCAGAGACCTGGGGCTGAACTGGGAAGACCTTCTCCCTGGGCTCAGGAGGCCCCTCTGGGGCCATAGCTTGTGGGAACAGCTGGATAAAGGAAAGGAGGGAGGCCCTGCATCCTAGGACAGGAGCCTCCTCGGGCGCTGCCTTCCACCACCCCTACCCCACCCCATCATCGTCATCAACATCACCATCATGATGTCCTGGGGAACTTCCCCGCCTCCCAGTCGGTCTCCTAACAGCCGCCCATCAGTTCCAGGGATTCGGGCGGAGACTGCAGCCATAAATAGCTTTGGCTCGGGCGCGGAGGACGCGTCACACTTGACCTGGCCTGACGCAGGACTGTGTGACCCACTTGCTGAGCGTTCTTTGAGAGGCAGAGAGCCCAGCCCTCAAAATACCTGGGTCCTCATCCCATCCCCACCTTAGGCGTGCTGTGGGAACTGGGGCCGTCGGATCCCCACCATGAACCCAGTTGCCTTGTATATAGAAGAGAGAATTCCAGCAGATCATTTCTTAGTCTTCCAAACTCCATTTACCCCCATTCATTTCGCCCAAACCTTCTCCGCTGCCCCACGGCCCACCCAGGAGGCCCCATCTGGTGGCCCCTCCTCAGCGCTATTTGCTTCTAAATTCCTGGTATCCCCATAACCATATGCCAGAGGTAGGAACGGCCATCACTCCCATTGAAAAGATGGGCAAACTGAGGCTGCTAGCTACTCAGGGTTTGTTCCAGGGGCCTTGATGGAGGGGGAGAGCAGATGTTCCTTCAGTCTCCAGGCCCAGGCAATGTTCACCCATCGGGCAGCACTGCCCTCCAAAAAGGGTGGTCCACCCCCGTCCTCAGGTGAGAGCAGGAGAGAGGCCTCTGAGGATTCCAGGGACGGACAAACTGGCCCAGGCTTTAGTTCCCTAGCGCTTGGGATGTGCTGGGGGACACGGCAAGCAAATGCCTGATTATAGCAGCTAGACCATGGCTGAGCCCCCAGCAGACCTTTGCTTCCCAGTTACTTAGCCATGGGGACCAAGCTGGCTTAAGGGTTCCCTACGACATGGCCATCCTGCTGCCCCTCTGTGGTCCAGGGAGTGCTCAGGTGGGAGGCCTCGACCCCAACCCCCCCAGCAGACCCTGGGTGGAGGCTTTGCAACCCTGATCTCCCACCAGGCCCACTGGAGGGACAGCTAATGCCCACCCGGGCTCCAGCCGGGTGGCACTTGCCAAGTCCCACTTACCCGGCTGCCTTTGGGGCCAGGGTTTCCTACAGGTCCAGGTAACCCCTGAAATACAAAAGACAGAGGGGCAAGGACATATGGAGACGTTCTACCTGCTGCCAACAACCCAGGGCAAGTCCTGTCTCCTTTGGCCCTCAGCTGCCCCTTCTGTAGAATGGGAGTGGGGTTACATTCGTGGTCTTCAAACTGAGCCCCCAGCTACCCCAGGGTCCCAGGGAGGTGGCTCAGGGGGAGCCTCTGGAGCCCCACCCCCAGAGCCCCAGAACTCCTCTTTCTTCTGTTTCTTCCTGGCATCCTTGCCCTGTTGCCTTCAGAGAAGTTTCCTCGGTACAGCCCCCTTGAACAGCCCTTTCTTCAGGGCCCACCCAGCAGGTGTAGCTGCTTGGCCCCCAGCCTGCCACCTCCCTCTGCCTGGGGGCACCCGTGGCCAGCTCCACACCACCACGGCCACAGAGCTTCCAGAAGCCATATACTGCACCTGCCTGCCAGGGTAACCTTTGGCCCCTGGGCTGCCCTCGGGTCCCGGCTGCCCCTGCAAAGGAACAAGAGAAACGTAAGGAAAGGAGAGACCCTGCCCAGCTCCAGATCTGGGGGGTGGTGGGGGACCAGGGCTTACAATGGACAAAGAGAAGGGCAGGAATGTGAGATGAAATGGGAGGAAGGGGAGGCCATCGGCCTGCTGGGCCCCCAAGCCCACCCCTCTGAGAAACCGGTCAGACCAGCTTGGAGGGACAAAACCTCCTGTGCTCGAAGCCCAGGAATAAGGCCCAGAGGAGGCCTGGCTGGTTCCCCCATGCTGGCGGTGGCTGCTGCTTGACTTGGGCCGGGGCAGCCAAAATTCCTGCAAACCCCGTGGCGGCGTGTATAATATCCCCTAACAGCGCCCGGAACAGGCCAGCTATTCATGGCTCTAACTGGAGTCGAGTGGCTCATGCCAACACCGGGCCGGCATGGACTCCAGCCCTCTCGGGCGGCAGATGTGGCTGGCTGAGAGGTGGGGTAGAGTGGGGGCCCCAGCAGGATGGGAGGCAGAACCTCCTGGCTCTGGAGCTCACTCATGGAGCTGGGCCCAGGGAGGAGGCCAGGGACAGGCAGGGGCTGGAGCGAGGGAGGGCAAGCAGGGCGGGGCAGAGGCTGCAGCCCTCACCTGTTCTCCGGGGTGCCCCGCCGGTCCAGGATAGCCCTTGTGTCCCTGTTGGGGGGGAAGAGACTGAATCAGGCTGGGAAGACACATCTGGGCCCATGGATCGCAGAGGCCCAGCCTCCCCGCCTGCCTTTTCAGCACTGCATGCGCCGTGGCGGGGACGTGTTCAATAACACGTCCCAGAATGGATATATGCACATCGGGGTTCCTGTGGTTCCCTCTCCGCCACCAATGGTTCTTAGACCAGAAGACGTTGGGGGTTGATCACTCCTTGGGCAGGGTTTGGGAGCTAAATTAGGATACGGCAACTGCGAGAGGGTGATGCTGTATCACAACCATTCTTTCCAAATCCAGAGCGGAGGTGGGAGCGTCTGAAGCAGGGGTGGAGGGATGTCTTAGTGGATGGGTAGACTGATTAGGACCTTAAGGTCTGGGTTATGCTCAACCACCACGCGATGCTGGGACCTTCTGTCGGCACCTTCTCATTAACCCCCTAACGGAAAAGATCTCGCACACATTGACCAAATGTATGAACCAAAACAGCTGCCTTCCTTCTTCCCACTGGTCCCAGCAAGTATTCCAGGGGCAAAGAGGCCACTCGATGGTTGAGAAAGACTCTGGCAACATTCCAGTACCGACCGTGACCCTCTGTCACCCTGGTCCAATTCCCATGGTCCCCAAAGCCAGGTCTCCAGATCAAGAGAATCAGAACGAGTGTGTGCCTTCAGGTGGTGCTGGGGATGACCACCTGGGCCATTTCATAGGAGTTAGGAGCTCTCTGAAGGGAAACCTTGGACTTCAAGCTTCCATCAGATTAGGGCTCTTATGAAATAAGATGGAGCAGGGGCTTCCATTTCAGACAGGGTGGAGGAGACGTGGTGATCTCCGTTAGACCCCCTCTCAAGGGGAGCCCTACACTTGACCTAGACACCGTCTCTGACTTACTGTGCAACTCTGGATGGGTTACTGTCCTTCTCTGGACCTCAGATGAGGGAGTTAGAACTCCGAGTCCCCTTCAGCTCTGGTGTTCTGGAACTCAAGAGTTCTAGGGCTCCCCCAGGAGTTGATAAATGAGACTCTAGACTACACACACACACACACACACACACACACACACACACACACACGCACACACACACGATGCCTGTGAACCCCCTCTACGCACTGCTGTTTACATGGGATTACACCAGGGACTTCCTGGTGGTTAAGTAGTTAAGAATCCGCCTGCCAATACAGGGGACTCGGGTTCGATCCCTGGTCTGGGAAGATCCCACATGCCGCAGAGCAGCTAAGCCCATGAGCCACAACTACTGAGCCTGCACGCCGCAACTACTGAAGCCTGCGTGCCGAGAGCCGGCGCTCCGCAACAAGAGAAGCCACCACGATGAGAAGCCCGCGCATCACAATGAAGAGTAGCCCCCGCTCGCCCCAACTAGAGAAAGCCCGCACGCAGCAACGAAGACCCAATGCAGCCAAAAATAAATAAACAAATAAATAAATAACATGGGATTGCACCTTTATGACGTCCTCTAGCCCTTACAACAGCCAGATGAGGTGTGGGGAAAGGGGGTTAAGGGTTATCATCTCCATTTTACAGAGGAGAAAACTGAGTCTCGGAGAATGGAAGCCACTTGCCCCAAATCCCGTTGCTAAGGAGCAGCAGGCTTACGCTCACCATTGGGTCCTTCTGACACCCGAGGCCACATGGAGAGCCTTGCAGTCCCCCGCCCCCAGGCATGTACAGTTCATGCATGTTCACAGATACCCACAGGCACACACACTCGGCACCCCCGCAAACCCCCAGAAAGCGGCGCTCTTAATCATAAACAGCAGCGCTGGTCTCATCTAAGAGGTTTGGGGAATTTACAAGCATTCTTTCTGCACCTACTCACGCCTCGAGACAGCCCAGCGTTATGATTGCATCTCAAACCTGGGGCCCATGAGATTGATGCATTACGGCTGGGTGAGATTCTTCTACCCGCGGGCGTGTGTTCTTTTCCCCAATGGGCAAATGGAGGCACAGGCCACAGCCAGCAGCAGCCAGCATGCAGAGTGGTTAAGATCTCTTGTTTCAAATTAATCTGGATCCCTATCCTGCTTCACTACTGGCTGGCTGTATACCTGGGGCCACTGACGTCACCTCTTTGAGCTTTGGTTTCTTCTTGTAAAGTGGGGCTCTAAGGGTCGGTGTACAGATTACATGGTATAATGTGTGAAGCACTTAGCACCGTATCTGGCAATGAATTCAAGGCCCCGTAAAGGCTAGCTGCTGTTAGTACCGTGATCTTTATATTTCATTCATTCATTCAACAAACATTTACTGAAATTTTATGCTCCAGCACCATTCTAGGCATTGGATGAACAAGAAGACAACATCCTTTGCCTTGACAGAATTTACAGTCTAATTAAGTAGATATAAAGACAAATAAATATAAAAGGGTAATGTCTCAGGGATTTGCTTACATGGGTGTAGAGTTTCAGTTTTGCAAGATGAAAAAGTTCTGGAGATGGATTGCACAACAATGTGAATATACTTAACACTAATGAACTGCACACACGAACACGGTTCAGATAGTAAATTGTATGTGATGTGTTTTTTTACCATCGCTGAAAATAAAATTTTAAAAAGAGATAATGTGTGGCAACGACTAGCTCTACAAAGAAAAGTGAGCAGAGTTGGAGGACAGAGAATGACAGTGTTGGGGAGGGTGGTGACTGCAGGTGGTCAGGCAGGGGAGGCTGCTCTGTGTGAGGGAGCTGGACACAGGGTGGGCTCTCTGGGGAAAAGCATTCCAGGCAGAGGGAACAGCAGGTGCAGAAGCCCTGAGGCAAGAACGCTCTCAAGGAATAATGAGACCCGTGCGACAAGAGCAGAATGAGTGAGCGGTAAGGGGCAGAGGGGCGGTGTGGTCAGAGAAGAAGCAGGAAGCCAGAGCATGCCAGGCAGTAAGACGACAGGAAACCACAGGAGGGTTTTGAGCAGGGATGTGTCATGGACAGGACGCATATAACGGCCATGATCATCCTTTCTCCACTTGAAGCCTGCAGATGAGGAAGAACAAGCAAAGCCTTTTCCCATGCAGAGCTGGGCGGAGCCTTGAGCTCTAGGCTGTGTGACTCAGCCCAGGTGACTGCCCTCTCTGAGCCTCTCTCTGCCATCCTCTGCCTGCCTCAGTGACATAATGGAGCCAATGCAATAATGGAGCAAGGATCCCAAGAGCAGCGTGAAAGGGGTCCCGGGAGCCCTTGAGCATCACCTGCTCCTTTGGCTTCCTGTGTAGCCACAAAGAAGCCTGCTAGAAACCAGTGCTTTAGCCAGTGAAATCCCAGAAGGAGACTTCAAGTAAATCTTTTACTCAGGATATAGCTAAAAGGAAACAAATGACCTTCGGGGACATGGACAGTGACCTGCCCTATGCCTGGCTCGGCACTAAAGCCTTAAATACATCAACTCGTCAACTTGCAATCACCCGAGAGGTAGGAATTGCCATGCACATTTGCCAGATGAGGAAACTGAGGCTCAGAGGGATGGAGACTTCCCTGAGGCCACACAGCTTCCCAGAGGAAGCAGGCTGTGAATCCTCGTGTCCTCAACCACCAAATCATGGATGAGACATACTGTTGAGGCCCAAGGCCCCCCTAGAAGAGCCACAGGGCCACCTAGGCGAAGACCATCTTATAGACCACACCCCGCCAGGTCTGAGCTTCTGGATCACAGCAGCATCATGAACTCCGGAGTATCTATCTGACTTGGAAGGAACCTAAGCTGTCAATTTGACAACCTCCTTTCTCATTGGATAGAATGAGAAACTGCGGCTCAGAGAAGGGAAGGGACTTACCCAAGGCTACTTAGCAAGTTATGGCCAAGCCCAGACCGTCCCCCACGACTCCAGACCCATTGGGCTGTGCTTTGTCTAGAAGGCCACGATTCCTAGGTCCTTCCCAAACCATGAACCTGACGGGCCTTGAACACTGCCTTGGACCCCTGTTCCTCTTAGCAGACTGGGAGCCGTTCAGACTGAGCACAGCCAAGGCATGGGGCGGTGGGGGGAGGTTCATATGTTCCCTGGAGGCACCTTAACAGTGTTTACCAAGCTGGGGCTAGCCAAATAGCTTCAAATGACAGGGCCCCAGGGCTTGGAAGAATCTAAAATATCACCTTCTACAGGGCCCTGGGTAATTACGGGGCGGACACTGACCACAAGGTAGACAGACCCACGGGCAGTGATTTCCCCATGGGTGGTAAGTGCCTGACTGGGACTAGGGGAGAGCAGATGCTTCAGGGGAGTTCCAGGGACCACGCAATCTGCAAGGGGCCTCTGGCTGCCGGGCAGGCGGGTCTCCACAGCACCCATGTTTATAATAGAACTCGGGCTATATTTTGGTTTGGGAGCCAGATTAATCACTGCTTACAACGCACAAGGCGAAACCAGACATCACCTCACTGTTACTGCAGACAGTCTCCCCAACGGCTGAGATGCTATTTGGGCCTTGGGCAGGGAGAGGAGGGGGGTCCTGTCCTTGCCTGGGGGTCCTGAGGACCAACGTACACCTAGACCTCAGCTGATCCCCCCTGCAAGCTGCTCTTGCAGGCTCCACCTCGGCCTGCACGAGGTCCTGGCTTCTCTCGCAGCAGAATGGAGCTCATCAGACTCGCTCAGCACTCCGTGAGGCTTCCCACGGGACTTCTCTACCACCCTGGCAGCCCCTAGGCCACACTGGGAAGTCAGCAGGACCGAGAGCCCCATTCAACAGAAAGGGTCAGGAGGAAGAAACACACGCCAGGAAACAGAGTGAGTCACTACAGCATACTCGCCAAGTCCCTGCTCCTCTCTGGACCTCAGTTTCCCCAGCTAGCCTCTCAAAGCATCCTGTTGGCTCAAAAATTATAGGATTCTGAAATGTGATGTGTGGCTTGTCCAAAAGCACAGTCCTTCACAGTATAGCTAGGCATCTGACGCCAAACTCTACTTAGTGGGTACCTGAGACAGGTCAGGGCAGGAAGGTACAGTTTCGGTATGGCTCATTCATTCATCTGGTTATTCATGCATTCAAAGGTTTGCTGAGCCCCCACCAATGAGCCAGACCCTATATGAGCACTAAGAATACACTGATAAACAAAGCAAACTCACTCCCTACCTTCTAGAACGGGATATGGGCATTAAACACATATGAAGTGGAACAAAGAAGTACTGAGTGCTAGGAGAGAGCAGACAGCCAAGCAGGGGAGGCGGCACGGTGAGCTGAGGCTTGAAGGAGAAGCCACGTTGGAGAGCAGAGGGGCAGAAGAGCTCAGAAATGGAGAGGGTATGGACCCCAGAAACCCAGAGCAGCTCAGCAGAGGAGCCCAGAGAAGGTTCTCAGTAGGGGCGCTACATGGAGGTGCTACATCCAGGTAGAACTGGCAGTTCTGCGGAAAGGCAGGAGATCGTTTCAGGCAGCGTCAATCACACTCCCTGCAAAAATTCCCAGATGACCCCTCTGCCCTCCCATTTTCGCACAGATCTCACAGACAGTGGCCAACTCAGATGGCATGTGGAGGGCTCGTGGGCAGGGTGAGGGTTGCAGGAGGGAGCCAGGAGGAAGTTTCAACTTGAGTACCAACTTCATTCCATTAGTCATGTCTAATGTGTTATGTGTTAAGAATGTGTTAAGAAAGATTCTGAGACTGAATTAGCCTTGGCAAGAAAGAGCGATTAGTGATGTCTGAGGAGGCAGGGGAAGCAGGGAGGTGAGGGACGAGGGAGCAGATGTCTGTGGCCAGCACTGTGCTCAACCCCGCATGAGGAGATAAAGAAGCGGTCCTCCTCTGTGCACTTGCTCGCGTCTGACAAATGTGCCAAGGACACCAGTGAGTTGCCTGCTAGCCAGAAAGTCCAGAGTCCTAAAGAGGCTGAGAAAATGGGCTGGCGGGAGAAGGGAGGTATGAATTCTGCCTGGAGGTGCTGGGGAGATGCTCTTGGAGAAGATGGCCTTCGAGAATGGAATCAAGGGACAGATCCATGAAGATGACTGGTCTGAGCATGCCAGGAGAGGGCCCAGTGGAAGCAAATGCAGGGAGGCAGGAAGGCCCAGGGCACACAGGATTGGATGGAGTGGGGGTTTCTATACAGCAGAGTTTCTTGGCCTTGGCACCGCTGACACCTTGGGCTGGATAAGGTTCCGCTCTGGGTGGAGCATCTGTCCCATGCATTGTAAGGTCTTTAACAACATTTCTAGCTTTTACCCATTAGAAGCTAGTAGCGCCCCCTCTCATTTGTGATGACCAAAAATGTGTCCAGACATTGTTAACTGTTCCCTGGGGGGCAGCTGAGAAGCGCTGCTCTATAGGAGAGAAGGCAGGAGGGTTAGATTAGGGGCAGCATGGCATTCTGCCCTCACAAGGTACAGATAGGGTTCTGGTAGCCTTCTGGGTTAGTGGAGGGTGGTTAACTGGTAACTAAGCAAGACGAGTGATGGGACCAGATGGGCAAGACCTTCTACGGCACTGCTTCTTCATGTTCGTCGTGATCACACACTCATTCATTCATTCAACAAATACGTATGCAGCATCTGCCACGTGCCAGCCCTGTGCTGGGTGCTGAGGACAGAGCATCTTATTTAACCCTCCCAACCACTGCAGGGAGCAGCTGAGGCCACTTGCCCAAGCTCACAAGGCAGGAGAGGGACACAGCTGGGATTCCATCCAGGCGTGTCTGACCTGGTCTGTGCACCTGCTCCCCCATCTGGAATCAGCTCAGCAAAGTCCCTTAGCAAGCATCGCGGGCAGATGCAGAGAAAGAAGCCTTCTCAGGCGGGGAGGCTCTTTTCCACTTGATGGGCCCACTCTTATTTAAGAAGCTGTTTCAATCAGTGTTGGGGAAAGGGAAAGGGACTAAGGGTCAGAAGACCTGAGTTCAAATCCCAGCTCTGCCATTTAGTGACCCTGACAGCTATTTTTGTTAATCCAGTGGCTCTCAGCCTTGGCTGCACATGACAATCTACTGCCTGGGTCCCACTCAGACCAACTGAACCAGGACCCCTGTGGGGAGGTGGGCAAGCTCCCCCGCTGATTCTCATGCACAGCGGGGCTGTGAACCGGGGCTGTAGACTTCACTCTCCGTGAGCCACCAATGATCTCACTGGCATTTAACACCAGTGTCAGCACACGGCCAGGTACCTTGGTATATCTTTGTGAAATGACTGGAAGAGTGAATGAATGAGTGAGACCTATTTGGGCCTCAGTTTTCTCAGCTGTAAGATGGGCATAATACTGCCTAACTCCCAGAGGTTACTGTTAGGAAATAATGTGATGAGGGACAGTAAACCTTCCTATCACGCTGGTCAGTATGGGAAACTCCCAACCCAAACTCCCTTTCTTCTGCCTACTTTTCTCCATGGCCCTTTTCATCTTCTAACACACCTCGTATTTTTACTGTTTTTATTGTCTGTCTCCCCACACAAGACTGCAAGCTCTGAGGAAACAGGGATTTTTGTCTATGTGTCAGCTCAGAGGCCTGCGCAGTGCCTGACACACAATAGTCATTCAATCCGTTGTGTTGAATAAATGAATGAATAGGGTTATTGGCGTCACTCTGAGGTGACACCAAAAGTCAATGTGCTGATGAGCAAAGGGTACACAGACCTCGCCTCTCACCCACCAATGTTCATTCTCGCTCAAGGCCCCCCCCACATGAGGTGATGCAGAAAAACCACCCAACAGGATCAGGGCAAAGTGGCTACTGTGGTCACCAAAGACACTTGTGGGAGGAAAGACTGCTGACAAACAGCGACAATTCCAGGCCCGGCTGCCCGCCCCATTGGTCCTCCTCCCTGACCCCCACCACTAGTCAGGGGTCCCTGCCTTAGGACCTGAGCACCCCCATGCTCTGCCCACCATCCTCTGTGAGCAGGTGACACTGGCCTGCCACACACCAAACTCCTCCATGTTTGCCTAGGCTGGGCCCAGAGGGACTTGGTGGAAATGGCTTTGCCAGATAGTTTTCCTATCACACGGAGGCTCTTAATTTAGAAAAGATGTCTCTCCCTGCTCAGGTGAGCTGGTTCCCCTGAGTTGGGGGATCTCGGCCTCCCCGGACATTTGCTGAGAGCAGGAAGGCCTGGAACCCCAGGCAGAAGCCGGTCCAGTCTGTTCTTCCATCTCCCGCCTCCTCTGCTGGACTGCTACCCCCGTACACAGCGAGACCACCACTGGCTGCTTTATGAGCCATGACTGGAAGGAGACTTTTCCACTCACACCTCCACACCTCATCCATCAGAAAATGCTGGAGCCCAGAGGGGAAGTGAGTGGGGAGAGGGAGTCCCTCTGTGTTCTCTGGGGCAGAAGAGGCCACATTTCCCCAGCTCAGACAGCCACAGACTCCTGTCTGGGTCTCGCTTCTTCAGATCTGCTGTGTGGCCTGCTCTGGCCACGGAGGGTGGAAGAGAAGCGGAAGGGGAGGGGGGGAGTGATGTTCCAAGTCCCCCTGTGCCACAGGGACCCTCAGAGCACAAGCAGGATGGAGCCAGGAGAAGCCACAGCTGCCCAGATGAGAACCAGATGGCAGAGAAAGAGGGCAGCGGTGGCCACAGCTGGGAGTCAGGGTAGAAGCCTAAGACGTGGCCCTAGGCCAATGTATCTACTGGAAAACCCATCAGCAATGGGGTATTTTCCTGCAAAAAGCAATTGACCCTGGCCCTGCACTGTCCTCCCCCGTTTCCTGAACACCTACTATGCGCAAGCCCTGTGCTAGGCTCTGTAGGGAGAGCGATAAACCAGATTTACACATCCTTGTTGGTGAAGCTGGTCTTGGGGCTGAAATTACTCAGCTAAGATAGCCTATGGGTCCTTGAGCAGAGTAGGGTCTCCTAGACTGAAGGTCAGGGTTCCAAGAGGGCTTCCTGGACACAACTAGAGTTGAGTCTGAAGGATGGAACACCCTGGCTGGGAAGCCAGAGAGGAATCTAGGGGCACTACAAGCCAGAGACCCACCACCTAGGAAAATGGCAGACCTTCCCCCAAAGGCAATTACAGGTAACTCCCCCTGCCTGACTGAAGCAGTGATGGGGTGGGGGCAGATGACAACAGCTCAGAATGTACAGAGAACTCACTGCCTCTATAGAACACTGGCCTGCGGTATATCAGAGGGATGATATTAGACCCAGAGAGGTCAGACTTGCCCCAGGTCACACAGTGAGGAAATGGTGGAGCCGGGAGTAGAGTCCAGATTCAACCGACCCCAGAGCCCACTCTCTGAACGTCCATGCTCCGGGCCTTGCTCCTGGTTTACAGTCCCAGGGGGCTCATGGTCATTCCAGATGGGAGGAGGCTCAGGTTCAGAGAGGGGATGCGTCGGGCCCCCGCCATTCCGCCCATGGGAGGAGGAGCTGGGCCAGTGGGGGCTCCCAGCTCTGACAATATTCCCTCCACCAGCACGAGCACCTCTAGGATGGCCTCCCAGGAGCAGCTGGGCCCCGAGAGGAAGGGTCACTTCTTGTCACACCTCCTTAACCATGGTGGCGGGACCTCCTCCAAGCCAAGGTGCTTCCCACCCTCTGGCAAGCACGGACCCTCGGAAACCTCTCTCCCCTCCGGCCACCAGCCCCCTGCTGAGGGAGCTGGGGAGAGGCAGGTGGGCAGGCAGGCGGCACACAGCACTCCTGCATGAAGACCCCGCTTGCTAGGAAGCCCACCAGGCAAGGCAAAGCATCGACACCAAGGTATACCTTTCGTCCAAGAGGTCCTGGATTCCCAGAGAGCCCAGGCAAGCCCTCGTCGCCCTGAAAAACACAGACAAGGGGGTGAGGTGGGGGAACGGGAGCGGGCACTCATTAAATTGAAAGTGTGGCCTCCCACGGCCAGTTGTTTGCAAACAGCATTCATGGAGGCTTAGAGGCCTCAGAGGAGACTCAGGGCCTCTGAGCGGGCTGAGGGCAGCTGGGCGGGCAGGGTACCCAGCCCCTCCCCACTTAACTCAGTCACTCCATTTAATCTGTTTTATATGTTGGACTTTGGCAAAAGGTACCATTTGGGGAATGGGTTCCGCTGTTAAAACCATGTTTGAAATCCATCGCCCTGAAGGACATGCAGCCCTGAAGGACATGCAACCCGTTCCAATCAGGAATCCGTCTCTGCATTCCTGACACCCTCCTTCCCACCCTTGCTGGGCAGGGCGGCTACCCCGTAGGGGGCATTTCTGCCACCACCATGAGACCCAGAAGCAGACAACGTAGGAGCAAGAGAGAAGCCTGGGCCCTGCATGTCGTCAGGCCCGGCTGCAGAGCCTGCTCTGCGTCGGACCAGCTGCGTGGCCTCCAGCAAGCCGCCCACAGCTGGAGCTTCTGCTTTCTCCTGGGCAAGCTAGGCCTAGCTGCCTGGCCTAGAAGCTTCCAGTGAGGGTCCGATGGGGGTGCATGTGGACGTTTACACCCAGTAAGAGTTTGCTGAGTGAAAAAACTTCTCATGAAGATGTGAGTGAGCCACCTGTGCCTCAGAGAAATCAGCCCGAGCTGCCACCTCTAAGTGCCCACGCACTGGAGGCTGGGCTGAGAAGCAGTGCTCTGCCTGTCGGAAGGGCTCTTGGATTGCGTCCAGAAGGAAGCCAGACAGACTCGAGGATTCCTTCCAGCGTATGGATGTCCGGGACATTGGATGACCTTACTTGGAGTTTTGGGTTCCCCTGCTCCGGCCGGTCCTGCACTCCCTCCAGGCCCCTTGTTTAATTTACAGGGTGGACGCTTCGAGGATGGATGAAGTCCTTTGGCCTGAGCGTTCTCTCTTCCATGGGAGATCCTTCTGATCTCAGCCCGTCAGAGTTAGGGAGCCCTGAGTCTCCAGCCCGTTCCCTTCCCACGTCCCGGAAGTTCACAGACCTGTCTGCTCGTACTAACAACCTCAGAGGGGCCTTCGAATGTCTCTTGGAAGCTTCCTGGGCATGTGCTACCAAGAAGCTTCTGGATGTCGAGGGTCACCTAACAGGCCCTACAGAAAACCCACTCAGGGCGTTAGGCAAAAGGACATTCACCAAAGGTATGTCCACAGGCAACATTTTTTGTCGGTTTTATTGGTTGCACACCGGAAGAAGGCAGAAGGGAATGGTTTTGGGTTTGGTTTAGGGAGAGCTGAAGGGCTTTGAGGAAAAAACAGACCCCATCTTTTTCTACTTCCCACCTCCGGCATTTGTCACGCAGTGACCTCTGTCGGGAGGGTGCGCCCCAGAGCACGGTGATTTCCCTGCTGTCCACTCCCCCACTTCCCTGAGCACTGGGGTCCCTGGAAACCTACCTTTGCACCGTCGTGAGCCTTTCCTGGTGAGAGCCCGGGGTCCCCTTTCTGTCC
Source organism: Delphinapterus leucas (assembly GCF_059928025.1). Taxonomy (NCBI): domain Eukaryota; kingdom Metazoa; phylum Chordata; class Mammalia; order Artiodactyla; family Monodontidae; genus Delphinapterus; species Delphinapterus leucas. The sequence goes on along the minus strand of NC_143134.1, from coordinate 105,363,901 downwards.
CTGAAACAAAAACAATTCTACTTTGGCCGCCATGTTGTCTAAAGAGGGTGTCTCCCCACCAACTCTGCTCAACTCCCTGTCCCCTGCTTAAATGCCCTCCCCGCCTACCCCACTCACATTCCTCCACAGGGTCCTCTCCAATCCCATCCCTCCCCTGCTCCAGCACCTCCCATAACTCCCCACCATGCCTACTGACAAAGTCCAAACTCCTCCTTGCGTGTCCCAAGTCTTCCGTCATCTGGTCCCAGCCATCCTGTCCAGACTTTGCTCTCCTTCCACCAGCCCAACCCACAGACAGGGTCCCTCTGCCTCATCCCCAGACCACAGTCCTTCCTCCACCAGACCTTGCACATCCCTACCGCCAGGTCCTTGCTCAAGCAGTCACTCTCAACTAGAAAACCACTTCTCAATCATCATTAGCCAGACCAGAAGCATTCTCAGGATGCAGCCTGACTGCGTCCTCCCCAACCAACCTGTAGATCCCTGGGCCCAACGTACAGGTGACGTGTTCCCCCGGGGCTCTCAGAGACCTTCTGAGAGATGTGTCCCCGAGGCAAGCTTGAGTCTTTCTGATTTTCCTGTCCCCTGATGCTCACCTCACCATCTCTAATTACCTAGGACCAGTGCATCAGCAGCCATTTAATCTGTGTACAGGCCTTCACAGTTTGCAATAACCCTCACTTCACCAGGTTCCCAGAAGAGCCCGATGAAGTAAGCAACGGAAGTGTTATTACCCCATGAACACGTTCGGGGAAACTGAGGCCGGGAGAAGGAAAGGGACTGCCCAGGGCCCCAAGCTGAGGCACTGGCAGAGCTAAGACGAGAGCTAAGACCCTGAATTTGTGACTCCCAGCTCTGCGTTCCAGGACGTCCCGGGACCCGACAAGTTAGAATAGGCAGTGAGTAGGGAAGACACCGACAAGCAGGGTGTCCCCAGTCAGAGATAAGCATTCTTTGTGCCAAGCCTATGGGAGGCGTCCCCATCACAAGGATCCTGGCTCCTAAGAGCACGTGCTCAGGAAAGGGCCCAACAACCACATCTCATACAGGGCTGAAGAGGGTTCCTGGCTGTGGGCCCACTCGTTTGAACCAATCTGATTAAATTACTCAGGAGACAGCCCCTTGGAAAGTCAGTCCCCCCTGCTGTCAACTTCCACGAGCCCCTGATCCCTGTCCCTCAACCTCACTCCCAAGCTCCCTCCCCAATCTGGGTCCTGAGTCAGAAGTCCTGGGGTGAAGCCACGGACTCACAGTAGGACCTCAGGCAAGTGACTTCACTTCTCTGAGCCTCTGTTTCCTCACCATTAAAATGTGGGCTGCACAGCACGCACGCACACGCATGCACATGGGTACATGCTCATACACACACACACAGGCATGCACACGGCTGCATGTTCATACATGCACACATGCACATGCACGCACACACACACACACACACACACACACACATACACAGGCACGAGCACACATACCCGCTGGCATCCAGGTTCCTTGGCAAGGAGCCAGTGGGATCATGGACGTGACACGCAGGCAGGCTTTTTTGGCCAACTTTAGTTCCCATTTGTTTCTTTTCTGCGTCAGGACCCACACCTTCCAAATCCTGACTCAGTCACTCTCCATGAGAAATCACTGCGTTCCAAACTGGACAGAGCCTTAAAGAGGGAGGGCGGCCTTCCACTGCTCACCTAACATGCACCCAACCCTGTGCCAGGCCCACTAAATGCAGCAGCTCACCAGTCCTCTTACACCCACTTACTGAACTGCAGGACCAAGACCGGGGTTCAGGGATGCTCAGTCACAGCCCGGGGTGACGTGCAGATAAGAGGCAAGGTCTCACTAGGTCTGACTAGGTTCCTGGTCTATCTGACTCCAGAGCCCTCGTTTACAAATGGGAAGCCTAGATACTTCTCCCATATGCCCTCCCACTGCCCCAGGCTGCAGGCCAGCCCCTCCTTGCTAGGACCCCAACTCTCTGTCCACCTGGGTCCCTCCAGGTCACTTCTGCAGGACTCGCCTCTGTGATCTACTGCCTCATGCTACAGCTACCCCTTGCTGACACTCTCCCACCCTCGGCTGTTCACAAACCCAGTTCCAATGTCTTTTATGTCCATGTGCAAGGTCAGGCCCAGGGCTACCCAGGATTCCAATGGCTAAAAAAGGACAGCAGCTTCTCCCCACCCTGACCTTGCCCACCTCGGTCTACATCCTGTTCTGTCATTTTACAAAAGGGGAAACTGAGACCCAAAGGGATGCCAGAGTGGCTCCCTTGCCCAGAGTCCGTATCCAGGCGTTTTAGTTACTATGGACTGCTCTGCATTCTCGGCAGCCAGCACAGTGCTTGGGACGTAATCCCTGCCCGAGTACAACGTCCACAAACACAGGTATTTGCTGAACATCTACGATGAGCCACATCTTCAGTGCACACAAGGAATACCATGGTGGGGATCAAGACACAGCTCATGCCTGTGGGGACCAATCAAGGGAGAAACCAGAGACCAGTAATGATAATCTGCACTAGCATTTCCTGAGTGCTCTTCTAAGCCTTCAACACATAAATCTATGAGGTAGCCATGATCACTCTCCCCATTTCACAGATGAGGAAACTAAGGCACACAGCGGGTAAGTGATTTGTCCAAGGTCATACAATTTGTAAGTGAGATTTAGACTCAGGAGGTCTGCTTCCAGAGCCTGAGAGCTTTACATTTCAATACACTACAGATGAACAACTATGATCCAGTGATAAGTGGAGTACAGGAGGAAGTAGGGGGGCACTTGACCCAGGCTGAGGGTAAATCAGCCACGCTAAGGCTGGAGGAAGACAAGGAGGGAGCCAGACGAAGTCTGGGCTCCAGAAATGCTCAAGGCACCCTTGGTCAAGTGAAGGTGTGACTTCTGGGATGGAGAAGACTATCCATCTTCCCAGCCAGACTCCTGCAAATTCTCCAGTAAGAGATATAAGGAATAATAAGGTCTAATTAATTGTTTACACATTGGTGAGGATGAGAACCTGGGTGCCAGACCCAGCTCTCCAGCCAACGAGCCTGTGTGATCTTGGACAAGCCCCTTTCCCTCTCTGTGTACAGAACAGTAGACTCTGCCTGGAGTAGTTAACAGAGACTTGAGGAACTAGAAGATGGTTGGGAAGGTATATCCTAAACCGTAAATGCTACAAAATATAGCAGGGATAGAAACTATGAGCTCCTTTCCTGCAGGTAGGGTTGGGAAGGTGGAGAGAATAGAAGGCTTTGGGTAGATGAGGCCTCGAGAGGGGCTGAGACAAGGAAGGAACAAATCATGAAGGACTGGAAAATTCTGGGCCAGAAGTCCTCTGTGCAAGTCATCTTCTGCAAGACACAAGATCCCAAGTACATAGCCCAGGGGAGGCATCATAAAAATATTTCTCAAGTGAGAAGATGAATGAATGGAGTCTCAAGAGACAACTCTAGGGCTGGGATTGGGTCAGATCTGTCCCCAGCCCTGGAGGGTCCTCTGAAGATTCACTAGGTCTTTCTTTCACCATCACTACTACCATTTCATGTGTTTATAAGTTCTGGCCATGGCAATAAGGCAAGAAAAACAAATAAGATTACTAAGATTTGAGGAAAAAGAGACAAAAATATGTCTTTTTTTGCAAGTAATATGAGTGCCTGTCTAGAAAACCCAGGAGAACTAACTGAAATACTGTTAGAACTAATAAAATAATTCAGTAAAGGGCATGGTTATAAAATAAACACAAAAGTCCAAATATACAAAGTCAATAGTTCTTTTCAATAGCTGAGAGCCAGTAGAAAATATAATGGGGGAAATATTCCATTCATAACAGCAAGAAAAATATAAAATTTCTAAGAACAAACTTAGGAAGAAAGGTGCAGGATTTATGCAATAAAAACTATAGAAGTTTATTATGAGATGTTTTTAAAACTCAGCCAAATGGGAAGATATGCCATGGTTTTAGATAGGAAAAGTTAATATTTTAAAGATGATAATTCTTCACAAATTAATAAACGCATTTAATACAATTCCAAGAAAAACCCCAAGGGAGTCTTTTAAGGAGATTATTAAGATGGGCATAAATTTTATCTGACATATTAAATAGCCAGAACAATTTTTTTAAAGTGGACGAGGGAGACGCACAGCATAAAGCTAATAAATGTCATAAAACCGTATTTTACTAGCAATATACAAATGCAGTAATGAAACATATTTGAATGGCCTGGAAGAGACCCTGGTCTATCATATAATAGTTAGTGCAGGATAAGTTATTTAATAAATGATGAACTACTGGGGGAAAAATAAAGTTATACCTCATACCCACTCCCATGAAGATTAATTCCAGATGGTTTAAAATTTTAAGAGTACAAATGATATTATAAAATGACTAGGAATATAAGTGAATACCTCTCTGGTCTTACTATGGGAAAGAAATGTCTAAGTATTAAAGTAAAGAACCATACATTCTACATATGGTAGAGCTCTCTCCATACTACCTGACATATTGTAAGTTCCTAATAAGTGTTAGTTATTATTGTTAGTCCAAAAAAAAAAAAATAGGTAACACTCTCACTTGTGAAAATCATCATGAATAGTCTTAACAGGCAAACAATAAATTTGAAAATACTTGTAAGGTAGATGAAGGCTTAATAAGCCTTCATATATAAACACAAATAATTTTTACAAGTCAATAACAAAAGATAACATCCTGGGACTTCCCTGGTGGTGCAGTGGTTAAGAATCTGCCTGCCAATGCAGGGGACATGGGTTCGAGCCCTGGTCTGGGAAGATCCCACATGCCACGGAACAACTAAGCCCGTGAGCCACAACTACTGAGCCCGCGCACCACAACTACTGGAGCCCGCGTGCCTAGAGCCTGTGCTCCGCAACAAGAGAAACCACTGCAATGAGAAGCCCACGCACCGCAACAAAGAGTAGGCCCCACTCGCCGCAACTAGAGAAGGTCCGCGGGCAGCAACGAAGACCCAACACGGCCAAAAATAAATTTAATTAATTTTTAGGAAAAAGATAACATCCCAACCCCAAAAATAAACAAATTCATAAATGGTGAAATGCAAATGGAAAACAAATGTAAGAAGAACATTCTTCTCAAAGATGATCAATGCAGTGAAGTGAATTGAAAACAATAATGAATTATCTTTTTCAAACAACCTCCTCTAATGCTAGCGGTGGCATGGATTGGTTCAATCTTTCTAGAAGGCAATTGTTAATAAAATTACAGCTAAACACTATATAGCACTTACGGGCAAGGTATATTTTAAATTATTCATATATATATGTATGCGTGTATATATGTGTGTGTATATATACTGATATACAGATAAATATATAGATATATCTCTCTCTCTATATATAGATAGATAGATAGATATTGCTTAACCAACAGTGCTAAAGAGCTATGGAGCGAATAGACTTGTGGCTAAAACTATGGACTTTGGAGTCAGACAGTAGAGGGTTCAAATCTTGTCTCTGACACTTATCAGAAACAGGCTAGTTACTTAGCCACTTTGGACCTTAGTTTTCTCATCTGTAAAATGGGGGTAATAACATCCACCCTGCAAAGCAGGTAAAGCTGTTGGCCAGTCCCTGGCCCACAGGCTGTTCAAAATGCAGTCAGTGCCTATCACTGGGCAAGGCCACTGCAAGAGGCCTGCTTCCCTCTTGATACTTTCTAGACTTTTCCAATTTTCTTTAATGAGTATGCCCTACCTCAGTCATCAGAGGAAGGGGAAAGGGAGGCTGGGGTCTGAGGCCGAGAATCCTGTGAGGGCTGGCTCCACCTCAGCTTCTAGCAGCTCTGCTAACAGTCACTTGGGTTACTGAGCATGGCCCCTCTTGCCTACCTATTCTTCCCGGGTGCCCAAGGGCCCCTAGTAATCCTGGGTAATTCACTGCAAACCAAGCAGGCCAGAAGAGGGAAGAGGAGGCCGGCTGCCAGGGAGAGTGGGGCCAGGTGCCTCGTCGCCCAGCACAGGCACAGCTGGAGCCCTGCCCGCCTCTGGTCCAGAGCTTCTTACCCCACCTGGGCCCTGCATCCCATCTGACTTCACCTGGTTCAGCATCAGCATCACCATCGGGGCAGCTCCAGGCCTCCCCATTGGTCACCCTTCAACTTGCTGGCCACCGACCAAGCTTCTCAAGCTGCCTGAGTGGCCTTCACAAACCCCATCTGATCGTGTCACGTCTGCTAAAAACCTCATGCTTTCCTGCTGCTCTTTGGATAAAGTCCAAAAGTCTTAGCACACCCACCAGGCCTGCTGCCCTCCCCAGCCTCCTCCCGCCCCTTGGCCTGGTCGCCTGCTGCTCTTCAGACCTTGGTTCAACCTTCCTACGCTCTGGGAAGGCAGGCTTCACCTCCCAGACCAGGTTAATCGCCATTCTGTGGGGTCTCTGATCACCCAGTGCCTCTCACGTGGAGCCCTTTTCATGGAGTGGTCAGCTTATTTCCACAACGGCAGCGACCGTCCCTGTCTGTGCCCCATTGTAGGCCGGGCACCTTGAACGTGCTGACAGCTGACCACTTACCACAGGCCAGCACTGCTCTTAACTCAGTTATACCTCATGACAACCCAAGGGGGCAGCTACTCTTATTACCCCATTTTCCAGATAAGGAAACCGAGGCATGGGAAGTTCAAATAATTTGTTCAAATAATAGTCACACAACTAAAAGGTGACAGAGCTGGGACGGGAACTTCGGCCGTCTGGCTCCAGAGTCTGTGCTCTTAACCACTGTGCTTTCCTGCAGCAATAACTATGGGCCGGTTGGACACATGACTCAACCCTGGGCCTCCAAGGTCAGCTAATGCCATCCACCCAGGGTTCTGGCTTCTCTGCCTCATTCTCAAAGTCCTTGATCTTGACTCCCTGCGGGACCTGACAAACCCTCTTCTTGATCTGAACGTGGGGCATATGGGTATGTGGTACATGGGGAAAGCCTTGGGCTTTGGAGCAGGCAGGTGGGGTTGAAGCCTGGCTCTGGCCTGTACCAGCTGTGCAGCCCTGACAAGTGTCTTCCGACTGGCAAACCCAAGGACCCGAAATACAGCCCCGCCACTGCTGGTCACTGCAAGTGACCCCAGTAAGGCATTGGCCCTTTGGGTCTTTGCTCCTCTGTGACCTCAAGAGGGATGAAGTGCCTCACCTTTGCTCTGTCTCCCCTTTTTGATTCCTCAATCCACCAATCTCTCCCATCCTTAGTCTGGCAGGGGGATCTTTAACCCACAAGGCCATAAGCTCCCAAGGGCTCAATAAATACAGCACAGGAACGACCACACAGCGACCCAGCCGGACGAAGGGCAGGCTCCCTGCCACCACGCAGACGCTGCCTGTTTGGCTAATTTTTCCAACAAAAGCACATAGTAGGTGCTCGATAAATGTTTGTTGATTGAAGGAAGATGAATGGATGGGGGCCCCAGAGGCAGCTCTCGAAGCCAACACCGTGCGGAAGAGGAGCAACCAGTACAGAGCCTGGAGGAGGCCAGCCCTACAATCCCACCGGGTCTCCTCCCAGACCCAGAAAGGATCTGGTAAACAGCGAGGACCCTCTCCCCAGAATCACATCTATTCCTGCAGATCCATGACATTCCCTTCCAATCTTGGATAAGTCAGGAATTCCATCCGGGAAGAGTCTCTCTTTAACCCTGTCCTGGCCAAGCCACAGATTGAGAGCAGCCCAGGGCCAAAGCCCAGCAGACTGGGCCTCCCATCCAACTGATCTGTCCTGGATCCACCTCTGCTCACTCCTTAGACTCACAACCAAGGGTCCAGGTAAAGGGCATGACTTTTCCCCTTGGCATGTTATGCAAGTTCTAATGGGAGAAGAAGACTCCCATTCCAGTGTGTTTTCTGGAACCCTCACCCTTATTTGTTTACTTAGAAGCAAGCTGGAAGCCTATCCGTGAGGCCCTGAGTCCACAGGTCCCAGCTCCATGTGGCAGCAGGAGTGTCAGGACTACTGAGCCTCACGCACCACACCCAGAGCTGCTCCTGAAGGTGGCGAGAACAGCAGCTGGTGGGTCCTCCTCCAGCCTCTGCACATCTGCTGGCAGGATGGGGGTGGGCTGCAGGCCAGACTGGAGCTGAGGCGCTGCAGTGTAGGGCAGCCTGGACCGGGGAGAAGCTAATGGAGCATCTGCCACAGAAGCAGGGAGTCACATTTGGGGGCGGCAGGGAGGGACCAGACAGGCCCAGGGCAGGCCAAGAAAGGCGTGTTCCTGAGCAAACCTGGCAATCAAAACAGTGGCCAATCCTCAGCATCTCGATGTACGCCATGGCCTTGGAGACCGGAGGCCTCTGCAAAGTAGAAGTCTTCCAAGGACCTCCCCTCTCTCTGCCTGACCCATGGGGGCAGGTGCCACTGCCATTACTTAGACAGTGTCTTAATCCACCTGAGCCTCAGTTTCCCCATCTGTAAATGGGTGCAATATCTCCACCTATCACCCAGTGATAATGAGATCATTAGGTCTTTGTGGGGATCAAATGAGACAGGCTACATGAAGTGCATGCAGAGTGCCTAGCCCACAGTAAGGGTCCAATATACGGTGCTTACTACCATCAGTGTTTGCCTTGTTAAAACCCAGAGCACCTCCAGGCAGCTGCTGGCCCCTAAGCACCTGAGGCCTCTGTGCTCGCCTTCCAAGGAAGGACCCCAGTCCAGCCCTGGCCGAAGTCACACACCTACAGGGGCGGAGGCAGGGGCTCCCGCCGCTGTGTGCAAGGGCTCTGCGCTGGCACTCTGGTGCCACAGCGTCATACATCCAGGGCTACTTGTGTACATTTGTCCCAAACTTCTGGACAAGGTGGGCAGAGGAACTCTGCCCTAGGGGTCAAGCCTGGCCTTTGGAGGATGTTCAACCGCCAATCGCTGCATGAGCTGGGGCCAGTCAGTTAATGGCCTTCCTCAAGCCACTAGCCCTTTGTAATGCGTTAGCAAAGAAGGACCCTGAGCCCAGGCCAACCAAGGCCCAGGGGTGCTTTTCACCTGGCCACTCCACAGCTGACAGCTGGGCAGACCCTCTGCCTGGCCTGGCCTGCCCCACACTCTTTCGGCACGGTTGCTGTGCTCTTGGCTTCCCCGAGCCTGTGTCTTCCTTCCCCTCCTCCTATTTCTCCAGCCATCACTCGAGGCTTCTCCCTGTAACCTAAATAATGCTGGCCCCGTACTTTTCCTCGTGCTTCTCACTCCACGCCCCACCCTGGACAGCTCTGTTCTCTGCCGGTGCTCCAGGAATGCACCAAGGCGTCCCGGGGCTGGAGCCCCCGACACTCATCAGAGCGCCAGTCACGTGGGTCTCTGGTCGCATCCAAAGTCCAGAGGTGGCATCTCTGTGCTGGCCACCCCCCCAGGGCTCTATCTGCAGCTCAGAGTTCTCCTGAGTTTCAGAATGTCCGCGAATCATCTCCACCGGGCCGGTCTACAGATTACCAGATGCAACATCCCTTCTTCTGGCTCCTCGATCTGGTCACCTAGGCTAACACCAGGGAGTTACAATCTCTCTCCTCTCGCCCATCACCGAGTCCTCCCTACCTCACCTCCACATTGTCAAGGTGCCCACTCCCCTCCTCCCACACCCCTATGCTGGCCTGTATCACCCCAGGTCTCCCTGCCTCTGCTCTGGTTCCGCACCCCCCAGTCCATCTTCCACACGGCATCCGGGGTCTTTCTCAAACATGATCTTTCCACGTCCCTCCTGAGCTCAAAACTTGACATGCCTCCCCAGGGTGTGTCTTATGACCCAGTAACACGTACCTTCGAGCTGGACCTTCACAGCCCTCCCTATTTAGCAGCAAATGACCTTTCTTTCCACTCCCTTTGAGGGCCTTAGGTTCCAGCTGCCCTTCTCCCCCTCAACCCCTCCCCACCAGAAGCTAAACTCTTAACTCCTCACTGTGTCTCCAGCCCGGTACAGGGCCTGGCACCTGGGAGGCTCCAGGGAGTGCTTGAGGCCTGGATATATATCCTCCACAGTGTGACCCTGAGACCCAACCACCAGGAGCCTCTAAGAAGAGAAGCTCCCAATGCAGCCCTAACCTCAGCATCCGTACCACGGCTCTCCCTCCAGACCCCACAGCAAACACTCACTTTGGCTCCAGGAGGGCCGGGGAGGCCTGGATTTCCATAAGGCCCAGGAGGACCCTGAAAGGGAAAAGAAAAAAGAGATGAGGGGAAAATAAGGGTCATCCCACTTCCTAGAGCAGGGCCTGGCACTTCTACCCACCCATCCGCTGGGTCTTCCCTGGTCAAGTCTCAGCAGTCCAGCCCCGTGCTAAGCACTTTCCGTGCATTATCTCACTTTAACCTATTAACCCACAAGGTAGGTGCTACCACGATTCCTATTTTCAAGATGAAGAAGCTGTTGCTCAGAGAGGTTTATAACTTTCTCAGGTCACCCAGCTGCTAAGGGGCAAAACTAGATCTCAACCTCAGGTGTGTGGCTTCAGAGCACAAGCCCTTAACCCCTGAACGTGACCACCTTTCTGTATGCTCTCCACCTGGCCCCATTAGCCCCTCCCACACTCGCTTCCTCAGGCCCAGAGCACACTTAGCTATTTGCTACCCTGACCACGCCTGGTATGGATACTTCCTCTCTGTATCACTTTTTTTTTTTTTTTTTTGCGGTATGCAGGCCTCTCACTGTTGTGGCCTCTCCCGTTACGAAGCACAGGCTCCGGACGCGCAGGCTCAGTGGCCATGGCTCACGGGCCCAGCCGCTCTGCGGCATGTGGGATCTTCCCGGACTGGGTCACAAACCCACGACCCCTGCATCGGCAGGCGGACTCTCAACCACTGCGCCACCAGGGAAGCCCTCTGTATCACTTTTGTCATGCTGTTCCATCATCTGGCATGCCTTTCCCACCCATCCCCTCCAGCTGAAACCCAACCCATTCTTCAAGGCCTGGCTTTAATGCCACCTCCTCCAAGGAACCTTCTGGGACTCTTCCTGCTAAAGGGAACCTCTCCAGACTTCAGACTCCAACTGGACTCTGTATGAGCCTCTGGAGTTGCGAGCCCAGTCAAGGGAGCACTTGGCCGCTCTGAACAAAAGGGCATCCCTCCTGTGGCCCCAACACGTAGTCAGAGCTCTCCCTTAGATTCCTACATGCTCTGAGCTTACAGGGTCCCCCAGGGACCACGAAGCAGCTGGGAAGACTGAACTCAGAGAGTCAGAGTCTTGGCCAAGGTCACACAGCAGAGTAGCGGCCAAGAGAGGGCCGGGACCCAGTTTTTTTGGCTTCAAGTCCAAGGCTTATTCGTGGCACTGGATTTTCCCAGGCCATATTTGAATCTCCCTTACAACAGCTGCGGCCTTATGTCCACTTTCTCTGCAAAGGCCCTGGGCTAGCGTCCTGCAGCCCAGTAATATAAACAAAGTCCTAAGAGTTGAGTACTTTCTGGAGATCTTTTGTCCAACAGGAATAATCTGAGGCATTGGGGATGGAGACAGGCACCTCGAGGGGTGCCCCCTACTACAACAGCCTCTAGATACACTGCCCTTGTCCCTGCCCCCTCTTGACTCATCTGGCTGTGTATGAATTTGCTTCCTTCCTCTCTCTTCAAGGCCAACTTCCCAGCTGCAGCCTGTCACATTCTGCCCAAGGCACCTCCCTCTTCCTCCATGCCTGAGCTTGGACCCTCCCCTTCTCCATCCATGTGGAGGAGGAACAGAGTTGAGAGGCTCACTCAGTCTGGGGAATTTATAACGGTATCATGGGTGACCTCCAAAATAATCAACCCTCCAGCCCTTTCCCAATATTTCACCAAACGCTGTCTCCTGGCACCTAGATGCAATATGGTCCCAGTTCTGAGCCTTCCCCCTCTCCAGCCTCAGTCTCCCCATCAGTTCCATGAATGACAGGGACTCATGGTGTCTAAGGAATCTGGAAGACCTCAGAGCTTCACCCCAGCCTGGGCTCCTGGGCTCTAACTTTAGAGCTCAGCCTGAATTGGGAAAAGGTTGGACGGGGGTGTTTGAGGAGGGGACCTTCACATCTAGCATCCTAGAACCAGGCATGGGCTGTGCCGGGCAATGTCAAGATTGACTACCTCTCCCCAGTTGTGCCCCCAGCTGCCCTAAAGATGGAGGGATAGAGCGCTCGGCTACCCCATCTGCAGCTTGTGAAGGTGAGGGCTTCCTGCTTTCCCATCCCCACTCCTCCACCCCTCTCCAGCCACTGCCTTGCAGAGAAATGAATCACATAGTTGACTGGGAGCCAAGCAGACCGACTCTACAAATGCTGCAGCCCAGAAAGCCGAGTGGAGGGAGGGCCTAGGGATTCCCCAGCATCCCTCGATGGGTCGAGGGAGTATGCAGAGGTGGAAAGGGGCCAGCCACAGAGCTTTGGATGACCTCAGATAAAGCCCTGACCCTCCCTGAGCCCCAGAACCACCATCTGTACAGAGGAACTGGGATTGTTTAATCCCAGCATTCTATTATCTTTGGCATTTTATGATCTATGGAATTTCCAGTCTAGAAACAGGGTGATGGGCAGCAGGGAATGGGGAGTACTCCGAAAGCCTGAGAGGGATGTCAGGAGAGTCATTCCCTCACTTGTGGAATTTCAGAGCTGGTAGGAACTTTGGATGGAAATGCCTTACCATGATCCAGTGTTTTATAGATGTGGAAACTGAGGCCCAGAATAGGGAAGGGACTTGCCTAAGGTCACACAGCTTCTTGGGGGAAATGCTCTTGACTCCCAGGCTAGAGCCCATCGGCAACCATTTGCTCAGCACCTTCTGCACACAGGGTACTCTGCTAGGCATTGGGTGAAAAAGAAAAGTCAACAGGGCCTGTCTCTGGCCCAGAGAGGCTCAGTTGAGTTGATGGAAAAATTAGCGCAACAGGTAGTTTAAGAGTCAGACTGTCTGCTGCTCTGGAGTCAGACTGTCCGGGTTCCATCCTGGCTCTGGCATTTACTCTGTGTTTGAACTTATCGAAAGCAACTGAACACTTTTGAGCCTCAGTTTCCTCACTTGTAAAAGGGGGATGGTATTGGAACTTACTCATCGGGAAGGCTGGGAAGATGGGATGAGACCCTGCATACGCCACCCAGGTGACAGAGTTCAGTGTTCAGTGTGAGCTTTTACAAAGGGATCCATGCCAGCCAGAGGGGCAGTTAAGTGCCGCAGGAGCGCCAAGAAGGAGGTGATCATCAGAAAAGGAGGCGGCATTTGATCTGAGCTATGGATGGAGGAGGAATTTGCCAAGGAGGACATGCCGGGTCAAGAGGACAGTCCAAACGAAGGCACAGAGGCTAGGGGCTCAGGAGGAGTTGGGAGGCCCAGGCAGACTGCTACGTCCAGGGGCCTCATCCTGGTCCCAGGCTACAAGGTCCCTTGGCCAGCATTGTCCATGATACCTCTGTGGTCCCCAGCTCTGGGCAAGTGCCCCATGGAGACTCCAAAGCCAGGAGGAAATGCCACTTCAGACAGCAGATTCCAGAGCCCTGGGCCCAGGGAGCACAGGGCCAGGTCTGGAGGGAACTAGGGCTCGAGTAATTGCATAACCAGAACCATCCTCTGGGCTCAGAGCTAAAAATATGCCCCAGGCAGCTATCTCTGCCAGGGCCTCGCCAGGCCCCCAGCGTGGGAAAGGCTGATTCAGCCTGGGCACAGATGCCAGGCGCCATGGGTCTGAGCCCTCTTGGGAAAACGACAGATTTCTCTCCAAGAGGACCCCTAAGAGTCCCAGTATTATATGGTTAAGAGCCTGGGTTCCAGTCCTAGCTCTTCCATTTCCTAGTAATTCGGTTTTCTCATCCCTAAAATGAGAGTGGCCACACTGGCCCATGGGGGTCCTGGAAGGAGAGGGGATCAAATAAGACAGCATTAAGTGACATGCCAGGCATAACAAACCAGAGCTGTTTTTCACTCCGAGGTTCCGGCTAGCTCGTACCAGCCACCAAAGCCCTGCCAAGCCATTCTCCAGACTTTGGTTGAACCTCTCAGCATGGGAAGCTCACCCCGTCCCTGGCACGGCCCATCTGGTTGCCTATGTCAGCATCGCTACCCCAGGTTGGCCCAGCAGAGATGGGAAGATGGATGCAAGTGTCATGCTCTCCCAAGTCAGCTTTTTTCCTGGACAAACACTAAAGCCCATCAGCTGAGGGGATGGGCAGAAACCCCTTCTCCACTCCAGGCTGCCAAGGGTGATACCCACAATAGACAGCATAGACTCTTCAAGAGGTTCTCACTGTCCCATGCCACATCTGGCCACACAGTGCCCCCTAAGAGCCCTACGTCCACTCCAATGGACAAAGTGGAAAATGGGTGCCAGGCAGCATGAGGACACACAGCAAAGCTGAGACTTCAGGGGCGATGGGGTACAGGACACAGAGCCTACCACAACTCAAAAGGACAGCGCGTGATCACTTACCCGAGGACCCCGTGCACCAGGAGGTCCAGGGAGCCCAGGCAGCCCGGGGGGACCCTGAATAAAAAGCAAGAAGACAGCATCAGTGCCCAGTGGCAGAAGAGAATGGAATCATGTAGTCATTCAACAAACCTGTCCAGAGCTCTGGGCATGGAAACCCTATGGTTGAGAAGAGGGATCCCTTGAGGTACCTACCTGAGGAATGCATGCTCTTTGGGGCTTTCAGGCCATTGCAGCTGCTGTTTCTTGGTCTTTGAAGCGCTCATCTTTTATCACTCAACTAACTTAGGGTGTCGCCTCCTCCAGGAAGCCTTCCCTGATCCCTCCCCTAAGTTGGGCCAAGCCCTCTCTTTCCCTCTGCTTTAAAGGCCACTGTATTATATTTGGGGAATTATCTGCTTAGAAGCCCGTTGCTCCCACTAGACCATGGTCTCCTCCAAGGAACTAGTGGGATATGAGTCATCTCTCTCTCCCCAAGGCCCAGCCAAATGTTTGATAAAATAAAACAGCAAGAGATCTCAGAGTTCAGCCAAGTTATCTGCAGAGCCTCAGCAGAGAAGGGACTTGTCCAAGGTCACACCAGCATCTCTGCACCACGGAGAGGAATGTAGCATAAAGGGTGTAAGCAAAGACTGCTGCATCAGACAGGCCTGGGTTCAAATCCCAGTGCTACCACCTACCAGCTGGGTTTGGGCAAGTTCCTTAACCAGCCTGTGCCTATAAAATGGAGTAATAATGCCCTCCTCATTGGATTATCGCGAGGATGAAATGAGATGGTAAACATATAACACAATGCCTAGTATGCAATCGTCACTCAAATGTTCCATCTATTCCAGTGGTCACAGCCGGGTCCAACCTTCATCACCACGCCCTGAGAACATGCAACAGCCCGCTCACTTGTCTCCCTGCCTCCACCCTCTCCCCCCTCCAGTCTTCCTCCACACAGCCTGGTTCACCTTCCCAAGGCATTCCCCCTGCTCAACAACACTCAATGGCTCCCCATTTCCCACATAAGACGGGCCTAACCCCGCATCATGGCATTCAGGGAGCACCTGTCTGGCCTCACCTCTCTTCCCTTCCCATAGGAAGCAAGTCAGCCCAGCAGACTTACTAAACTGCAGTCTGACCTTTGTTCAAATCCTGGTCTTGCCACTTAATAGCTGGAGACTTGGTGCAAGGCCTTCACTGAGTCTCTGCTGTTCTCCTTTACCACAGCGACTGCCCTGTCTGCCCCAAAGGAGTGGATGAGGATTAACTAAGTGCCTGCTGTAAAGAACTGAACACAGCCTTCAAAGGAAGCCAGGCTTTCAAGGATGTGTGAGGCCTGGGGAATTCATTTGTTTCAAATAACCATCAACGAGATTCCAGGTTTCCTGCCCAGAGTTAAAATCGGTGTTGAAAACCCAGTACGATTTGGCTGGTAATTAATCCAGATCTCATGCTGGGCGGCCTTGATTCACAGTTCTGGTCTGTGAGCACCACGTGCTTGCTCGTCCATAAATAAAAATCAGAAGAGTGATCCAGACAGGCAGATATGGGTACCAAGGCCCCAGGGTCACTGAAAAGAGCCCCGGCTGGAGGGACGGAGGCTGCTGCGTGACCTAGTGCAAGTCCTGGCCATCTGAGCCTCCAGGTACCTCTGGCCAAACTGGCAGCAGGCAGCATTCCTTCCATCCAGAGCCCAGGGGCTGGGTGGACAGTTTCTAGTCTTTTATCTACCTCAGGGGGTTTGAGATTCAGGGCCAGCCTACTCTCTGCTCCTCCCTGGGAAGCAGTAGAACACAGTATAAGACAGGGGTCTGGGTCCACACTGGGCGCCCTCTCTTACTAGCTGTGTAGCTTTGGGCCAGCTCCCTCCAGCCTCCAAGGCTTCATTCCTTAACTGTAAAATGAGGCTGTACCAGCACCTAGCTGACAGGTAATCTGTAAAAAGTGCAAATTCTAGTGCCTGGTACACAGTTAACGCCCAGAAAGTTAGTGCTGTTTCTGTTAAGCAAGCTGCTGGAAACTCCCCAACTCAAAATTTTAAGTCACCTTCCTCAGCATCCGTTTGGGGGGAGAGCAAAAGGTTTCCCTTCCTAGAAGGTCCTCCTCGGCCCTATTCTTCCAGGTGACCCAGAATCAAGGGGAAGTGCAGGGTTCTGAGGCCAAGCATTACTGCATGTGTCTTTATCATGACTGAACCCTTTTCACGGATGAGAAACCACAGAGAGGCTCGGAGAGGCAAAGTGATTTGCTCAAGGCCACACAGCTAACAGGTAGATCCTGGATTCAACCAAGGATCATTTGACTTGTTCTCTTATCCTGGGCAGCTTCCTCACAGACAATCTCGGCCAGGTGCGTTGTGACTAGGTGTGCAACCTTGGGTAAGTCCCTTCCCCTGTGTGGGCATCTGTGAAATGACTATCCCAGAACCTTCCCAACCCTGGCGTTCCCTGAATTTCTGTGGTGATTTCCTCCTCTAGGTTTTCCAGTGGGAGAGAAACGGTGAGATCACGTCCATCTCCCAGAGAAGGTGGCCAAGGCCCGGAGGGGTGAAGGCTGGTGCAGGGCTCCAGGGAGAGACAGTCTCCGTGGGGTGTAGCTCCCTGGTGGACCCTGGGACAGCCACCACTGCAGTGGCCTGGACACACCCTCTTGGCACTTCTCCTGCCCCAGAAACGGGGGCATCCAGCCTGGAGTCTGACCTCATCCTTGACATCTGCAAAACAGACTGTAAGTGCCAGGCAGGACCCACGGCCCCGCCTGGTGATGTCAGTTCACAGCAGGACTCCTTGACATGGCAGCCCAGCAGCCCAGCTGCGGCCCCAGGCAGGCCTGACCCTCCCACACGCAGCGAGGTTGGGTGCCCCCTGCCCTTCTCGCTTGATCCGAGACCCTGCCTGCTCACCGTGCAGTGGAAAAATGCTGCCATTTCTTTCCAGGGCCTGAAGCCTGAGTGGGTGACTCCGGAATGATTCACAAGGCCAGGGTGGGATTTTTCCACTCCACGCTGCAAACAACGGGGCCTCTGAGAGGGCCTGGAGCTGAGGGGGAGGGGAGCGGGGGCTGCAGGCCTGTCTGGGGGAGGTGGACGAGGCCTGGGCTCGGGGCTCACGCAAACAGAGCCATGGAAACAACCAAGCAGCCACTCTGGGCTTCCCCCAAGGGTCCTGGCCTCCAACAGTCAGGCCTAGGGGAACCCCATCCCCCGGAACAAGTCCACCCTTGTGTCCAGCTGCAATAGCCCGCCTGCCAAGCCTTGCAGAAGGAAGTAAGTCCTGGCTGGCATGGCCCCTGGCAGCAGGCAAGGAGAGGTTTTGCAGGCCTGGGATCTGGGAGACCTGAGTCCAGTCCTGAGTGAGCTGCTAACAGCCAGGTGACCCTGAGCAATGACCTTTCATTCTCTGGGCCTCTGCTCAGTGCCTGCTGCCTGGTGGGGGAGGCAGGAGATCTCCAAAGGCCCTCCCATCTCTAACCATCTGAGCTCACGATTATTCCCAAGGTTAGCCCAAAGGGCACTGAGCTTTCCCCAGTCTCTGTCCTAGGGAAGGGCCTACTGGGACAGGCCTTGAGCAGATTACCTCATCTCCCTATGCCTCTGGGTCTCAGTTTTCCCAGCTGTAAAATAAGAATACAATACCCTTTTTTTTTCCCCCAAGATAATGTATACGCGTGCTGGTTATTCTCCATTTGCTCCCCAGATCCATTCTGTGCCCTGGGAAGCTGACCTCTACAGGCTGCACTGCCAGGCTTCCCTGCTCTCTGCTTCTGGCTGAGTTTGGTCAATGGGAGGCCCCAGCAAGGAACTTCTTCTTCCAGTAAAAGGAGAGGGTGGGTGGGGTATTTCTCTCCCTGCTCCCTCCTTGCTGTGCTATAGTTTGGTCCCAGCTCCTGTCCCAGACCCCTGTTCATGCTTTAACTCTCGCTGGCTTCTAGCAACACCTTCCCCTCCCCTTGTAATTCACATTGGACCCCACGTGCTTCTCCAGCCCCTGTTGATTCCTTTGATGACGCCAACACCTCTGTAAATAATGCCTTCCTTAAACTCTCCTCGATTACCCCGTTCTCTGCCTGGGGTCACAGGACACAGCACACAAACTGCTTAGCACAGAGCCTGGCACGCAGCAGGAGCTCAAAAATCATATGCAAAGACAAAGCAAAATGCCCCTCCGTTCTCTTGGATTCTACATGATACCAGCGTAAGGGGTGAATTGCTCAAGATCTAGCCCTGATTCCTAACTGCCAACGGCATGAAGGCCCTCCTGTGCCAGAACCTCTTGGTTCTCTTAGGGCAACAATGCCCCTACCTCAACCATTTGCACATCAACAGTCAGCCACACACATCCACTGGAACCCATATTCTAAAGCTGGGTGCTTTACGCCTCTCATCTCAGACAACCCACACAACTTTGGAAAGGTAGGTGGTACCATACCCTTGTTTTACAGAGGCCAAAAACTGAGGTTCAGAGAGGTTAAGTGACTTGCCAAAGGTCACACAGCACCTAGCACCTAGAAGGCACTCATTCAACATTTGTTGAAAGCATGAAAAGATGGCTGGATAAGGGAATGGTTCAAACCCAGGTCATTCCAAATCCAAAGTCTGTGTGCTCTTGCACTACAAGCGCCTCCTTACCCCACCGGCAGCAAAGATCTGTGTAACCTCAAAGAGCCTGGCCTGCGTGTCAGGACAACCTGTTTTCCGTAAGGATCAAATTCCTTCATTCATCTCCCAGATAGTCATGGAGCATCCGCTGTGGGCCAGGCGCTCCGCCGGGTCTCCCCGAGGTGACGCTTGGAAAAAGTGCAAGGGCGTGCAAATGCTAGCAGCCTGATCGTGAATAAATAAGGCCTTGACTCGCCTCCTCCTGGGCGTGGGGCTTCTGTGCAGCTTCTGTGCAGCCTCTGTGAACCACAGCTTCCCCGCCCCTAGTCACCCGGGGCCAAGCTCAGCTTTTCCATGTTCCCCCTGCTCCTGGGGCTCCCACAGAGCTCCCTCCCGCAGTGCTACAACTCCTGGCAGGCCTGGGCCCTCAGTTCTGTCTCAGCCTCTGCCAGTCTGTCCCGTGCCCCTCGAGAACCATGCAGAACTGGCCAGACACAGCCTTGAACACCCTCTCAGGCTCTGAAAGGTCCTGCAGTCATTTCTAAGAAGGGAGCTCTCCCAACACTGGGTCTTAGAGGGGAGACAGTCCCAGGGAGAGGAAAGAAGTTCCCCAAATCACCCAGCAAATCGAAAACTCCAAGGCAGCCCTGGAGATTCCTCAACTAGCTTCCTCACAGGAGTTGGGAGCTATTACCGTCTGCAGAAACCAAAGCTTAGAGTGGGTCGGGACCGCAGAGCTAGTAAGGAGTGGAGCCAGGATTTAAACCCAGGTGTACGTGTGCCCAGACTGGGGACAATTAAGCCCCATGTCCCGGGCAACACAGCTTCTGCTCTGCTGGGGTTAGATCCTAAATGTATCTGAGGGTTTGGGGCGAGGATAAGAGAAAACAGAAGGAACACGAGTTCTTGTCACTGCTGTTCAAAGATGCCACCTCAGTGAATAATTTCTGATATCTGGTGAAATATAAATGACCAGTTCGCCACCAGTTTGCCACAGCGGACTGGACAAAGCTTCTAGAAGCTTCTTGGTTCCTACTGGAGTGAGACTAGGTTCCGAGCCGGGGGGAGGGTGGGATTAGGGGATAGCACGGGACATGAGGCAGGATGGCACCCGAGCACACTGATGTCTTCCCTCTTGCCCTCATCTGTTCTGGGCTGGAGAAGGAGGAAGAGCCATGGTCCTCGCTGAAGCTGCATCCCAGCTCCTCCTGCAAGAACATGCTGCGTGCCCTTGGCCAAGTCTTTTGTCTCCCCAACCCTGGTCCTCTCATCTGTAGAGCAGGGGTTAGTGCACACATCCTACCCTCCTGGATCAGTTTCTACAAGGTCCTAAAGGGAGATGCCACGTGTGTGGAAGTAACTCATGAATGTGATAGGTATAGAAACAGAAGATTGTTTAGACATTGAACTCTTCACTTGAGACCGAGGACAGGGCCTGACACAGCGCTGAAGCCCTCAGCCTCTCAGCCCTGAGTCCTAGGGTCTCAGAGCAGACACTCGGGGGTGGGGGGGGGGTGCGGGGACTGGAATGTGCTGATCTTGGAGTCTGGAGCTGGGGCGTACACTTCAGCTCTGCCTCCCACGTGCTGTGTGGCTTCTGAGCGAATCCTGGCCCTTTCTGGACACAGTGTCTAGGCTCCTTACCCGCCCAATGACGAGGGTGAACTGAATGGTCCCTGAGCACCCATCCCCTGAACAGGTCAACTCCAGCACCTTCTTTGACAAGGGGGGAAGTTCAAGACCAGATCTGGCGGGAGGCCTCGCCTCCTGCTGACCCACATCACCAAAGCCCAGGAGGAAAGTACGAGGCTCAGGCACCCGAAAGGCCCAGCGGCAGTCTACACCCTGAAAGCCTGCTTCTGCTCCAGTTCTGCTGGCTTGGACACAGCCTCCCTCATTCCACGTCACACACAGCCTTGGGGGACAGGGTTGGCCTCCTCCACTCGGCGGGGGGACTTTTCACCCCCTTTGACCTCACAGCCAGTGAGGCCAACCCCTCCACAGCTTGGGAAGCTGAGCTATCACAGGCCAAAGGTACCTGGTGCCTGAGTAGGACTGGGTAGCCTGGAGGGGTGAAAAGGGTTTCTCCTGCTTCGCTCAGCTCCCCACTCCATACCCTGCCAAGTTCAGAGCACGGGACTTGAGCAGAATGTTGACATAATTGCAAAGCAATGCATACAATTTCCGTAAGTTCTACAATATGGTTATGATAAAAACGGGCTCTTGGTCCCCTTGGAGACAGGCTGAATAAATATTATTCCTAATGATTATTCAAACTCATTAAGTGTGTTTGTAAGGCCTGGGAATTCCCAGTATCTGCCACTGTCTCCACATTGTGGGGAGCCTAACCCCAAGCACGGAGCCTGGTGGGCGATCCGGCCCCGGGAAGGAGGAGCCCACACAGTGGTCATCTCCAAGGAGGGAGAACAGAGCAGAGGCCCGAGCTTTCTGGAAACTCCATCTTATCATTCCCCACCCGGAGGAATTGGCCTCCAGCTGCAGAAAGGTCGCTGCCCCTGGAGACAGTCCCAGGCATGCCGGAGGCATCGACCCTGAGACCGTTTCCTGCACGTGGAAGGTTCTTTCTCTCTTCCTTGACTGCTTGGACTCACCCTGACCCTCCTCACCCCGAACTCCTCTACCAGGGGCCACAAATCAAATGTCTACAGGAGCCAGGCAGGTAACAGAAACAAGATGAAAGGACTGGGTTTGAAGGCCAAGCGGGAGACGTGTGGACAGGCACACACAGGAGGGGGTGCTGTCCTGTCTAAAGCAGCAGCCCTGACACAGCCGCAGCCCACGGGCCACTGCATCTCTCCCTCTTCCAAGAAAAGCCGGTCACCCAGTCTTTTAGAAGAAATCTCTCACATTTAAAAAAATATTAATAACTTATTAAACATTTTTAAACAATGCTGCACGTGCAAAAGAAAACACACTCAGCCCTACCCATGTGCGACCTTCGCCTGAAACTCGCAGACAAACTGGTGAGCTGGAAGAACCCTGTTCCAGGGCTCAGGCCTTTGGGGACTGTGTAACCTGGGGCCAGTCTGTTCGTGGTTTTCCTTAAGCCGCTCAACCTTTACAGTGAGGCTAGCAAAGAGTGACTTGGGGCCTGGGTTAACCAAAGCCCAGGGTTTGCTCTTACCTGGAGGGGGCCACCAGACGCAAGTCCACCCCAGGGGATCACAAATCTGGGGCAGGATGTGCAATCATGAATACAGCCGAGGTGGAGGCGTGGGGGACCCGGGATGGAGTCAAGGCCCTGCCTGTAAGCAGCTCCCTGCTCTAAGCTGTTTCACTTCCTCTGCCCTGACCAGGAGCAACTGCCTACCTGCCCCAGTCACCCGCTCAAGCTCCAGGCAGCAGGCACACCCCAGCCAGTCTTACCGGTAAACCACAGTCTCCCTTGGGCCCCGGAGGTCCCGTCAGCAGCAGGAAAGGTGTGGGTCCCACCAGGTGGAAGAACGAAGAGCCAGTGCTCATGGGCTGGGGGCTGGAGGACAGGAATGGCGCCACGGCCAGCACCGGGGCCGGGGTGGTCTGCTGGCTGGGCCGCAGCTGCCTGGGGCTCGGCCCAGTTGTCAGGTGGTTAACTGGGACATCCTTGGCTGCCTTCCCAGGTCTAAGAGGGACGGGCTTCCAGGGGCTGCTCTTGGATCTGACTTTCTTTGCGGCTTCTGATCCAGTGGGTTTCTTGCTTCCAGTGGGGGCTGAACCAGGAGCGAGGGTGGGAGGCATCGCTGTGGCCTGTGGCCGAGCAGTCCTGGAAGCTCTAGGACTGGGGGCAGGTGATGGGGGCAGGACGGCGGGTCGGGGAGGTCTGTGTGTGTTGGTGTGGGCAGGGGCTAGCTCACTGACATGACTGCTCATCTTGGCCTCCGCCTGGACCACTGGGGGAAAAGACTCCTTAGAGGAGCTGGCAGCAGGGGGTAGGGGCCGGGTGCTGGGTGCTGGAGGTCTGGGCGTTACAGGGTTCCTCTGGATCAGCTTTACTGTGGGACAGGAGACTTTGTCAGGAACCGGGTGGGAAGTGGGTAGCACCGGCTTCTTGGTTGGGGGCGCTGCCTTTGTGAAGGAAGGCGGAGCTGCCTTCCGGGTGGGGCGGGGACTTTTGACAGGGGCAATCCAAGGAGAAGGGGCCGAAGGCTTGGTGGGGTGACTTTTGGGGATTTTGGTGGCTGTGCTCTCCTGCAGTGGCTGGACAGGCCTGGTGGAGCTGGCGGGAGAGGCTGGGGGCACGGGAGGCAGCCCTTCACTGGCTGACAGCCTGGCAGGTGGCAGGAGGGTCCGGGCTGGGCCTCCACCTGTGATGGGCTGGTGCGGGCCTGTGCTGCTAGTCCTTAGGGGCTTGGCGGGCATGGCAGGCACCACAGTCACCCTGGGCCCCCTGCCTGCTGGCTGTGATGCCAGGGCTGGCGTGGCAGTGGTCAGGTTCTCCAGGCCCAGCAGGGCAAGGTCGGTCTGGAAGGTGAGGGCTGTGCCAGAGTCTCGGGGGAGGAAGGGTCCCAGCTGGGGCCGGTACGTGTCAGCCTGTCCACACTGCTTTCTCAGGTGGGTACAGTAATTGTGAGCGACCTGCGTCACGGGGTAGATACTGAACTGACACAGGGCACCTTCAAACTGGACTGCGTGTGGGCTCATCTTCCCAAAAAGGAACAAGCCCTCAGGGTCAAGCGCTGGGTCCCTGTGGAAAGGCAGCGGGACAGGCACCCGGTGCTGCCCACAGGCCGTTACCAGGGTGACGGTGCGGCCGCGGAGCTCCAGGGCCAGGTGGTGCCAGCGCCCGTCGTGCACGTCGAGGTCGAAGGCCACGGAGCGCCGGGGCCCCAGGTGGACGACTGTCTTGCCGGGGAGGAACTGCAGGCCCAGCTGCAGCTTGTGCTTCCGGCTGCGGACGGCGAAGAGGAAGGCATGGTTCACCCGGTGGGAGCAGAGGCTCAGCACCAGTGCCAACTCTGTGCCCAGGGCGGCAGGGACGACGGCAGCCGTGGGGGCCTGGAGCCGGGCCCGCTGCGTAAAGATGAATCCTGACTGGAATGGAATGACCCCTGGGGGCGGGGGGCTCCGGCCGCCCGCTGCCTTCGTCCAGCTGAGGCCCAGCTTTTGGAGGACGTCCACATCTGCAGAGGGAGGGCAGAGGGGGAGAGGACACAGTCAGGGCCTGCTTCCGGCTGCACAGACGGTGGGGACAGTCCACCCGCTGCTACCTGCTGCCCCACAGCTGTGGCTGACAGCACAGAGTCGGAACCAATCCCTCGTCTGGCTACGTGATCCTGCATATGCAGACCGTCCTCCACTTATGATACAGTTACATCCTGATAAAGCCAAGGTAAGTTGAAAACATCCTAAGTCAAAAATGCATTTAATACACCTAACCTACGGAACATCACGGCTTAGCCTAGCCTACCTTAAACAGGCTCAGAACACTTACATTAGCCTGCAGTTGGGCTAAATCATCTCACACAAAGCCTACTTTATAACAAAGTGCTGAATATCTCACATAATTTGTTGAATACTATAAGTGAGAAACAGAATGGTTGTACTGGTTCAGAATGGTTTAAGTGTACTGGTTGTTTCCCCTCGTGGTCTCATGGCTGATGGCGAGCTGTGGCTGCCGCTGCCCAGCATCACGAGAGAGTATCATACTGCATATCGCTGGCCTGGGAAAGGATCAAAATCAAAAACTCGAAGTACGGTTTCACTTTTGCACCATCATCAACTCAAAAAATCATAAAATTGAAACATTGTAAGTTAGGGACCATCTGTAGCGGCTAAAAACACAGACTCTGGAGCCAAACTTCCTGAGTTCAAATCCCACGACTTACTAGCCTTGTGACTTCAGTGCCTCGGTTTTCCCATCTTTTAAATGGGGGAATAGTAATACCAAACTCAGAAGGACGTTGTGAAGATTAAATGGGAATGCACTTGGAAAAAAAAGCCTGGCACAAAATTAGCACTTTTGAAGGACAGCTATTAATATTAAAAATAATGATAATCACCAAATGCTAGAATTAAGGGTATAAGAGCCTGCCCACCATGGTTTGTTTCCCCTTCTCTCTTCCTTGAAAGCCATATCCTCCAGGAAGCTGGCCCATAAGTGAGGGAACGACAGGAATGTTCATGTCACCGGAGCTTGGGAAGGCTGTCCAGGGGACCTGACTAGTTTCACCATCGTTTTCACCCAGTCTCCTTCCCACCCCCGAAGTCTCTCTCAGGCTGGAGCAGACAGGGGGAGCTGCTGTCTACACAGAAGGCAGAGGACATTTCCAATGACTCCCTTCCTCCCTGTGTGGCCTTGGACAGAGCAGAGGAAGTAATCAAGGCATCCCTGCAAACTCTGTCCTCTGGCGAAGCGTCTGGACATGGGACCGTGGCCTGGCCAGGTCACATCCGCCTGGTAATTATGCCGACTGGGCTTGCCAGAGCAAAAGGAGGGCTTCCAGGGTGTTTATGGAAAGGTTCCCTGACCTTGCCTCTCGTCGGGTCATTCGACCTCCTCCAGTTGGCTGAGCTGCCAGTGTCTGCAGAAGCCTGCTCAGGAGCTCCATCTCAGCAGGAAAGGAGAGGCTGCCTCCGGAACTGGGTTCTGGGAAAGGTCCTCAGGCCCCCTCCTCTGAGCTCAGCATCCTAACCCCTGAGTGTGGAATGCTCTCTCCCTCATCACCTGGAGTAAGAGGGGGGGTGCACGGGGCTGAACGCAACCAGCTCTTAGTAGACCCTAGGTCAACCCCTGTGAGATGGACAGGTGGATGGACAGAGATAAATGGGCTGGAAAAAGCTGAGAACCTGAGTGCTGGTAACATGGCAGCATAATGGTTCCATAGCAGGCTCTGGAGTCAGAAGGCTGGACTTTAGAGCCACACAAGACCACCTGTGAGTCCAGCCTGAGCCTCCGTTCTCTCTGCTGTAAAACGAGGCTGCAAGAGTGCCTACCTCATCGAGGTGTTGGGAGATGAAATGGAGGTCTTCCTTATTATCTATCCTCACCCACCCCTGCATCAGGTACCTCTGGCCAAGTCTCTTCCTCCCCCCCAGGCCTCAGTTCCCCTGCCTGAAAGACAAGGGAAACCAGACCTGGAGGTGGCCACAAAGTGCTAAGAATGTTCTAAGAACTCTGTAGCTGTAGGCTGCTGTTTCACGTTGGCTTGAAGACTCTTATTCTTCCCTAGGACCCGAGGGCCTTCACTTCCCTTCAAATTCCTCCTTTCTCCCACCTGTCTGTCCCCAAGTCCTAAGCTAAAATAAACCACACTGTTTAAGGACTGTGAGTAGTAGCATACTTTATACGTTTAATCACTGAAAGCCTCTTACTATCGTAAGACACTTCTCACTATAAACAACTTAAAAGGGAGGAGCCACTTGTAATGACAGAAAGTCACTGCCCCCTGTCCCACCTCGGCAGCCCCTGAGAGGCTCTCAGGCCTGCACACATCTCTCCCTGCACCCTGCAACTTACAGCCGCTTGCGCTCCCTCAGGGAAGATGACAACCGGCCAGGCCAGGTGGCACCGAGGAGGTTTCCCTTATCATCCTCTCCAGGTGGGTTTTGTTTTTGTTTTTGCTGCATTGGGTCTTCATTGCTGCACACAGGCTTTCTCTAGTTGTGGCGAGCGGGGGCTACTCTTAGTTGTGGTGCGCGGGCTTCTCATTGCGGTGGCTTCTCTTGCTGTGGAGCATGGGCTCTAGGGCACGCGGGCTTCAGTAGCTGTGGCGCATGGGCTCAGTAGTTGTGGCTCACGGGCTCTAGAGCGCAGGCTCAGTAGCTGTGGCGCAAGGGCTTAGTTGCTCCGCGGCATGTGGGATCTTCCCAGACCAGGGCTCGAACCCGTGCCCCTGCATTGGCAGGAGGATTCTTAACCACTGCGCCACCAGGGAAGCCCTCCACGTGGGTTTTTAAGCTGACACCAGGCAGTCTCCAGGCCTCCCCTGCACACTACCTGCAGCTCAGGGGCCAAGTCCCCAACTCTGCTACCTGGAACTGACAGAGGTGGTCACTGCTAAGCCTCTGGGAGCCTCTGACCACTGTGGGCTCCATGGGGATAGAGAACGGCCGCTCTTGCCCAAACTTGTCAGGTAGTATATAATTAACAACAGTAAGAAGAACTAACATGTATTGAGCACTGACTATGTGCTTTATACGGGTTATCTCTCTCTATTCTCTCAATCATTTATACAGCGGGTACTGTTTATTATCCCCATTTTACAGAGGAGGGTCAGAAAACTGAGCGATAGTAACTTGCCCAAGGTCACACAGCTTATAATAAAAGGCCCAGCTGGCCCCCGGGTCTTTGTCCTTCCTTCGTCACTACGCTATCCTATCCTGCGCTGGAGCCCCTAGACTGGTTGGAAGGCAGGGTGGAGACACATCCAGAATCCCATCAGGGGAGAGGAGCTGGGGGACAGGGGAATGAATTCAGCCCAAAACCAAGATGGAGGGACCCGGCCAGCTGGCCGCAGCAAGATCCCTTTATTACGTAAACCGGGCTCCACACTGCTCCAGCCTCTCCTCACCACCCCCCTAGTGCCTGACTCAGGACTCTGGACAGCTGTTCACCTACTCTGTGGGGGAAAGAGCAAGCTCGGAAAATATGACATTTGCACAAAATGTTGCTGGGCAGCAGGAGTCTCTTCCGGGCACAGCCCTCCCCTTCCAGGGGCCCAATCCCTGCCCGGTGGCCAGGTCAGGCCACAGGGGCTCTGGGAGTGCCCGGCCGCCTGCCCGTGCTGGGCGGGCGTGGAGGAGGGGGAGGGGCTGCTATTTTAAGTGGCATTGTGGCCGCTTGACAAACAGATGTGGGAGACGTTTCAGTTTCCGTGGGCAGTGGTGTAGCCAGCCTCCCGCTGCCTGGGCCCCCTGGACAGCTCTTCAGGGATAGCGGGAAAAAGCGGCATCTCACGGGAAGGGGAGGGCGGATCACAGGTGTGGGCAGTGATGGCTGTGGCCTTCGTGCCTCTTGTCAGCACTTCTTGGGGGTACCCATTGGACAGAGGGACAACTGCAGCTTACTGACCCAAAGTAACTTACATTCTGCCCTGGAGAGGAACAAAAGCATCACCTTTCCACATTTCTGCACTGAGCCCTTTCTGCCCTTCACAAAACATCAAACGGAGAGAAATTTGCCAATGACTGGCTCCATTCTACTGATGAGAAAGTCGAGGCACTGAGTTCCAATTAGGGGAAATGATGTCTCCTACCCCTGCATTCTCAGATCCCTTCTGTCCTCCTTTGTCTCCCCCTGGACAAAGAGAAGAGAGAATTACCTTCAGGAGCTCCTTGGGTGGAAGCCAGGTGACAGGCAAGGGAGACTAAGATCCAGGTGAAGAGAAACCCCCTAGAGACCAGGAGACACAAGCAGATGTGACATCAGCTTCCACCTCTCACGTCCAGGTCCAGCCAGGGAGTTGGGAGTGGATCACCCAGCCCCAGTCCCACCCCAGTCCCGCCCAGGGGAGGCAGGAAGCGAGGCACAGGCTCCAGGACCCCGTCGGACCAGCCCACGCTCCCGGGGGTCCAGGCACAGCCTCTTGGGGCAGGACCTGCTTACACAGTACAAATACAACCTCGCTTTTCACAGATCAATAAACCAAGGTCACCGGGCGGGAACTAGTAGGCAGGAAGCCCTGCCCCGGGCCGTCAGGAGACCCAGGGTCCAGCTCAAAATCTGCCGCTGACTCACTGGGCAACCAGGGAACAGCCTCTGCCACTCCCCGTCTCTGGGCCTCAGTCTCTCCATCTGTACTGTGGCCTCAAGTTCTTGAGGCCCAGTGGGCAGCAGAGCCAGGGCTGAAAGGTCAGTGGGAAGACCAGACTGCTCTGCTTAGATGACAGGTAAACTTCTCAAAGGGCAGGAAAGATGAGAACTCAGTCTCCAGACTCAAGGCAGAGGGCGGGAGAAGACCCCTCAGCCAGGACCAGTGTGTGCTAAGGAATCTGCCTACCGGCTTCATGCTGATAGGAAATGGGAGAGAGGGAAGGAGAGAAGAGGAGACGACGGGGAGTCAGGCCCCCACGGGTGCAAACCTGGCCCCATTGCTTACCAGCTGTATGACCCTGGATGAGTCCCTCCGCCTCCCTGAGCCTGTCTCCTCCTCTGCAACTCGGCTGACACGCCCTATCTCGCAAGTCAGGCGTGAGGATTAAATGAGCTCATGCATGTCAAGGGCTCGGCCTGTTGCCAGCCACCAAAGTGCTTCTTATTCTTAGACCAACCCTGCTGTCCCTGCACTCTGGGGCCCGGAAGGGTTAATGCCCTGCTCAGGGGATCCTGCCAAGATGGGCAGAGGCAGTGATCCGATCTCACCTTCCTGTGGGAGCAGCCACTGGCGACACCCGAAGCCACCGGGGCATCTGATCCCGAGGCAGGCAAAGGGGAGGGCGGCACGTGGCCAGAGTCGGCCAGCTAGGATGCAGGCAGAGAGAGCCCCGACAGGCGGGTGGTGAGGGCAAAGGCTGGGACACGTGGGCCCAGGATCCATTTCCAAGAGAAAGCCTAGGATGATGTGCTTCTGGGGAATCACGTAATCCAGGAAACCCATCTGCCAGAGTGGATGTCTGGAGTCCCGGGGTCTTCACAGCTCCCTGGGAGCCTAGGAAAACACCCTCTGATTTAATACCAAGTACTCCAATTTAATTGCAATTAGGATCGATGGTAATCCTGACCTGGACACTGTGGAAGACACTGATGGTTACCTACCCACAGCCATCCCCCTTTCTGCTAGTTCAGGGAGACCTGAACTTCAGAGGATACTGGATGAATCTGGATAAGTCTAAGCCCACTCTGGGAATCTGCCATGCTAGTGACTGGCTTAGGCATGCATATGTGACCCAAAGGTGGCCAATGAGGTGTGAGGGATGCCTGTCAGGGCCTCTAAGAAAGAATTTCAAAGGGACATGGAAAAGGTTTTCCTCTGGCCTTTGCATGTTGTTGAGTGAGGACCTGCTGCTGCAGCCATTTTGTGCACATGAGGTAACAAGCCACACGAGCATGTGAGGACGGCAGAATGGGAAAATAGTGGGTGTGATGACACTTGAGATGCTGAATTGGCCAACCCTATTACTGCTTTTCCTTTGGGCCTCTTGATATGGGAGGTAATAACTCCCCTCATTGTTTAAGCGTTGTTCAATTGAGAGTTACTCAGAGCATAAGGTGAACTAGCTCAAACAGCACTCAGATGCTGACGGTCCCTTGAAAGCCTTCTCCCGCTTCTGGGCCTTTGCACATGCTAATCTGAAGTGCTCTAGACACTACTCTTTTGCCTGGTCAGTTTCCACTCATGTGTTAGATTCTAGCCTGGGTGTCATTTCCCGGAGCCTGCTGCACATACGTCACCAGGTATCCCATGTATGGTCATTGTCTATTTCTCTGTTTCCCTTTCTAGCCCAAGTCCCTGCAGGGCAGGGACCACATCTGTCTTATTCACTCTTGTTTTCCCAGCACCTGGCAGGCATGTAGTAAGTGTTCAGAGTATTTTTGCAGAAGGAATGAATGTTACCTGGTATTACAGGACTCTGGACTTCACAAAGTATCTTCCCAAAGCTTTAACTCCAGCAGGCCCACCCCACCTCTGACATTTTCCAGGGATGCTCCTGGATAATCCTTGCTCCCTCCTCATCCTCTCCAATCTGCTGCCACTGCTGTGAGAATGCCTTTTACACAGGGCCTGTCCTCCCTGCCTCCACGGGCCTCACCTCCAGCGCATCACTAGCAATAACTAAAGGTCAGTGCCTAGCGGCCCTGGTCTTGTCTCGGGAGAAGGGTAGAGGCTG
This sequence comes from Delphinapterus leucas, assembly GCF_059928025.1. Taxonomy (NCBI): domain Eukaryota; kingdom Metazoa; phylum Chordata; class Mammalia; order Artiodactyla; family Monodontidae; genus Delphinapterus; species Delphinapterus leucas. The sequence continues at coordinate 105,333,166 of NC_143134.1, read as the reverse complement.
ACCCTTCTGGCATGACCTGCCCGCTTGAAGCAAATTGGCAAACACATCAGCCGTGATGAACAGTCATAGGCAGCTTTGGATTTGACAAAAACTGAGGCCTAGGGACGGTAGGTGCTTCCTCAAGGTCACCATGGGAAGACTCTGGGGACATAGCTCTTCAGTACTATTTCCCACACCCACCAAGTAGCTACTCCAGGAAACTGTGGCCAGATGTAGTGGGGAAGAGCCATCTCCTACATCCCAGTCTTGGTAGTTCCAAAGCACAGCTGCATAGCAAAGGCTCTGAGAAGTCTGCAATAAGGAAATTCACTGCACTTTCCGTCGGTCAGCAGTGCCTGAACTTAGAGGACCAGGGAACTCATTTTTCCTGAGAATGCCTCCTCAGAAGACACTGCCCCTAGCTCTCCAGTGTTCCTGCAACCTTACTAGTCTCTGTTCCATTTCCTTCTGGTCTCCTCTCTTCCCAGCCCTTTCCAGGCACCAGCTCTCACTCCTTGAGTCTCTCCCTGTGTCGTCACATCCGCCCTTCTTAGGACGCTCCCCAAGCTGATAAAGAGAGGCCAGGTGGAGAGGAGAAGGTGCAAGAACCACGCACATCCTTCTCGGTCAGTTTTTCCTGCTGGGGTTATGCCAAGGTGACCACCCTCTAGAGAATAAGAGGACGTATTGGGGGCAATATCTGTAATCCCTAAAGGTCAGGAGAAAGAAGACTCACAGGGGAGATGGGATCGGAATCTTCTCTTCAATTAAGCTTCCTAACACCGCGGTTTCTAACTCGAGAATTTCGGCTCTGAAAAGGCCTGTTACAAAAATATTTGTCTCCCTTTCATTCACCTCAACAAATGCAACTGACCCTCTCAGACCTGGATTCTGTGTGCACTTGACCCAGAAACTGCCGAAGTATAGCACGGGAGTATAGAGTGGGAGAAGGTCCTTTGAGATCATTTAGAGGCCAGACTCTAGTCCCAGCCCCTCTTTATAGAGATGGGCCACTGAGGCCCAGAGAGGGGAAGTGACTTGCCCAAAGCCACACAGCATGTCAGTGACCCACATCATCTGACTCTACCACCTAGAAGACAGTCCTTTTCGCTTGACTCGTCTCCCATGGAGAAGAAATCGGAGACTTACAGGGACTTCCTACTTGCCAGACACCAGAGTCCCAGCCTTCACCAACAGGAACAGAGATGCAGCCTGGGGAGCCAACAGCCATCTAAGTAAGCTCCAGGCCTGGAAAGTTGGCTCCCAGAGGGAGGCCCTGCCGATTCATTTGCTCCCGTTCCAATCCTGTTTAGGCTACTGCTAATAACGTTTAGTGCCTGCACTGGCTCAGAGCTTTGTTCTTTCAGACTTCTGTTTTCACCGCTGACTCGTGGGCCTTGGCTGGGCGAAACCAGGGCTCCAGAATGTCGGGAAGACCAGAGCTCAGCGGCCAGAGACGGCAGAAGGCGTCCGAAACGGGAGCCATGAGTTAGGGAGCCTGACCTTGAAGACACAGCCCGGCCACACGGCCCTCCAAGAAGGGAACCCAGGTGTTCCTTTCTCCTGCAAAAAGCCCTCTGCCAATACACCTAGCGTGGTTACTCCTGGGCCACGAGGCCGGCCAGAGCCTGCAGCTGGTGTGCATGGTTTTTCCTCTTTCCTTGTTACCTGAGAACATACAGGCGCTCAGAGACCCACACAACTTGAACATCCACTGTGAGCTCAGAGCTGAGACCCAGGGCACAGAAACACAAGGAAAGCAGCCCCGTGGTCTCTGGGCTTGGCTGTTATCCCACGGAGTAAGCTGGGAAGGATGCAGCCAGAGGACCACAGGAAAGAGAAGGGGGATGAACCTGTCCCACCTGCCTCCATGGATTGGCCACGCCCAGGCTTTCTTCACACCTTACACCTCTTCCATGGGAACACAGACAGGGCATCTGTCTGGATAGGATGCGGCCCAGAATTTTCCAGTTGTTTCACACATCCATTCAAGATGAAGTGAATAATGATATAAGTAAGAGCTGCCATTTATTGAGCACTTACTACATGCCAGGCCCCGTCCTAAAAGCCTTTTACAAGCACAGGCCCACTAATACTCACAAACGCCCTTCTGGCTGGGAATGAGGATGCCCGTTTGGGGGGATGAGAAAAAGGAGAAGCAGAAAGACGAGGTGCCTGCCCCAGCTCACAGGGCAGAGGCAGGATTCGCACGGCTTGACTGAAGTGCCCTCTCTGCCCATGGGTGTAAGTTTATGTTTTGCTTCCATTTCCGCCATCAACTGAAATGGCATTTTCGTGTGCCAGGCAGGTTGTGGGGTATCCAGAGGGTCCCTGAACACAGAGAGGGAGGAAGAGCCTATGCCAACAAAGTAATGGGCGGAGTGTGCTCAGGGAGGGACAGACCGTGGGTTACATTTGGAGGGCAAGCCCCCTCCAGTGCGGCATCATGGGTGCTGATGGCTGTTGAGCTGAGCCTTGCGGATGGCAGGCTTATGGAAGCACGAGGGAGGAAGAGTGTTCTGAGTACAGGGAGGAAGGGGAAGGAAAGAGAGGCCAGGGATGCTCCAAAACGGTGTCATGGAAGCTGGGCTGGGAGCAAAGCTAGGAGGCACGCAGCGGGCCAGAGGGCGCAGGGTTTGGGGCACTGCAGTGGTTAGGGAGGCAGAGGCTGGGCCGCAAACAGTGTCACTGCCCACTTACCTAAAGCTTGGGCCCCACTGTGGGGCGCTTGCCCGGCACCACTTTTCTACCCAACCGCTGGCATCTGCCCTGGCACAGGGTCTTCTGGAGAAAATGAGTCAGCAGTGTGCTTACTGGTGCTGTGTGTGGGGGTGGGGGGGGCGGTGAGGGGCGGGGAATCTCAGCCAGCCCACTTTTTCCAAGACATGGGAAAGAGGGGGGGAGGCATCACCCCCCTGATCCCAGCGCAGAGCGGGCAGGGCATGGTGGCCAAGGGCGGAGCTACAGCCCTGACCAGCGTCTTGGGAATGTCCTCCGGTCCTGGGGGCAGGACGGACAGGGAGCAAGTTCGGCGCTTCTCTGGGCCGTAAGCACGAGCCACAGTCCACAGGGCCCTGAGGGGCTGCTCCCATCCTGCCCACTGCCACACACACCCACACGCGGTGACTCCCTCTGGCACGTGCTCACTCCTTTACAACTCCTACTCCACAGGCTGGGAATCAGAGCCTCTGGGTCCCAGCCCCTCCTTGGAGATTCCCTGCCCCTCTCTGGCCCTGAGTCTCACATCTGTGCGAGGGGTTCGAATTAGTCATCTCCCAGGGCCCTTTATGCCCTGACATGCTGGCTCTCACTTTTTCCTCTCTCACACGCAGGACAGGAATTGAGGACCACCCCCCGCCCCTCCCCAAGCAGGGAAGCACTGAGACACACAGACCCAAACAGACTGACACACATGTGGAGATTTCCAGAAACAGGGGACGTGCAAAGACACACAGACACTGAGACAGCAGCAGAAGCCGAGACCCGCAGCCCTAGAAATTTGCAGACAAGTTTCCCGAGAACCGACAGAAACGGAGACTTACAGGCTCGGGACCTGTGGACACGGACACTGGAACACACCGAGACAGTCAGAAATGGAGATCCCCCCCTCCCCCAAGCATCCAAAAAGCCCTCTTCCGCGCCCCCCCCCCCGCGCCCGCCCGCCGCTCCAGGCGCCACCCCCACCCCCCAATCCCGATTCCCGGGGCTGGCTCTGCATGGGACCCTCCCCAGCTCGGCCCCCGCCCCAAGGCGATCGGGCAGCCGCGCCAGGCAGGGAAGGGCGGGCAGCGCTCTCGCCAACCCTCGCCGGGCCGGGGGCGCTGCCCGCTTTAACCCTTGGCGGCCCGCCTCGCAGGGGTGAAGGAAGGAGCAGGAAGCTGACGTTCCGCTGGAAGCGTCCCGCGCGGCGGGGGACCCCCGCCTCCGGAGCCGCAAGAAGCTGGGGAGGGGGCGTCCCCGAGCCGGTACTCACCTCCCGCGCGCCGCCGCCGCTGTGCCTCGGGCCCCCCGCGCCGATCCCGCTCCCATGGCGGGCCCCTACTTCATGCTCCCGAGCCCGGGGGGCAAGTGTGGGCGCGCCCCATGGGGCCGCCAGCCCCCCGCCCCGCCGCGCCAGGCGGGCTCAGAGCGCTCGGCCCCCACGCCCCCAGCGCAGCCCCGCTCCCAGGGGCGCCCGAGCAGGCAGGCAGCGCGGCCGGGGCTCCGCGGGCGCCCGCGCCAGGCCCATGGTCCCAGGAGTCCCGGCGCCGCGCTCGCCCCTGCCTCGCTCTTCTCTGCTTCCACCGAAAAGGAAGAAGAAGCAGGGGAAAAAAACCAAAATTCAAACTTTTGGAGGCGGGCTGCTGGCGGTTCCCGGAGGCAGAGCAAGGCCGGGCGAGGGCGCGCGGAGGGCGGTGGAAGCTGCCTCCCCGCCGGCCTGGGGGAGGAGAGGAAAAGGAAGGATTTGGGGGAAATGAAGGCGATTTAAAGTCTCGGCCCGCGGTGGCTCTCCACCTTCTCTCCTCCCCGCGCCGGGCCGCCCTCTGCTGCCCCCTGCTGCCCCCTGCCGGCCGCAGCCGGGGACACAGCCTCCGCGGGCCCACGACTGTCCCGCTGAGACACTCCACGCCCCCAGCCCCCCTGTAAAGATGGGGAAACTGAGATTCACAGAGAGGAAAGAGTTGGCCAAGACTGTACAGCGGGATGATCACAGTTCGGAGATTCGGGACCTCTAGATCGTGAGACTGGGGGTCCCCGAGTTGGGGGCAAAGATAGAGGGGGAAAGGGGACAGATACTATTGCTGAAAGGAACCCGGAGTTCCAGGGACAGATCTGGGACTAGGACTCAGTGTCCAGACTCTCATGAAAACAACAACCAGTGTTCTACCACACATATACACACACCTATTTTCCTCCCAGATTCAGGGCGCCCTGGAGGACAGACTTTCCTGGGCACGTAGTGGGTGCGTTTGTTCAATGTTGATCACCTCTCTCTCTCCTCCACGCAGTAAGAAATGGGAGCTTAACCTACCTCCTCACCCCAGAGTAGACCAAAGGCTCCCTCAGATCCCACTAGGGAGCGCAGAACTGCACACCTTGATGCCGCCACAAACACCTGGCAAATTCGCACACCCACAACCCCAGTTCGAGCCCTGGCATCAGAATCCCCCTCCGCCTCCACTTCCACGACTTGTTCCCTGGTGCATACACACATTCCCACACATATCTACACTTGCTCCAAACTCAGACACACACTCACACTCACATGCAGGCACAGCCACGCACTCCTCCTGGGCTCACACAAACACACCCTGGGGTGTCTGGACTCTGGCGCACACCCGGACTCCACACACGCAGACGCATGCACATGAGTGCTTACACGCGCACAAATGCATACTAGCCTAGCCTAGCCAGATCCTCCCAACGCACACACCCGCGTGCACACCTCTCATACATATCTTCACGTGCACACGTAACAGCCCAAGTGCACACACTCACTCGCGCTACCCCCCACTTGCACACAGGTTTCCGCTAGTGCCCATCGCACGCGGGCACAAACACACTCACTCCTCGCACGTGCACCCCCTCCCCACACGCGCGCACCTTTACGCATACACACACCCGTACCCCCAGCGCTCCAGGAGCCCCGGGCCACTTACTGGGTCCCTAGATGCGAGGCTGGACGGTCGGTCCTTCCTCGGGCGCCTAACGGCATTTGTATTCATGGGTCCCCGCAGCCCCGGGCGCGGGCACGGGAGCGGGGGCGGGGGGGCGGGGTCCCCTTCCCTAAACTGGGCGCGGGCGCTCGGAGCGCAGCGGCACCGGGAGGGGCATGGGCGCGCCGGGCTGCGCCACCCGCCCGGTCCGCCTGCGCTCGAACTTCAGCCGCTCTGCGTCCTCGGACTCTGGCACGGGCTCCGGGCGCGGGGGGCGGTTCATAGGTGCAGGGGCCGCGGCGCCCGCCGGGCCTTTTGAAGTCTTCGCTGGGGGCGGGGAGGGGGCGCTGAAGGCGGCCTTTTAAACCGTAGCTGCACGCGGGCTCGGTCGAGCAAGGTGTCTGGTTTCAGCAACTTTAGGAAAAGTCCCAAGCCGAAGAGGGTGGGAGGGCCGACGCGCGAGCCAAGCAAGCTAGAAAAAGAAGCCCCGTAGCCGCGCGCTGCTTCCTGCAGGGGGCAGAGCACCGGTGACTGCCAGGAGGGAGGCCCAGCGCGGTGCTGGGGAACCCGCAGGCGGCTGGACGGCGCATGGAACCACCCCGGCACGTCCACGTTGAAGCTGCGCTCTTAACCTCCACCTGGCCGAGCCCCAGAAGTGCAGGAACACCCGAAAATCTGCACAAATTGTGCCTGTTTGTGCGTTCTTCTGGGGGAGAGGGGCCACCGGTTCTCTTCAGGTTTTCAGAAGTCCACGGCTCTTGAAGGCTGCGAACTCCCAGTCCGATAATCGTTGATGTATTTTGAGCTGCATCCCTTGCACTAGGGAGATCCTGCGTTTATTTACAATTTTGGTATTTTGTTCATCGTGGATTTTGGGGGATATGTTTTTGACATTTTTAAAGTAGTGCATTAAAATATTATGTATCTTGATTACTTAGAGGTTTTTTGCCGCCCCCCCCTTAAATGTAAAGCTCCATTACTAAGGGTTTTTGGCATCCCCCAGTATTTTGCAGCTCACGTGCCTCCCCTGAGCCAGGTGTGGCACCGTTCTAAGTGCCACCGCTTATGGGAGGCCTGTTATCTCCATTTACAAATGAGAAAACTGAGATTCTGAAAGGTTAAGGAATTTGCCTGAGATCACTAAGCTGTTAGGTAGTGGAGGTGGGATTCGAACCCAGGTAGTCTGATTCCTGTCTTTGCAGCTGAGCATGATGATTTAAATCTTAGCCGCTAGAGGGTTCTGAGCAGATCCTTGCCAGCCTCTCCAACTTCATATTCTTCGCAGTGAGCTCCACTCTCTCTGATGCCTGGACCCAGGCTCTGGACAAGCTGGCGTATTTCAAGGTCTTGTCCATGCTGTCTCCTCCCAGGCTGTTCTCTCCCCGAAACCCCCTTTCTGCCTGTTCACAGACTCTCTGTCCTTTTAGGTGCAGCTCAAAGCTCTGCTCCACACCCGTATTGTAGCACACGTCACATGGTATTGTCATGGTCACATCTAACTGTGTCCCCACACCCAGCATGGAGCCTGGGATACAATAGATGCTCAAACCATTAATAATTTAAATGAATTTCTTTAACTCTTACAGTGTGCAAACCCCTGTACAAAGCTGGGGGAAGAGGGTCTGCCACTATGGAGTGAAAACAAAGAAATTTGTACATAGTCCTGTTTCTGGGCACACATATTTGTAATGTGGTCAGCAACTTGGGTCAAGGAAGGGGGCCTGGATAGGAGACATCAGACACTGCCATGTCACAGAGAATCCCCTGCAATCACATAAAGATAACACAAGAAGAATGTGATAGATGCCATCAGAGAGATACAGATGAATTGAATTGTCAAGCAGACTAACGGATGGAGAGAAACCAAGGAAGGCTCCCAGGAGGAGGTGGCCTTTGGGTCCCGAAGTGTATGTTGGATAAACATGCAGCCACTGGGGAAGACAGCTCAAGTGAAAGAGTCACAAAAGGGCCCAGATGGTGGGAGCAGATTTTAGGCTGGTTTTGGAGGAGGAGTGAGGGGAGCCCAGTGAAGAAACCATCCAGTTCTCCCCACTGCACCGTGTGGGTGATGATGTGCAACTTACTGGCCAGAAAGACATTTCCAGACAAGGGGACGCATTTCCTCAAAGATCAGGCAGCAGGTCAGTGGCTGAATTCTAAGCTCTTTCCAAATCTCACTCCCAAATCTGAGTATGCAATGGTGAGCCCCAGAGAGCCTTGCTTTAATGAGAGAAGCCCAAAAGACCCATGGGAAACCCCCCAAAGCCCACAAAGATTGATGGTGTCCCCTTTGAGCCTCACTCTCCTCATCTGTAAAATAGGTGCATTGAACATGATCCTCAGCATGTGTCCTTTGAGCTCGGGAGTAGGAGACTGCTGTAAATATTCAATCCAATGCAGTAACTAATTATTGAGGGCTACCTGCGTTTTCCTAGGTTGGAAGAGAAACGAGGCTCATGGCCTTCCAGGAGTTCGTGGTCAGCTGAAAAGAGCAGATATGGACACTGTTAAGAACTCTAGGGAAAGGACCTTGTTTCCTGCCTCCACTGCCTCTTCACACCCAGTCTTCCTGCCAAGTAGGTTCCTGGCACAGCACCAGCGACTGGGCACAAACAGTCTTCATGAAAGTTGGATCCAGAAGACACTGACAGAGCAATTACCCACCCTGTGAAAGGGATGGGGTGCTCACCAGACAGCCAGAAAGGGGCAGAAGGCGATGAGCCTTGGAACTGGGTGGACACCGCCTGCAGGCCCATGGAGATGTTTTGGGGACGAGGCAGAAGGATAGGAATTCCCGGCCTGGTGAGGACTTTCCAAGGCACATAGTTTACTTTCTGCCCAAGCGGAGCAGCCATGGACCCATTGCTCTCTGGGGCGCATCTGCCTTGAGAGAAACTGTTGATCTCAATAGCCTCCGTGATGGACACTTAGTAGGGGCTCAATAAATGTTTGACTAAATCACTAGATGAAGTCTGCCTGCAAAAAGAGGGTTGTACACTGCCCTGGTATCAGTCTCCACCGATTCATCCACCAAGTTTTCCGGAGGACCCACTGTGCGCCAGGCTGTGCTTCCTGTTCTCCAGTGTTTGCAGGAGGAGATGAGCAAGGAGACAGGCAGATAACGCAGGTCAGGAAGTCCTGCCTCAACTCATTCTTGTTTCACTGGTACCGCAGAACTGGGAGCAGAACTTGGATGCCACGTATTAGTCCTCAATTTTCCAATGCCTGACACGGCTGGGCACACCGGGATGGGCCTTCCTTTCACATCGGGCTTGCATGTCCCATAGGATGTGTGCACATGGTGCACATCTAATAACAGAGTCATTCGTTCCCTGGTCGCTCAGCCAATCAGAAGACGCTGGCGTGCATCAGGCCCTGAGCTGGGCACTGGTAACAGGTAAATACAAGTTGTGGTCCCTGCTATGAGCAGTTGCCCTGCTGAGTTTCTGACACTGGCACGAAACATGGTGCCTGGTACATAGGAAGTACTCCATAAATGCTGAGTGAATGACGGAAGGAAGGAAAGGAGGGAGGGAGGGAGGGACGGATACATGCGTGAGAGTAAAGTTTGCCAGATTAGCCACCTGCTCTCTCTCCTACATCAGGATCCTCCCTCATCAACAATGATTCGTTGGTCACGTGCCATGCGGCAGGCCCAATTTCAGGGGCTGCAGATACGCCAGTCATACTCCATCCTGTTCCTTGCTGTGTTCCCGGCACCCAGGATAAAGCATTTCAGTAAACTGACCTGAACTCCAAGCTGGAGAAAGAGGCAGCCTCCAAGAGTGTCCCCTCCCTTTGTCCCCTCCAGGCAATGCCAGTCTAGTCCTCCTCCCCAGGGGAGGAGACTGGAGCTGGTATTGGCTGTCACCACTGCCCGCCTGTCTCCCAGAGCTTGGGTTCTGCATTTGGGGCCACGTCACTCTGGCCTGTCGGCTGCCAAGACCCCAGAAACAATCATTCCACCAAGAGGAATGAGGGCTGAAGCCAGGGAAGCTCCTGGGCCACTGTCCAAGAGACAGCACATCCTCTGGGCACGTGATCCCATTGTCTGGGCACCCCAGACCATCTCCCCGGGGCCTTCGCCCTGCTCCCCAGTCTGGCTTTATTTCCTCAGGACTGGGCCACGTGGCAGAGGGTTGGGAGATGTCCAAAGATAATTTTGCAGGGGTTGATATTGACCCAAATAGGGGACCCCCAAAGAAATTCAGTCCTGGAAGAGCCCCTAGTGCCACCTAACTCAATTTCCTCATTTTACAGGTAGGGAAGCTGAGGCTCAGAGACAGGGTGCCTGATGCTCTCAAGGTCACACAGAATCAATGGGGGGGCTGGGGTGAGAAGCCAGGCCTCCTACACTGATGTCTAACTGTGGACAGTCAAACCTATCTCCTCATCCTTCCATCCATTCAGTCAACGTTGGAAGAATTAGACCCGCTTTCCAGGTGTGAGAGCTGTGGCAAGTTAAGGTCTCTGGACTCTCTCTACCTGTCTGGAGCCATTGGCTGTACCGAACAGGGAGATGGTGATGAGTTCCGGGCCATCCCTGCAGCCAAGATTGAAGACCAAGCAGTTGATGAGCTCTGAGACTTTTCAGGCCTTCACCCCTGTCACCAGTTCTGCTGGAATGTGCTTCTTCACTGGATCCCCCCTTGGATTCCCACAGCTGTACCCTGCCCTGCCCCTATCCCGCCATTTCACATCAGGGTGGATATTTATCTCATGCACCTACTCACCTCAAGGCCATGGCTACGCCTTATCTCCATAGCATCCCCAGGGCTCACTCTGTGGTAGCCCACAATAAGCCCTCAGTAAATGCTGGATGAACAAGGATGGAATGGAGGAAGGCAGAGGTGAGGGAGGGAGGGAGGGAGGGAATAAGGGAGGGAGCAGAAGCAGGGCTGGAGACTGGTTGACCATCATGCTAGGACATTCCCATGACTGGGGCAGGCACTGTTCGGTTCATCCTCGCTAAGAGAATTCCATCTTCATCTGTCCACTTCTAAGCTGCCTCATCCTCCAGTGGAGACGGCATCCCTCTCAAGCTGTAAGGGTTGACTCCCGCTTCTACTAAGCCCACCATGGTGGTCTCCTTCTCTTGGCCAGTGAGTGGCTCGGGTGTAGACATAAGCCACAAACCAGCCACTGAGATGTGAGAGGAGTTATAGGCAGAAAGAAACGAGCTCCTTCAGGACATTATTGAGACGCTGAATCAGGCACACACGCCTGGACTGCCCTTTCTCAAAACAATGGTGTCCCTCATGTCTAAAACACTTTTAGTAGGGTTTTCTCTCGCTGCCAGCTGAAAGCATCCTAGCTGATGTAGCAGGGGAACAGGAACTTTGGTCTGTACCAGACAGACCAGGGGATTACAATGACAACAACGACAATAATAGCACAGGACAACTTCATTGCCAGCATCTCAAGTTTCCACACAACAACCCCATGAAACAGCACAGATAGCCGCATCTCCAGTTTAGAGACAAGGAACCAAATGCCAAAAGGGAAGGGTCCTGCCCAAGTTCACCCAGCAGCGAGGTGACAGAAATGGGCCTAGAACTGTGGTCCCAAGTGCTCATTACAATATACCAGGACCTGTGTGTGTGGTGAGGTCGGGGTGTGTGTGTGGGGGGTCTCTTCACAGCCCAAGGAGTAGTCAATCAGAGCCTGCTGGGGAGGGGCCCACTGAGTGAATTTGAAAGAGTTGAAAATGCGTCCAGTCCACAGTTCCACAATGTCCTCAGCAAACTCCTAAGTGGCAGATGTGCTGTCAAACACACTGGAGAGACAACTGTGTTAGGGAGTCGTCATCCCCTCCACCAGCTGAAACCTGCACTCCAAGAGTTTGGCGGCCTCTTCACCCCATGTCCAGACCATGCGATGTGATACATTCCTGCTTGTGGGTAGTTCCAGGAAAAGATGACCAATGCAAATGCCTCTGGATGCTTCTCTTCATCATAAAGTGAAGACAGAGGAGCCACACACATGCTACTCTACCTTCCACCCAAGAAAACAGTTCTGCAAAGAGCTCTTCAGACGCATGCCGTCAAGCCAGAGCCCCTATACAATGGCTGTCGAGAACAGCAGCTCCGAAGTCAACTAAAGCCTGACTCCATGGAGGAAATCACTCTGAAAGTAACAACCCCACCCCCTAAGGCACCCTTTCTCCAGGCCCAGCATTCTCGTTTCCTCATCTGGCACCAGTGTCGCATCTTCCAGCATCATCTCCTCCAACTACTGCCAAGTGACCACAGCAAAGCTCCAAAGTCCAGGTGGCATCTGACGAGCATGGAGTTGAGCACGACTATCACCTCCCCCGATGTATATTCTATGCTTCTATTAATTTGACCCGAGTGCCTATTAGCTTTTTCGGTAACACACCACAGCATTCACACTAAGCTGATGACCACTGAGAACCTCTACGTTTTTCTCATGTGCCTGCTCTGGGGCAGTAAAGTTTTGTTCTCCTAAGTGGAGCCTTTTCTAAGCATGGTCCATCCTTTCAGCGTATCTGAATTGTTGTTTGTTACATACGCTTCTCTCGTCCTTGCTTAAGGACCCGTGACTATAGGACACGGACCACTGGCCACGCTGACGGCCATACTGACTAATAGTGTTACTTTGTCCCCATGAGTTGGAGGCATTTCACGTTTCAGTGCTGTTGATTGATAACAGTGAGACTAATGCGTTGCACCCGGTCTTGGTGCGATCCCCGAAGCCTCTGCCCTTGGGGCTGGTTTGCTAGCACGAATATACCTACACGACCGGCTGGGGATAAGAAACCCCAGCTGAGACTCCATTTCGGGGTTCCCTGGTTTGGGGGCGTTCCATGTACAAGTTAGTGGTCACTGATCTGAGAGAGAAAGTGCACCCTGGTCTGGCCCTTCAAAGGGAGGACAGTTGGGGCTCACACCTGGCCTCTCCAGACCCCTTGCTGTGAGGCAGCCTTTGGCTGTGAAGAATATTCTCACCCTAGTGCAGTTGCTAGATTGCACTGTTTTCCTGCAAGGCACTGCACATATGTAAGCATTGTTGTTTTGAGCCCTGTGAGACTTTGTCAGCCCTCGAACCCTGCCTAACTGCTGTCATTAGTGTAGGACCCTATGTACTAATACCCGCACACATGCATTTGCAAGGGTGAAAAAAAAAATGGTGATAATCAGAGATGGGTGATTACCACTCCTCTTTCCCAGGGCTGGGCAATTTATTCACTGAGGGGTATTTTCTCCTTATTTTCTGCAGTTTTTCTTTTTTTTTAAAAAATTAATTTATTTTATTAATTTATTTTTGGCTACGTTGGGTCTTTGTTGCTGCACGCAGGCTTTCTCTAGTTGAGACAAGCGGCGGCTACTCTTCGTTGCGGTGTGCAGGCTTCTCATTGCAGTGGCTTCTCTTGCGGAGCACGGGCTCTAGGCGCGCGGGCTTCAGTAGTTGTGGCACACGGGCTCAGTGGTTGTGGCTTGTGGGCTCTAGAGCACAGGCTCAGTAGTTGTGGTGCAAGGGCTTAGCTGCTCCACTGTATGTGGGATCTTCCCGGACCAGGGTTCGAACCCAGGTCCCCTAAATTGGCAGGCGGATTTTTAACCACTGTGCCACCAGGGAAGTCCCTGCAGTTTTTCAACCAGGTTCTTATCTGGAATCTCACCTATCTGGATATCTGGGAATGGTTGTGATTTTATATGAACCCCGTGCCTGCCCAGCACCTGAGGTTGGCTGCAGCATGTGGCCAGGTTGACACCCCTGGGCTCACGTTACAGCTCCACTCTGTACTAGCACTATGGGACCTCGGCAACCCTCTTTTCCTCCCTGAGCCTGTTTCCTCTTCTGTGAACTTAGGGTTACTAATGTGAGCCTCCGTGGTGACTCTTCCTTTCTCCCACTTCATCAGTCCCTGTGATCAAATACAGCTGGCCTTGGCTGGATGTTCCCCCCAAGGGAATGGGTCTCTCTGCTTGTTGTGTTGAGTTGCAAAAGCATGCTTCTTCTCACTGGCTGCCCTTGTCGAAAACGTCGGTAATGGCTAACATCATATCTCAGTTCAAATCCCTAGCTGTGTGGTCTTGGGCATGCCATTTAACTTCTTGGTAACCTCTTTTGTACATTTCTCCATCTTTTGAATTGTGATAGCAGTAGCATCCTCGTCTTTTTAAAAAGTTTACTGAAGTATAGCTGATTTACAATGTTGTGTTAGTTTCAGGTGTACATTAAAGTGCTTCAGTCCCAAATAAAGTGTTGGCTCCTTGGCGAAAAAAAAAGAATATATATATATATATATATTAGTTTTCAGATTTTTTTCCATTATAGGTTGTTGCCAGATACTGAATATAGTTCCCTGTGCTCTACAGTAGGACCTTGTTGTTTATCTATTTTTTATATAGTAGTATCTGTTAATCCCAAAGTCCTTATTTATTTATCTATTTATTTTTATTGAGCATCCTCATCTCTTAAATTGGTATAATAATATTACCAACCTTGTGCCTATAATGAGGACTCAATGAGTTAATATATATAAAGCACCTAGAACAGTGTCTGGCACATGGTAAAAGTATAACAAATATAGGTTGTATTTATTACTATCATTATTTTTGTGATATTCTCAGATCGTTTAGGTGCCAATCCTTCAGAATAAAACAGTAGTTCTCGAAGTGGTGAAGACATGAAACCTCGGGGCCAAAACTGGCCCCGGGCTGTCCTTTTTCCTGGGTGAAAATCTGAGAATCTTTTTTTTTTTTTTTTTTTTAATCTGAGAATCTTGATTGCTTTGGACTCTCTGATGTCCCAGGGACTGCAGCTTCATCCCGGGAAGCCACCCAGAGGCATGCATCCATGTCCCTGTGCACAGAGGGTCAGGGCAAGGAGCACTTCATGATAAAGCCGATCCAGTCTCTCAAGTGGGGAAAATGAAGCCCAGGGAGTCAGAAAGCACCGCCCCACCATGGAAACGCAGCAAGTAAGGACCAAAATCTCTTCTCCCACTGGTGCGCTGGAGCCGGCTCATGCCTACTCAGACTGGCTCAGGAGAGCAGGTGGTTAATTTTTCAGGAAGTTTGTGAGCTGCTGTCAAGCTCTTATTAAGAAGTAAATTGCATAAACTTAAAATTTTAAAAGCAAATTATATTAAAAACAAAGTAAGCAACACTCAAAACTCATCTCTTTCTAGTTATCTTAGTGCATTTTACTCTTATCTGTGTTCTTGAAATTATTGACATCTGTTGTAAGTGGAGGGTGGACATACTACATAATGATGTGCTACCGAGCATCTCTGCTTAACTCGACATTCAGTGACATACACTGGCAGCTTGGCCAGGGTGGGAGTACTTACCCCTCTGAAATTGGCCAATGTAATGAATCAGGGCTTTTTTTCCCCAGAGATCTTGTTATTTATTAGCTCACCCCTGAGGTCTCCTGCTTGGGCTGGTAGTCTGGACACTGCAGAAGTAGGAAGCATTCTCCTCTTCCCCTGGATCTGCAGTCTCCTCCCCCAGCACAATCCCAGGTCTTGCTCAATCCTGCGGCATCACTTGGTGCTGCGGCCTTCTCTGCCTTCTTGAAATTTCCTTCTTCTGCAGCATCGCCTCTTCCAACTACATTGTGCTCCTTGCGGTTTCCTAAAAACAATACACATTTCTCCCCCGCTCCTCTGGTGCTTTACATATGGAGTTCCTTCTTTGGAGGGATGTTCTTTCTCTCCCTTTCTAGATTCTTATCCTGCAAAATTTGGAAGGTATCTCCTTTTCTGGGAAAATTTTCTTAAAGGCCCACCCCCACCCCAATGCAGGCTGGATATAGTGGGTTGCTGGCAGACAGTTAACAATCGGCTCTCCAGAAAGGGAGGGGAAAACCTGGATCCTTAGCCTCTGCCAGATTCTGAGTGCAGGGTTGGGAAGCCGATATGAGTTCATTCCAGCGCATCACTGGCTGGATCACCGGCCTGCCTTTTCTGTCCCACAGCAGCCCTCCGACATCCCCCATAATACAGTGCTGAGCCAAGCCATATTACAGCCTGGCAAAAGGAAAAATCAGTCTTTTTGATCCTGCCTTCATTTAAAAGTTTTATCTTTTGTTCATCATGATTTTTTTGCATTCATTTTGATTTTTTAAAATATTACAGGGGGGCTTCCCTGGTGGCGCAGTGGTTGAGAGTCCGCCTGCTGATGCAGGGGACGCGGGTTCGTGCCCCAGTCCGGGAAGATCCCACATGCCGCGGGGCGGCTGGGCCCGTGAGCCACGGCCGCTGAGCCTGCAGGTCCGGAGCCTGTGCTCCGCAACGGGAGAGGCCACAACAGTGAGAGGCCCACATACCGCAAAAAAAAAAAAATTACAGGGAATTCACTGGTGGTCCAGTGGTTAGGACTTGGCCCTTTCACTGCCGTGGCCTGGGTTCAATCCCTGGTCGGGGAACTAAGATCCCGTGAGCCTCACGGCAAGGCCAAAATAAATAAATAAATAAAATAAAATATGACAGTAAAATATTATTTATCTTGATGACTGAGTTTTTTGGCATTGCATTAAATTTTGTTCCTCAGATAAGTGCTCTACTCACCTCACCCTGGTTCCATACCTGACATGATAGCCCATACCACACCGTTATAATCACCATTGATACAGTTGTCTCCCTTCCAGCTTATAAACCTAGGGGACAGGAATTTATTTCTGTGTTCCTTGGCACACAGTAGGTGCTCAATAATTATTTTTCAGCGAGGGAGTGGATGAACAGATGGATAAAACAACACCCCCTCGGTTCCTTTGTCCACAAAATAAGACACGCTGATGAAAGACATCGTCTGTTCTTAACTGGGGGCAGGTTTGGAGCTTTTGAGTTTCAGCTCCTCCAACTCAACAAAGATTAAGCCTGTCCTTGACCCGGGTGAGCCAGCCCCTGCGCTGGGTATTTTCACCAGGACCAATCTGCAGACACTTCCCACCTGAGGCAGCAATGGAAGGAAGTTGAATCTGGAAAGTGGAGACTGTACGAAAACCAAGGGCAGGACATCACAGAAAGACAGGCGTCCCTTGGATCCCAGGAAAGATTTTCTATCAGTTTGTATCACCTACCTCAAGAGGTAGCAGAGTTCCCATCTCTGGTTGGGTCCCAGGAGACTGCCATTTGGCAGGATCAACAGAAATGCTAGATGCTTCAGGATGGCTTCCAGCTCAGTTTGCTGGGTTATCTGCCATCTGAGGGTACAAGGACTTGTTCCTGTGCCTGGTCCCTTCTTCACCGTGACGACCACCCAAAAAGAGGTCTTCTGGAGATACCCCATCATTGGCTTCTCAGGCATCTCACTGCACTCCAGTTGGGGTGGGAGTTAAAGGGCTTTATTTCTACAAAATTGGCCATGGCTTCTGTTTCTTAAGCACTTGTTATGTGCTGGACCCACTGCACAGAGCTTTGCACACATTAGCTCACTGACTGCTCACAAAACCCTCAGAGGTAGGAATTATTCTACTCATTTTACAGATGGGAAACAGAGGCTGGCAACTTGCCCAAGGTCACACAGCTAGTAACTGATAGAGCTGAAATTCTAACCTAGGAACCATCTGATCCTAGAGTCCATGATCTGAATCACGTCTATGCAAAGAAAAGGAATTTCTAAGATAGACCCCTTTTGAGTACTGGTGCCCATGAAAGTAAAAAAGTGGAGGTAGAAATGGGCAGGTGCAGCCATTTTTGTCCTTAACTCTGACCTGGCCTTGTCATCTGCTTTGGACACGCTTCCTGCTCTCCCAGCCCACCCAGCACAGAAGCCCCTTTCCTCCCACCATTCCATTCACCTCTCCACCAGTCTTCAAAGAGGAGCTGCATGTTCCCAAAGGGGGATTCTTCAGCTTCAAGACACTTGTAAAAATCCACATTTCAAGGGGGTGGGGGAGAGGGAGGTGTAAACAAGCAGTGAGCATCTCTTCCGTGCCAGTCTCTACATACATGCTATCAATCCTTACCACAGGACTCGGGGCAGGTGCTCATCCCATCTCCATTTAAAAGCCTGCGTTGGCCAATATCGTACTCACTAGCCACATGTGGCTATTTAAGTTTAAATTCCTTAAAATTAAAAAATAAAATAAAAGTTAAGTTTCTTAGTCATGCTAGCCACATTTCAAGTGTTCATCAGGCAAGTGCTCCAATCAAAAGACATAGAGTGGCAGATTGGATTAAAAAAACAAGAATCTACAATATGCTACCTACAAGGGACTCACTTTAGGGCGAAAAACACACATAGATTGAAAGTAAGGGGATGGAAAAAGATATTTCATGCAAATGGAAATGACAAGAAAGTGGGGGTAGCAATACTCACACCAGACAAAATAGACTTTTAAACAAAGTCTGTAAAGAAAGACAAAGAAGGACACTATATAATGATGATGGGCTCAATTTAAGAAGAGAATATTACACTCATTAACATGTATGCACCCAATATAAGAGCACCTAAATAGATAAAACAAATACTAACAGACATAAAGGGGAAAATTGACAGTAATGCAAGGGTTCAAAAGCCACGTGCAGCTAGTGGCTACTGTATTGGACAGTGAAGACATAGAATATTTCCATCCTTGGAGTAAGTTCTATTGGACAGCACTGTATGGAGGAAGAATGGGACTCTGAGAACGACTTGCTTGGAACCACACAGAGAGTTGTAAACAGAAGTGGGATGGGACCCATATTTCTTGCTTCCAAAGCCTCTACTCCCAGAGCCTGGACTATATTTGCCACCGCCTGGCCCCAGAACAAGGAGGATTGTTTGCCTAGGATGGTAGGTCGACTTGGGAAACCGAATAAGAGATCAGAAGACTGTGGGTGAATACCAAAGTGAAGAAAAGGAGCCAGCTGTTCTTGAGGGTTATTTTTATCCTGCCCAGATATCCTGGGGTGCTGCTCCCCTCCCCTTAAAGCTATTTTTATCTCAAGAGCTGGAATCAGAATGCTGTCTCCCTTGGATGGATGGAAGGAGCCACTGACACATCATAATTCTAGCAATGGGACCTCCCGTTTGCTTAACAATTTCCAAGGTGGCTTTGTATCCATTCTCTGGTGCCATTCTCGAGAGTGCAAGCCCCAAATTACAGATGGGGAAACTGAGGCTTGGATGGGTGCAGTGAGCTGTTTCAACAGCTCCCATGTGGCAGAGCTGGGATTTAATGTCAGGCTGAGTCTGGGGTGGATTTCACACCCAAATGGAAAAAAAAGCCTGAAATTGTTCCTGAGCTCCACCTCACCCCTTTCTGCTTGATAGCTTTGAACTTCTTTTCTCTGGTCCATGACACAGAGAATTCTAATCTTTTTCTTGCCTCCTCCACAGTCTTGCCGGGAGTCTGGCCAATGGAAAAGCTTTTGGTAAATTGGAAAACACCCAACGCCCAGAAAAGATTTATAATAATAATAATTATTATTGTTATTATTGTCATCATCGTAAGCTGTGAAATCTACCACTGTAGGCAGCCTCCATCCCTTCCCCCTCTTTGGGCCTCAGTTTCCCTGCTTGAAACCTGAGCAGTTTGGCCCAGAGGATCTCCAGGGGGCCTTCCTTCCAGCTCTGGCTTGCCATTTCTATGACTCATTCATTCAGTCAACAAGTGTTTATTGAGTTTGAGCAGCCTGACACGGTGGGGAAAGGAAGGACCAGAAGGCTCTCTGTCCAGGCTGTTGCAGCCACATATGCAAATTTCCTTGTGTTTTCAAAAGGCAAATTATGGGAAACATGTTATTCACCATAACGCACTCACCCCATCTCTCAGGGAAAAAAAAAAAAGTCCCTCCAGCCCCACCAAGAACTAAGCTAACAGAAGACAGAAACCCACCCTTGTTCCTCTGGGCAACTTGCCAGAAGCTGAAAAGGGGAAACTGTGTGCAGCATGTGTCTCTGGGGCTGCTGCAGACCCCATAAACAACCTGTGTTTGTCTGAGCTCCCTCCATCCTGAGAGGTCAGCCACAGCCAAGGAAAAAAACAGCCTTGTTCTGTGCCCGGCCGTCCCCAGAGAGAGGAAAATTGTCCATAAATATTTTTATCTTCATGGTCACCAAGGGAGCTGAGAGGAAGGCTTTGATTCTCCAAACCCCTGGACCACTCCCTTCCTCTGGGGACCCCCTGGTCGAAGCTGACCTGGGCGTCCCATCTCCCACCCCCAAATTATAGGCTGCTGCCCACGTCGCCTGCCCCCAGGAGGTGGTGGGATTAGAGGCGGGACCACACTGTACGCCGTGGCCAGCCTCAGGACCGCTAGAATCGCCTCTCCCAGCCAGCTGGCTTCCTGCTGGGAGCTGGGTGGTCAATGTAAAGAAAAGGAGGACCCAGAGGTGGTGCTGGGTTGGGGGGAGGGCCCCATCTGGATCTAGAGTTGCCTCGCTCATCAGAGCCCATGTAGAGGAGGTCCTGAGAGGCAGTTCTGATCCGAGAAGTGGTTTACAGCAAAACAGATCCTTGGAGTCCAAAGGACTTTCTAGATCCAGAGAAAGAATGGATAATGGTGCAATTTCAGACTCTGCGATAGCCACTGACACAGACATTCTGGGTCAGGAATTCCAACCCAGAACTCCTAAAACCATCCCACACGGAAACCTCCTGTGTCCCGTCCTGCCTTGCTGTCACCTCCTTGCCTATCTGAAGAAGACTGCTACCTTCTAGAACTTTCTAGAAGGGAACGCTGCACTGGGGAGTATATCAGACATGAGAACCTCCAAGGGTCATCCAAGTGCGAGGTTCTGTGGTTCCTAGATCACTTGAGCCATAAAATTTCATGCCCAAAGCGTTAGACTTCTCATGCCTTTTGATGCCAGGGCTCTGAGGCTCTAAAATCCTGGGATCCTACTTGGCACTGCCTTTTGGCTTCTATGATTCCATGCTTCTGAGGCTAAGATTTCTGTGATTCTTCAACTCTGTGACCTACTTCAGCGTAGAAAAGGACCTCACACAAGGGGGCATTCAGTCCCAGCCCGGATTATGCGCAAAGGCAACCTGTGTGGCTGCCTGACCTCTCCTCTTTCTGTGATGGGCAGCATTCCTGGCCCCGAGGCTTCCAGAGCCTGGCCTGCCTTCTGACCTTCTCCTAGCCAACTCCCCACTTGGCCCCTACTTAATCCCACCCAGCCCCACCCAGCCCACATCACCAGGTGTGGACAAGGAAGCTGCTGTGGCAGCCAATGCCCTGGTCTCCTCCATCAGCATCCATTCCCACAGGACAGAGAGAAAGAGAAGCAGTAACTGTTTCCTCAGGCAGTGTGCTCCCCAGTGACTCAGAAACCAGAGAAGGTGGGATTGTCCCTGGACCCAGTCATAGCTTGCTTCATCCATATCTGGGTGATTCAGAGACTCTGTCAGCCTCAAAATATGCCCTTCCGCGGCCTACCCTTGTTGGAAACCCCATCTGTAGGAGATGCTCCTTTAGACAGAGGTCTCTGGATAGACTGTGTTAGCTGGAGGGGAGAGAGGGATCCTTCATTCTTCTTTCACAAAGGCTAAATGTCAGTCCACAACACAGGGTACAAGAAATATGGCCTTCCTTTATTTTCTTTGAATAAACTAAATTCCAACTTTGAGTCCGTGCATCACCGTGCTGGCAGGAAATTCAGTGTTGGTCATTACTGGGCTCCTTTACATCCCCCTATCCTGGTTCTGGTCATGCAAAGGTCCTGGGGTCTTATGCAGAGTAATACATTTTGGGAGATCTCTCTGTCCTTCTGCTCCCATCTGTGGCCACTGAGGCGCACACTGTCTGTGCCAGATGTCCCTTTACGTCCAGTGACCTGGTGGCAGGTTCTGGACATAGGAAGCTAAGAAACCAATGTGTTGCATCCAGTCTTCCTAGGGACACCGTGGAGCATCCCCTCTGAGGCTTTATCTGTTTCCCACCAACCCGAGGACCCACCAATGCCAACTTTCTCCTCCTCCTCGCCTCTTCCCTTCCCATCTGGGACCCTTATCTCCTCTCTGAGCTCACACAAGACTTTACATCAAGCAGCCCCAGCGTTCGGCTCTCCCAAAACTCCAGCCACCAGAGCATCTTGAGGGCTGACCAGCTGCTTGAACCGGGGATGAAGGAAGAAGCACACAGATCACAGCACCAATTAGTACCTCACAAGCTCATCGTCCCATGCACACTTATTCGCACTTGACCTTAGAAGATTTATTGGAGCAGCTGGCTGGCTCCTTGCTAACAAAGATAAGAGCAGAACCCCAGAGGAATGGGTCACGGCACGGGTATGGTTTGTGGGGTTGGCAAGGAGGTGAGGTCTTGGAAATTAAAGCTCGGCTGGAGCGGCTATGTTGAGAGGGAGGGGTTTGGAAAGGGGTGGGGTATTTGGGAGAGGCCTGATTGGCTCAATGCTTCCCTGGCCCTGCCTGCAGCCCTGGGAAGGGTCTTGAGAGCTGCTAGGGAGAGAGAACAGCCACACTTATGAGGAGGCCTCTGGCAGCTGTGCAAAAAGCACCGGGCTTGGAGTCCCAGAGCCCTTTCTGGCCTTGAACCTACCAAATTCACTATGACACCTTGAACAAGTCTGTCCACCAATTCCCCGAAGCCCTCCACCCACCTCCTCCAGGCCTTGGTTCTCGATCTGAAAATACAAGCATTGGGCTTCCCCTCCTATAGAGCCAGGTCCTGATTCCCTGGTGCTGATGACCACATATCTCCAACTGGGGGTCTAGCATCATCCTTGTCTTTGTTCTCCATGGAGCCCCTCCCACCATCTTGAACAGAGCTGGCCAAAGGCTGCTGTCTGCGTGGGCTCTGGTCCGGAATCACAGCTCAAGGACGGCTGGGGATGGGGTGGAACACAAGCCAATCAGAAGTGGTTGCATCTCTATATGTACCGTGGAATATTATTCAGTCATAAAAAAGAAGGAAATCCTGCCATTGGCGACAACATGGATAAACCTTGAGGGCATTAAGTGAAATAAGTTAGACAGAGAAAGACAAATACTGTATGATCTCATGTTTATGTGGGATCTTAAAAACCAAACTCACAGAAAGAAAAGAGAAAGAAAAAAGAGAAAAAGAAACCGAAGAGAGGAGAAAATACCAAAGAAAAGAAAAGAGAAAACCCGACGGAGAAGTGATGCAGGCACCCCTAGTTCTCAGCCCCTCGGTATCAGGCCCAGCCATGGGCAGGGACAGGAGAGAAAGAGGCAGAGAGACAGAGATGGAGGCAGGAAAAGACAAAGAGAGACAGAATTCAGAGAGGCAGACAGAAAGGAGACTGGAAACATAAAGAGAAGTGGAGAGAGAGAAGACAGAGCCATGTACAAGAAGAGAGAGGACAGAAAAAGAACAGGACAGATGGCACCGGGAGAAATATATGTCTTAAATGGAGGAGAGAGACTTCCCTGGTGGCCCAGTGACTAAGACTCCAAGCTCCCAACGCAGGGGACACGGGTTCAATCACGGGTCAGGGAACCAAGATCCCGCATGATGCACGGCACGGCCGAAAAAAAAAAAAGGAGGAAAGAAACATCACAGGAAGAGAGCAAGAGAGGGGTCAGAGATTCTGAGATACAGGCAGAGAAATTGAAGGAGAAATGGGCCAAGGAGAGAGAGGAGAACACACACGTGCACACACATGGTCACACACAGCACACACACCGTCACACACACCAAGGACGGGCCAGGAGAGGAGCTGGAAGACACAGGCTCAGCCTCTAGCCAGGAGGGCCCTTCCCGCTCAGCCAGACCCCTGGTGACCCCCAGAAGCCCCTCAGAAGCCCCCAGATGCTGCAGCCTGGTGAGCTCAGATGACGTCACTACAGGCTGCTCCCTTTGCCTGCTGTGCACCCAGCCCAAGTCACGCGCATCAGTGGCCTCCTTGAGATGCTGGTACAAAAGCCCGCCGGGGCCCGTCGTGCCGTCTGCACTGCAGAACCCACATCCTCACTCCTTCCCTTCCCCATCCCGCTCCCCCTGGCTGCCCTCCCTCCCTTCCAGGTTTTATCACTAAACCACACATCTGGTCTCTCTGTCTCAGGCTCTGTTTCTAGGGAAGCTTGCCAAAGACACTCACCTCTCAGCTTCAATTCTTTCTGAAAATAGAGAAAATCAGATTCACCCCTCAGAGCTGTTCTGATAATGAAATGAAAGGCAATACACAAATCACTTGATATGCGTTCTGCCTGGCACTGAGTCAGCCCTTAATAAATGCTCGTCATCACCACCATCGTCATCATCATCACCAGCACAGAGGACTGTGGGTAAGTGGGGAGACTGAGGCCAGGCAGGTCCTTCCTCTCGTCAGTGCTCTGTTTCTAGCACAATTGGCTCCCGTGAGCTTCATGCCCATCTAGCCAACTCCCTGGAGGTCCCACGGATACTGCAAACTCAGTCTGTCCAAAACTACACTGTCACCTCCTCCTCATACCCCAGCTTGCTTCCCCTCCAGTGCTGTCCTCCCCTCCTCCTGCCCCCAAGAAGGACAGATACTTTGTCATTTATTGATCTTTCTAATGACAAGAACAGAGCCTGGAATAGAGGTGATACTTCGTACATGTTTGCTGAATGAATGAGTGAATGAATGAATGAGAGTGAGTGATTGAAGGGGAAACATCAACAAGGAAAGACATAACTTGCCTAAGAACACACCAAGCACGGGAAAATAAACCCAGGCCTGGGGCTCCCGGTCTCACAGCCCCCTACAGGTTAAGCCAGCAGCAGGAGCTGCTGGGGACCAGCCTGGGGCTCTCTCTGCCCCCATCCCAGGCCCTTTGAGTCTCTGAGAGCAGCACCTTGCTGCCAATATCCAGTCTCCCGAATCATGGAAAGAGTAAGCAGTGCAAGCAGAGGCCCAGGGATGCTCACGGGCTCTCCCAGGAAGCTGGCGACGGGCTGTGGGGAGCTTGCAGCCACTCCTGAGTTGTGTGCGCAGGCGCTGTGCACACAGGTGGGCTCCCTGCAGGAGGGAGGTGCCTCCTTCTGTCCTGGGGCAGATGGCTGCTGCACCTCGCCTCACTGGCTTCCAGGGCCGCAGGACCCTGGGCCACGGCCCACTGCCCAGACGGGAAGACAGAGGCACAGTGGGCTCACCCAAGGTCTGAAGTCAGAAATTACAGTCACCGCTGGAGCTATTTTTTCAGCCCTTTCTCTACTCCAGGCACTGGGCTGGGCGCTCTGGCCATGGGATCAATTCCTAGGCATAGATCTTATTATCCCCACTTGAAACACAGGGGCAATGTGGCCTAGAAAGGTCGAGCAATTCACTCAAGGTCATGCAGACTCAAGGTCGGGCTGGAACACTGTGGAGTCCTGGTTGGTCCCAGGGTCAGCTGTGACAGAGCCCCCGATCCCTGCGGATTTGTCCCTTGCCCTGGGGGCCTGGGCACAGGTACCCAGCATCAGGCGCTCCCTTCCACGGCCCTCACCCGCCCACCGGCCCTCAAAGCCCCTTTCATGGGCCTGCTCCACACCCCACTGGGGAGGCCAGACAAAACCGCTAGTGTTGGCATTATTTTTCTATTTCCAGATGGATCTGTTTTCTGGCTCCATCCAGGGCCTCCCATCACTGCGTGGGGGCTGGAGACCCAGCGCCAGGTTAATATTAGGAGGCAGCAGGAAGAAAAGGCAACCCGAGGTAGCTGCTTACAGAGTGCTGGGCTGTTCCAGCAGGGCAGCCTCGGGGGGATATTCCTGGGGCATTTAAGGGGGCCTGGCAGCCAGGTGAGCCGCAAGGAAAAAAGAATACTCCTTTTTTTTTAATTTTTCAAGGAAGCTCTTCGGTGTTTCATTTGGGGCTGGGGGCCACCATGGAGTTCCCAGGTGATCTGTGGAGCTGAGCTGCTCTCCACACGCTGAACCGAAGATGGTATTTTAAAATCCAACCAGGCAGTCATTCACGTAACCAACATTTACTGAGTACCTACTATTGTCAGGCGATACACAAAGGTGTCTACTCTGGTGGAGCCCACAGCCTACTAGGGAGATGGCATTAGTCAGATCATTGCACATGTGAAGGGGCCCTTACCACTGGGATAAAGTGCTGTGGGAAAGAAGGCCCAGATACAGAGGATGCCAGACTTTGGCTTTTTTTTCAAACCGCCCAGTCTAAATGCCTGATATTTCAAAAGAAGAAAAAGAGGCTCAGAGAGGGATAGAGACTTCTGGGTACAGCGTCCAGAGCTGTACTACCCCCAACTTTGGCTGGGCCATGGCAGAACGACGTGAACAACGATAGAATCCTGGCAGCCTTGCCCTTGACCTTGGGGGAATATGTAAAGAAGATCAGGATATGGGGAACTTTACTGACCACCATCGATGAAAGCCAAGTGTATGAGAAAATTGTCTCCAAAGCTCCTTAAATCTGTCTGTTAATGGAAATGTGACTCAGTTATTGTTACCAAAAAATCCAATCCAGCCCAAGGGGGGACATGTTTCATCCTCTTATTGGCCTCCAACATCCAGGAACAAAATCAACAGATTTCTGTGTTGTATGTTTGGTTGGAGCATAGGTGGGAATGGGGACAGGGGAGAGACGGGAGGTCCTCTGAGGCCCAGGAGAAGTACCAGGGGAGTTTGACCTGAAGCAGAGTCATCTCAGTGGGGGACAGCCACTTGAAGGGCTGTCCTGTACAACAGTCCATGTGGTCTGGGTGGCCTTGGGAAAAGCTCCAGAGGGAGATTTCACCCCACACGGAAAAGGAACTTGAGTTTCAAACTACGTACGGATAAAAATGGGGGGTGGTAATCAGCCAGGCCTGGCGGAGGTGAGGGGCAGTGCAAGCAGAAATCAGTGACTCTCTGGCAGGGGCTTGAGGGGAAACTTCTGGCCCGGTTGGGAGACTGGATCAGAATCCAGGGCCAAGTGAGGTCTACAGATGTTGTCACACTCAGGATCCTGGCAGGAGGCAGTGCACACTGCTAAAGGGGTCAACTGAGACAGCCTTCAACGCTCCAGGCAAAAAGACTAGCTGATAACTAGTGATACCACTCCTAGTGACAGTGATAAAAAAAAAAAATTAGAATGGAACTCCTCCTTGGAAGTATTCAAAACAAGGCATCCACAGAAGACTGGGCAGGGTTGTGGGAATCAGCCGGGGCTGGTGAAGACCCGGGGGCAGTGAGAAGCTCTTGCCACCCCAGCCTGAAGGGGCAAGGGGAGGGAATGGGTTAGGGGAGCCGGGCAGGAGGTGCAGCCTTAGGAAAGCAGCCATCGCAAAGCTACAGTAGCTCAGGGCAGAGAGGTTGCAAATACCCCAGCCTCTCTCCCCTCCTGCCCTCCGATAGCGGTGTCCCCACAAAGCAAACCCATTCAGAAGTTAGGGGGCAAGGGAGCCAAGGTGAGGCTGTGCAGCATGTAGAGGTGAGCCTCCTGGGGCACAGGGCAGGGCAAGGAAGGGCAGGGAGTGGAGGGAGGACTAGAGAGGGGGAGGAAATAACAAGATGAGACATGTTTTGATTGGTTGTTCATGTGTCCATCTTCTAAAAAAATGCCTTGGGTGGTAGGGCAATTTCCAGACGGCCACAGGCCTCAGCACTCCCAACTGCCTTACACTTCAACTGGCCCAGTTTACATACGTTCCCACCTGGCCGCTGTAGGCAATTGAGTCTGTGAGCCCCAGGAAGAGGAACTCAGAGGTGCCTTCCAAACTCCCTCTGACTTCACGATTCTCGAGGAGGAAGGAGTTAGATGGAGAAGAGAGAGTCACTTGTTCAACGTGTACTGAGCCCCTCCGCTGTGTTGGGACCCAGCTGGGGTTCTGGGAAACCAGTGTTTGTCAAGACAGACTGGTTTTTAACCTCAGGGATCTTACAGTCTGATGGGGGTGACATGAATTTGTTGAACAAGCATCTGGTAGGCATGGTTGGGTGTTGGGGACATAGCAACAAGTATTAATTCCCCTGCTCTTATGTTCCAGTTAGGGGAGACAGAAAATAGATCAGGAAACCCATGAACGTATAAGCTAATTTTATAAGTACGGTGAAAAATACCAAAGCAGGCTAAGTGGTTTGAATACGATGAAAACAATGAGGATTGCTCAAGTTAGCCATTGCTGTGTAAAAGACAATCGCAAGCTCGGTGGTCCACACAACAACCATTTTTATGCTCACAGATTCTGTGGGTCAGGAATTTGGGCCGAGCACAGCGGGGAGGGCTTGTCTCAGCTCCTTGAGGTCTGGGGCCTCGGCTGGGAAGACTCAAATGGCCGTGGGGGTGTGTGAGCAGGTGGGGGCTGGACTCATCTGGAAGCATCTCCATTCATGTGTGTGGTAGGCACAAGAGTGCCCATTGCCCCCAACCAAAGATGTGGCATGTCCTAATGTCTGGAGCCAGTGAGTATGCTACCTTATGTGGTAAAAAGGCTCTGAAGATGTGATTAAATTCAGGATTTTGAAGGGGTGAGAGTATCCTTGGTTACTCAGACAGGGCCAACGGAATAGTAAGAGTCTTTATAAGGGAAAGAGGGAGGCAAGAAAGTCAGAGAAAGAAATGTGACAATGGAAGCAGGGGCCATAGTCAGAGAGGTTAGAAGATGCTACTCTGTTAGCTTTGAAGGTGGAAGAGGGGCCATGAGTCAAGGAATGCAGGTGGCCTCTAGAAGATGAAAAAAGGCAAGGATCTCCCCCAGAGCCTCCAGAAGGAATGCAGCCCAGCCAGCAGGTTGATTTTAGCCCAGTAAGATCCATTTGAGACCTGACCTCCAGAAGTGTTAAGAGAACAAATTTGCATTATCGTCAGCCACTGAGTTGGAGGTAATTTGAAAACACAGTAGCAATTAGAAGCTAATATAACACGTCTGGTGTCTTGGCTTTAGGTAACTAGAAAGTGGGCTCAGCCGGGACAGTTGACCAGATCACCCCCATATGACCTCTCCACGTGGCTTGGCTTTCCTCACAGCATGGCAGCCTCAGAGTGGTGGCACTTCCCATGGTGATTCAAGGCTCTAAGAACAAGCGTTCCAGCAAAAAGGCAGAAGCTCCATAGCCTTTCACAGCCTAGCCTCTGAAGTCCCATTGTGTCACTTCCACCGTACACTATGGGTCAAAGCAGTCCCAAGCCCACCCAGAATCAAAGAGAAGGGACAGAGACCCCACCTCTTGCTAGGAAGAGGGTCAGAAAATTTGCAGCCATGTTTTTAAAATCACCACAAGCCTAGTTTAGATAGGGTGGTCAGGGAAGGCCCTTCTGAGGAGGTGACATTTGAAGAGGGCCTGGATGAGGTGAGGGAGCTAAACAGGGAGTTCCAAGGAGAGGAAACAGAAGCACCAAAGCCCAGAGGTGAGAATGGGGCAGGGAAATAACCGGGCAGTTCTGGTCCGTGTGACAAGCGATCAGTAGGGGCTCAAGGGGCTGTGGGAACCCAGTTGAGGGCCCTGGAACCAGTCTGAGAAGGCTCTAGAAGGAAGGGATATGTGAGCAGAGGGCTGATGATTGGGGCTGAGACGACCCACGTTGGAGGACTTGGCAACCCCTCTTACATGCTCCCACCCCACCTTGCAGAGGACTGAGGACTGGTCCAGGCTCCTCTCACTCCGGCCCCCCAGGGACCCCCACAGGCACAAGCAGACCTTGGTAAAGGCGTCTGCTTCCTGGGCCTTGAGTCTTCTCTTTCTGTGCCCCCTGTTGCCCATCCCTTTCCTCCCAGACATCCTTCCACAGGATCCACTAGATGAAGTCTTACCTCATTAACCCAGGGCTGGACAAGTGCACTTTCTCATGAAGGTAAACACAG
Source organism: Delphinapterus leucas (assembly GCF_059928025.1). Classification (NCBI taxonomy): domain Eukaryota; kingdom Metazoa; phylum Chordata; class Mammalia; order Artiodactyla; family Monodontidae; genus Delphinapterus; species Delphinapterus leucas. The sequence continues at coordinate 105,303,908 of NC_143134.1, read as the reverse complement.
CCGGTGGGACACAGAGGGAGGCTGTGTGTCACAGGCAGGGAGCCTGCCTCCCAACCGATACCTCCCATGCCTGTCCCCCGCCCACCTTTCAGGGCCCAATCAAAGCTTTCTTCCCTTTGCAGCTGCAGCCAGGGAGGTGGGAGGAGGCCCAGGTCCAGCCAGTCAGAATGGAGCAGAAAACATTTCTCTGGTCTCTGGGGTCAGCACAGGAATTCCAGCCCTAGCACAGGACTTGGCATGTAGAAGATGCTCAATAAATATTCCTTGAATAAAGGAAAGAAAGAAAGAGAGAGAGGGAGAGGGAGAGAAAAGAAAGGGAGGGAGGGAGGGACGGAGGAAGGAAGGAAGGAAGGATGGAAGGGAGGAAAAGAGAAAAAGAAAGGAAGAGTTTTTTCTCTGACACACAAGATGGTTAAAAACACAGGCCATGTTTCTACGGTCTTGGGTTCAAATCTTAGTTCAGCCCTTTACTAATTTACTGCAAGTCATTTTACCTTTCTGGGCCTCAGTTTCCTCATCTATAAGATGGGGATAATCATGCCAAACTTACAGAATTACTGGGATGATTAAACAGGATGGTCTCCAAAAAGTGCTGATAGAGAAGATGGTGATGGTGATGAAGAAGATGGTGGGTAACAGGCCTAAGCCCTCAGCACATGCCAGGTACGGCTCTGAGACCCCTCTAAGAATCAGTATGTTTCATCCTCACAACAACTCAAGGAAACATTTTACAGATGAGGAAACTGAGGCACAGAGAGGTTAAGTAACTTGCCAAAGGTCACACAGCTGATAAGTCGTATATCACGAATCCAAACCCAGGCAACATGCCGAGCCTGTACTTGAGCTGCGTTCCACAGAGGCTGGCATGTGGTAGGTGCTCATTAAGGGGCAAGTCCTCTGCCCACTGGGTAACTGTCTTTGCTCTCATTGGGTGGTGAGCACTTAAAGGTGGGACTGCCTCCTGGTCCCCAGCCCTGGGCTGGGCCCATAGCAGTGTTGCTTGGGCATCGCCCTTTTCATGCCCTTTAAAGGGATAAGAGTGCTCTGAAGTCTGGCTGTCTGGAGTTGAATGTCACCACCATTTACTGGCCCTAAGCCTCAATCTCCCTAACTCCCAGCAGGGAGAATCTGAGCACCCATGTCGCATGGTCTTGTGACTGAGACCAGGATGGACAATGCTAATCAGAATAGCGGGTGAGAGCTCAGTGGATGCTAGCTATTGTTACAATTAGTTTTGTTGTTCCTCCATACTCCTGCCAAGTTTCCCAACAGGACCCTGGCTTTGCAAGGACCAGGCCATCCTCCTGGGCAAAGAACAGTTAACCAGGCTCTTTCTGGCGACAGGTAACTTAATTCCCATCTCAGATGCTGAGGCGGAGACCAACGCAGAGGTGAAGCTGGAACGTGAGATCAGCCCGGGGCCGCGTGCTCCCCAGGGAAACGGCCAGAGCTTTCACCCCAACTCTTTCTTCTCCCGCCTTCCAGAGCAGTGGTCATAGATACGGTGAAACAAGATCAGCCTCAAGTGGGACTGGGGTTGGGAGGGAGTTGGGAGCAGGTGGGTTGAGAGGGTGTAACACAAGCCCTCTCAATGTCCCTCACAGACAACACTGAATCTGCCCTTTGACTTCCCCCAGAGGCCCAGAGAGGTTAAGGTCCTGGGCCAGTATCACACAGCTTATCTGGCAGCCAGTTGGACTTTCTGAATCTGGAGGTCCCTAAATTCTAAAACTCTGTGATACCCCCAGCCCAACCCATGGTCACTTCTTAAGGGACAGAGGGTTGGAGGGTGATGATGGGGGAGTCTTTTACATGTGTCTTAGGGAGCCGGGCCAGAGCCTCCAGTGTGGGGAGGGCGGGGAGCCACCAGGCGGCAGGATCGGGTACCAGGCCCCACTCCTTTGCTCCCCAGTGAGGGTCAGTTGCTCTGAGCCGGGGAGGAGAAGCAGGACTCCAGGGATGGAAGGCACTGGAAAGCCATTTCTCTAGCGCCGGCTGAGGGCACCCCCGGGCTCAATCTCCTTTTCTCTCTGCCTGGCTCCTGGCTCCAGCCCTCTCTGGCTGCGGTCTCTGTATTTCTCTATCCCTGTCTCTGCTGGCCTTGCTTTGCATCTCTCTGTCTCTTTCTGTTTCTCACTACATAGCTCCCTGTGTCTCTATATCCTGTTTCTCTCCCTTTCTTCTCTTGTCAGTCTCTCCCCATGTATCTCCCCCCGTTTCTGCCTCTCCAGCATGTCTCTCTCCTGTGCAAGGCCTCTCTCTCTCCCTGCCTGTTTCTCTCTCATTTCTCCTCTCCCTCCTCTTCCTCTCCCTCCTCCCCTTCCTCCTTCTCCATTTCCCCTCTGCCCTGTCATCCAACTCATCTGGGACAGAGAACGGATCTGGGTAGGAGAGTGACACAGCAGGGCTGGCAGGTAGGCTGGAGGAGGGGAGGGCAGGGCAAGCACACAAGAGGCTACTGCAAAGGTCCGGGCAGGCAGGGGCCAAGTCTAAGCCCCGTGAAAGCCATGGGTGGAGGAGAGGACAGTTCTGAGAACCGCTGTAAGGGAGGGGGCCTCGATGATGCTGTGGGGCCTGGGAGAAGGGCCAGTAGCCGGGAACACTTCCAGGAGGGGAGACGAGGAAGGGAGGGCGGGGAGTGGAGTGGAGGGACAAGAAGGGGCAGTTGTTGAGACCTGAGGCCAGCTTGGAGAGAGCTTTGAATGCTGACCAAGAGCCTGGGCTTCAGCCCATGGGGTGGTGGCTTTTTATGTGAATCTGATGAAACTCCAGAACTCTCCCCTGACAAATGTATATGCCCGATGTCTGGCACCCAGGTCAAGGCTTCTGGGACACTTTGAAGTTCTTCCATGAGCCACAGAGACCCCAGAATATGAAGCTGGTTCCAGGCACTGGGGAGCCATTGAGGGTTTTTGAGCTGAGGAGATGGCAGACATGGAGCTACACTGTAGGAAGATGGCTCTGCAGCAGTGTGGCCTTAACTGTGCAGCAGAGAGGCCTCTGGCAGCCTGGCCCCTAGGCCTAGGCCCTCCCAGAGTGTCCCCTGCTTCCCGGAGACCCTGCAGGCTGCTTGCACCTAACACAGGGGAGTGGGTCCAAGCCCTGAGCCAGGGTGGCTGCAGCCCAGGGTGCTAAGCGTCAGAGGGAGGGGCTGAGGCCCTCTCCACACTGCTGCCAAGAACCCTTGGTCCTAAGTGCCTGGGCCTGGCCCAGGAAGACTGGGTCCTCACAGCCATTTGGATGATCAGCCCGGGGACCTGCGACAGTAGCCCCGCTCTGCCAGGCTCAGCCTAGTCCGGTCCCTTCCTACCCGCCCGCTCACCTGCCTCCTGTCTTGGATGCCCTGGGTTGAGTCTCTACCTCCTCAGACAACGTCCATTGAGGCAGGAAGCGGGCCCAGTGTGGGTGTTGTCCTCACCCTGCCAGCTGGGCCAACCTGGAGTTTTCAGCAGCGACCTTAGTTTGCTGTTCTAACACCCGCTGCACAGATAGGGAGCCTGAGTCCAAGAGAGTGCTGAGATTTGCCCACTCATTCTCCTGCAGGCTGGTGACCCAGGCAGGCCCCCAGGCTTTCAGCCCCAGGGCTCTCCTGCCTGTACTGAAAGAACAGTCCTCCAGTCCTCCAGTGCCTGCACATCACCTTAGTGCCCCATCACCTGAAAAGCCCGGGTCCTGTCCCAGTTATGCCCCCCACTGAGGCTGCCTGAGCCACTTGGAGCGGAACTCATTGCTATTGCCATAGCTACCAGTTACTAAGTGCCTACGATGTGCCAGACACTTGACATCATGACCCACCGTGTAGGTGACAAGTTACCACATTGTGTAGATGAAGAAGCTGAGGCTCAGAGGAGGTAAGTTGTCTGTGCTTATCCTGCTAGTAACTGACAGAGCCGAGATCAGGACCCAGGTGTGCCCAACTGCAAAGCCCAGGCCTTTCTTCCATGCCATATCCCTTTCTCTTCCTGTCATACAAAAGGGGCATCAATTTGGCTTCCCTAGAAACTTGGGAGACCCAGGAATCTGTCCCTGAAACCAGAGGTCCAGGCACCTTCCTGGCTCCCAGAAGACCAGCCAGGAGTCAACTTTAGCAGCCAGGGAGGCCCTCAGCTGCTCCCTTTCCTTTAGCAGAAGAACCGCAGGGGAGCAGGAGATGCCCATGAACCTGGTCTCCAGGGTTCTAGCTCTGCCATTGACTTGCTGTGTGTCGTGGCCTCACTGACTCCCCTCTCGGGCTGAGCCTCTGTCTCCCCCTCTCAATCTGGAGGAGCTGGGATCACGGCTCCCAGAGGGCCATGCCAGCCCGAGTGCCTGCAATTCCTTGGCTAGAAGGAGGTACCTTGGTGCCCTCTGGGCAGAAGCTTTGCCAAGCTAAGGGTTTGGCATGTCATCTTTGCCTGCTCTGTTCAAAGGTGACTGTCTTGTTCCAACAAGGAGCCACCCCAAGGGTGGCCCACTCCAAACCCCAGTGACTCACTTACAGAGTGAGGGGCAGGCGGGCGGGAGCTCTCTCTGTGGCTCTTGGCGTCTAGTGGAGCCCACGGTCCCACGAGCCCACACCGAGCGGGAACTTGTGTCAACCACTGGCTCCTATAAATCGCAGGGCTAGGACAAGGTGGGATTGTCGGCGGCGCTCAGAGAGAAAACTCAGCCTGTGTGCTCTGGGGAGCTGACCCTGGGGGACCCTGGGCCCTGCTCGGTGGCATTAATGAGCCCTCCATCTGGTGCCATCGTCAACCACTAGCTGATGCTGACCCAGAAGTTCGGCTGTGCTCTCGAGAGAGTGCGTGTGTGTTCCAAGGCTAGCAAAGGCTCAAGTTTTCCGATTCGGAAAAATCCGTTCAAAGGAAGGAAAATTGAGGATGAGGAAATGAAGATAGCTTGATTCGTGTTTCCTCAGTCTGAGACTCAGCTGGTTCACAGCAGACTATCTCCCTGGATGTCTAACAGAGGAAACTCAGGCTCAGAGAAGGCTGGGCCCCAGGAGGGAGGGCCATGGCAGGGCCAGAATGGACATGTGACCTTTTATCTCCCAGCCCAGAGCTCTGACCATCCTGCCGTCCTGCCCCCCTCGGCCAGGGGCCAACTCTACCCTTGGCCCCGGTGGAGTGTGGACCCTGGACTTCTCTGACCTTGATTTGGACTCAACAGCTTCCCCTCTTTGAAGCACAGCATAACAGACGCTTCTACTAGGAGGCTTCCCAGGTGGGGCACCCAGAGCCCTGCCTTCAAAAAATTTATCATCTTCCTGAGGAGACAGAAGGGAATTCAGGAGTAAAACCAGAAAAATAATAATGACCAATGCTTACATGGTACTCACTCTGCACCAGACAGTTCTGTTCTAAGGGCTTTTCATGTGTTAACTCATTTGATCCTCACAACAACCTATAAAGTATTGTCAGTCCCATTTTACAGATAAAGAAGCTGAGGCACCCTGAGGTTAAGTAACTTCCCCTCGGTCACACAGCTAGAAATCTGTGTAGCCTGTTCCTTGAGTCCACACCACCAAAGAAGATATCACGTGACAAGTTTTAGCTCCTCCTCGGTGCTAGGCACCATCCTCAGTATTGGGGACACAGTGGTGGAAAGAAGAGACAAGGATCCTGTCCTCAAGGAACTTGCCACTCTTCCTTCATTCACTCATCCATCCATCACCCATCCACCGCCCATCCATCAATCATCCAAATATCATCCATCCACCATCAATCTATCATCCACCCATCCAACCGTCATCCATCCATCTGTATCTATTTTTACTCACTACGGTATCCCTCATGCTCAGCACAGTGCCTGGCACATAATCCTCAACCAATATTTGTTGAAGGAATGAAGAGATGAAGACAGATTGGGGCCATGCCCAAGAGCTCTGGGCTCGAGTCTTTTACCCTCTCTCAGTCCAGCCCAGTGGGTAGTGAACACTGCCCTACTCACCTCACAGGATTCTTGCGAGGCTCTCATGGTGAGTAGACAAGTGCTTTGCAAACTGTAAAGGGCTGTGAAGACATAGCATGAGGCTGTTGAGCTGCTGTGCAGGCGCCGAGGCCTGCAGAGCTGGGTCTCCCTCAGGTCTGGCTGGTGAGCCCTGTCAGACGCTTCCCCTTCGTCTGCCAAGAGGCCCAGAAAGGAAAGGAAATTGACATTTAACGAGCATCCAAGATGTGCCAGGGCTTCACACACTTTAACCCTCTCTTCTCTTTTTCTTGTACAGATCAAAGAAATGGAAGCCCAGAGAGGTCTGTCATTTGTGTAAGGTCACACGGCCAATGAGGAGCAGAGTCCAGGTTTGAACCTGAGGCTGTGAGCCCCAAAACTTGTGCTTGTGACGGTAGCCCACACCACCTCCCTTTAAAGGGATGTTGCTGCCTCCCTGCATTCCAAATATCCTTAAGTTCCCCACTGTTCAAGGTCACAGAGCAAGCTCCTGGCAGAGTCTTTAAAAAAATGTCTCCATTCAGTTTTTGCATTGATTATTTCCTTTTTGCTTTATAGGAATTTCCCCCCTTTTATTTGTAAAGAAAAGCCAATGTAAATGTTCTCCCACACATAGGTTAACCCTTGTCTGACAGAGGTGGATTCTGGGCAGCCATTTCGGAGAGGGGATGGAAGGTCAGCCTCTTGCCAGGGCTTCCTGCGGGGCCTTTTCTCAGACACTCGCGATAGTTCACACTCAGGTGTGGCTGTGCTGCCTAACATCACCCGTGGCAGAAGCCCCTGACTCCCAATTTACCAGCTTCCTATGACCCTCAGCACGGGGCAGCCTTCTAGGACCCAAGAAGAAACCATGCCCTGAAACCTAGAGGCCAGGGAACAGTCTTTCTGGAGACTCTACTCATGTACCGCAGGCTGGGACAGAAAAAGAAACACTCACAGCCACTGTCCTGGGCCACCCACCGAGGGCCTGGCACAGCACCGGGCACCGCACCAACATCCTCTCTTTGTGTCTTCTCAGCAGGAGGGGTTGGTCTCAATAACCCCATTTTACAATGGAAAGGGAAGCTGAGGCTCAGAGAGGCAAAGTCATCTGCCCAAGGCCGCACAGCTGGCCAGGGGCAAATTGGGCGTAAGACAGGACCCTTGTTTATAAGTTGCTTTAACTCAGGGGCTAAAAATAAAACATTGTGCACTTGAAATGACAAGGTACCTCCTCTGGGCCAGGCACCAACCGCAGTCCTGGGGACCTGGTGCAACATGGAACTGGTGGAAGAAAGCCCCAGTTCTGCTAAAGACTTGCCAAGTGACCTTGAGTGGGTCACTCTCCTTCTCTGAGCCCAGAATTTGCCCTGTGTGAGTTGAGTGGATTGAGGGTCTGAGTCTTTTATACTCTTTCTCATATGTTGTTTGGGTACCAATGTGCAAGGTAGAATTTAGGGGGCGGGGAAAATGGCTGTGCTTTGTGGAGTAGTCCTGCAGTACGGCTGAAAGTCACTAAGAAGCTCTCTTCCTGCCACTCAGAGACCCCATTACCAATACCCCAAGGGGCAAAATTCCCAGAGAAGTTAAGGTAGCTGGGATTAAAACACCCCATTCCTGACCTGCATCACCATGTGGGGGGCCGAACAGAAGAACTGCAAGCCCCGGGCCAGATACCAACGGGAAGCAGGGACGGCACCAGGCCTTCCACGCCGGTGGACGGTGGACGGTGGGTGGGATGCTCTCTGAGCTCCGCACACCAGCGGCTCCTGCCCCGCCCTTCTCCTGGACAGCCCCTCACCCCTCACCCCAAGACACATCGCCCCGCTGCCCCCAGCCCCTCAGCAGAGGCTCCTCCTGTCGTTGGCTCTAGTTCCAGCAGGCTGGCCATTTAAGGCTCCACCTCACCCCTTTAAATTCTATTTTTTCAAACCACATTCTTGAACTTGGCAGATAACGTGGCAGCCCGACAAGAGCCCTATTTACTCGGAGAGCCGTGAATGGGCCCTTTATAACAAGCTTCATTAATATTTCTACCTATTGGCCAGCTCTCCATTTCCTCCCCCTATACAAACAGATTCTCCACACAGAAAGACTTTTCAAATGCTCTTGTTGACTTTCCCCAAATAGGGAGGGCAGCCGGGCTGGCCAGGGTGTGTGAGTGTGTGTGAGTATGTGTGCAGGGGAGGGGGCGTCTGTGGGCGTGCGCCCGCCAGCCTGGTGCAGGAAGGAAAGAGGCCCACTATTCATGGGCAGGGGCGGGCAGCCCGGGTGAGTCCAGGTATGCTGCATCTCACAAAGACACACTGAGTCCAGCCTGCACCGTGAATTCCAGAGCCCTGGCCGGGGGAGCCGGACGCTCCCTCCTCAGTCCCTGCTGCTGGGCTGGGTGACTCTAGGCAAGTCCCTTACTCACTCTGGGCCTCACCGTTCTTATTTGTCAGTTGGGTCTACACCCTGTCACTCAAAGTGTGGTCCATGCACCAGAGCAGCAGCATCGCTTGAGAGATGCAGATTCTCTGGCCAGATGCGCTGGAGCAGAATCTACATCTTACGGTCCCCGGGGGATATGCGTGCACAACGAGGTTTCAGAAGCATCAGATCTATGGCACGTGCCCCTCTGCCACCACCAGCGCTGTTCTATGGCTCACAGGCCATCACAGACCTTAAACATCATTGAGCCACCAAGGCTATTTTGTTCCCTACTTGGTGACCACAGGCCTGGCCCGTGGTTAGGGCTCAGGAAATAAATGAACGAACAGAAAAGTGCATTGTCAAAGTCCAAAGCCTTGTGCTAGTGACAGAAATTCTTCCTCTTCAGCATTTGAGAACTTGTGAAGAACAGCCTGTTCGTCATTCGGAAGGTCACACGGCATTGAAAGGGATCGCCTAATATTGCAACGGATGGGGTGAGCTCGCTGTCTTTTGGCGATATGCAAACAGAGGCTGGAGGGCCTGTGAGGGCGCGGAGCCCCACATGTAAAGGGCGTGCCTCTGGGGCTGAGGAAGAACCGCTGCAGAGAATGTGGTGTGGTCACTGCGCTTGCCTACGGGGGCGTGGTGGCAACTTGGAGAGAGGCAGAGCCACCTCTTCAACTGAAGATGCCCCCAGTGAGGACGTGGCAAACGGCTTCACTTCCTCTCCATTTGTTCATGTGATGAATGTTTTTACAAACTGTCTGGCTGTCTGCTGGACCTTGGGGACATGATGGTTAATAAAACAGACTTTGTCCTTGCCCTCATGGGGGAGAGAGACCATCAACAAGTAGATTAAAAATTAAATTCAAATTATGAGGAGGAAGCAGAGGAGGGTGAGAGACAAGTTGTGGGGGGGAGTGGGGGGGGGGGTTGGAGGGAGCTTATTAGCCAGGGGAGTCAGGGAAGACATCACTGAAAGGTGAGCTTTTAAATTTAAACCTGAAGACAGAGGAGCCAACCATGTGAGGAGCTGAAGGAAGGGTGCTCTCAGCAGAGGGAACAGCACATGCTAAGGTCCTGAGGCAGGAAGTATTTAGTGCTTTGCAAGGGGTCAGGGTGGCAATAGCACTCCACATGCAAGGGGGAGAGGGATCTGTGATGGGTGGCAATTTGCCAGACCTGCTGGGAGGAAGGATGGCGCAGAGTAGGTGCTCAGAGCATAACGTGTTGGCTTTTAATCGACCTTCAGGCCTCTGTGGCTGCTTCAGGCCCCTGTCAGGATGGCTGCCTGCTCTTTCCATCTCTCGGGAGCAGCCCAGGAAGTACCCAGCCTGGGCCACGGCCCAGGACGGGGCCAGCTGAGCTGGAGGGGGTTGAATGAGCTGCCTGTGTGTGTCTTGGCTACCTACAGCTTACCTTTTGGGGGAGGGGTGGCCTGCCCAGCTTTGACTAGCCTAGATGGCTTGGACAGAAATCCCTGACGCCCTGCCTAGGTCTCAGCAGCAAAGGCCAGACCCTCTCGGGAACACAGAAGCCTCTGGCCAGCCCACACCCAACTCCCTGGCCAGCCCTTAAGTACCAGGCTGGAAATAACCAGTTCTTTCCGCCCCTAGGGGCCATGGGCTCACCCACCACAGGGGCTGGAGTGGCTGGACAGAGTGAGGCCTCTTGGATTCTCCCAGCTGGGAGGCCCCTACTCTCAGGCTCTGGGGGGTGGGGAATTCAAATCCTGGATTTGCCACTGACCTCCCAGGAGTGCTTCAAAAGCTGCCGTAGCAATCTGAGCCTCAGCTTTCTTATCCATGAAATGGAGTTGATCACCCCCTCTGAGGGTCACTGTGAGAAATAACATAATAGATGTGTGAGTTTTGTAAACCGGAAAGTGCAATGCACATCGAAGAGTTCATGGCTGGGAGGAACAGTTCACGTCATATTCGAGGTCATGAAAAGACAGTTCTGGTGTACAGTCCCAACTCTAACCTCTGGATAGATCACAGCACTTCTGAGAGTCTCAGTTTCCGCAGCTGTAACATCTGGACCCTTGTCCTGACCTCAGTGTTGTTACGAGAATCCAGTTAGTTCAAACGATGTAGGCACTGAGCACCTACTAGGTACCTTGTTCACAGCATTCTAGATGTCTTGCAGAGGGGAAGGGCCCCTTTCCTTCTTCAGCTTCAGGGAATCCTTTCCTGAGGCTTCAAGATAATCCAAGATATACTCAGGAAACCATCAAAGGACGGGGAGAAGAAGACTTCTAGGTCTCAAACTTGGCCCCCAGAGTCAAGTTGCTGGTCAAGAACCTGTCTCATTTTCTTACTGTCCCTGTGACTTTGGCCAAGTTACTTAGCTTCTGCAAGCCTCAGTTTCCCCATCCATAAAGTAGGGAGATTATTAATACCACAGCGGCTGTTGCTGTGATTAAATTACATCAATTGAGAGCTGAGCTCAGTTCTTGGCCCATTGTGTTTGATTCATCATGTTTGCTGCTATTAGAAGTAGGAGCAAATAGAAGTTGGTTGTTGTAGTAGTAACAGTCATAAAATAGTAGTAGTATAAATGCCAGTAGTAGCAGTAGAGGCGATGATATAAGTAATAATAGTAATAGCAGTCACAGTACTGGTAGCAGCAATAGTATTAAGAAGTCCCAGTAGTACTAACAGTAGCAGTAGCAGAAGTACTGGTACTGCACGGACTGGTGGTGGTAGTAGTAGTAGAAGTGCTGGTTGTGCTAACAAACAGTGGTAGCAATAGTAGTAGAAGTAGTAGTGGACGTACTAGTATGATGCTGGTAATAGTAGTGCCAAAAGAGAGAGGTAAGACTGAGAGAATTCAGCCCCTTTTAATTCTGGGGAGATGGGACAGGGTCTAGTTTATGGAAATTGGAAAGGAGAAGGGTCCAGAGAGATGAGGTTGACAGAAATGAAGGGGTACAGGGCCCCAGGAACTGGTGCTCATCAAATCCTCTTAGGCTTGGTGGGGGAATATGATTCCGTTTCAGGGACAGCGTCTTGGGGTGGGGGGCCGGGCTGTGCCTCCACCTCCCGCTCCCCCAGGGAGGCAGGGACAGTGTTTGCTCCCAGAAATCCCAGAGCCCTGGAGGAAGCAGGGTCTTGGGTGCCTCTGGTCCACTGTCCTCTACACACACTGAGGCTCCGTGTGTGTATGTGTGCGTGCGTGCACGCACGCGTGTGTGTCTCCCTTGGGTCGCAGAGTAGGGAATGATGGCTTTGTGGCCTCGGGAGACGTGCTTCCTGCTGCTCCAGTGGGCCAGCTTTGAGGGTTTGGCGGCTGCGCTTATGTGGAAGCTGCAGCTTCGTGTTCCAGCTCCTCAGCTGCCAGAGGGGCGAGTCAGCAGTGGGGCCTGGCACCCACCCAGGCAGGAACTCAGCGGCCTCATGCTGATAAGGTGGGCGGGGCTTCCTGGGAAGAGCTTGAATAATTACAAGGAGGGACACTAGGGCATCATCCCCAGGCTCTGCTCATCTGGAAGAGTGAGTGAAGATGAGTTTCTAGCCAGAACCATTACCAGGGCTTCCATGGAGATTTCTATCTTCTGGCAGCTTGAGTATGATCCCACCAAACTCCCTGGCCTTTGATCCCACTAAGCAACAGTTTGCTCTTCAACTTGTCCCACTGCTGGGCCTTTGTTCGTGCTGTTCCCTTTGCCTGAAATGCTCTTCTTCTCCCTTCTGCCTGTCCCAATTTCTACCCATTTTTAGAGCCTGTCTGAATGCTACCTCCTCCAGGAAGTCCTTCCAGATTCCCCAGCCCTTGCTCTCTGGTCAGGATTCACTTTCCTCACTGGTGTTCCCATGGCATTCGGTTCCAGCTGCTATGAGTAGTTCAGTTTAAGAGACGTGCCCTGATTCACCAACCAGTCCCTGCCCTCAGAGAACTTAGAGTTCCCCCAGGCAGACAGATGTTGCTGCCCCATCACTAACCCCACTAGATGGGTTCAGGTCCTGGGGCTGGTAGTTGTGGGAGGGTGTGGGTCCTTAGAGGAGGGCTCCCATGCCAATCCAGGAGGACTTCCTGGGAGAGGATGCAGCTTCTCTATGCTCAACCAAACAACACCAACGACACAGTGGATCGTTAGCACCCAGTTTGTGACCTGGCACACAGTGGGTGCTTTGAATGTGCTTAATTCACATTCAAATTGAATGTGCAGCTTCGCCTCACACATTGGACAGCTTTCTGTCACCTGTGTAGAGGAAATCTAGAAAGGAAGAAAAATCTGGAAAACTGTTAATGGATCCCACGGTCCCTGCAGGCAGGGCCTGTGGACAGTTCTGCTCTTTTCCGTGAGTTCAGTGGATTCTAAGCTAAAAAAAAGGGAATCTCGGGCAGCAATGAGATGGCTTATCCGGAAGTCTGGTCCCAAGAGAAGGGTAGATGTTCGAGATAAAACAGACACAAGGTCTCAAAATGCCCATCAGGATCTGAGAAATCACTCTACCAGAACATAGCCCAACACACACGCTGAGTGGGATGACTTGGTCATCAAGAACAACTGAAAACCGAAGTTGTCAATCCTGGCTGTGCATTAAAACCATCTGGAGTGCTTTGGAAACACTGATGCCTTGTTCCCACCCCCAAACCAATTAATAAGAATCTCTGTGGGTGCGGCCTGGAGTCCCCAGGTGATTTTGATGCCAGGGGAGGAGCTCCACTGCCTTAAAGTATCACTCAACATTCCCCAGGGAAGAAGGCAGGGGGGTGTGAAAGCCAATAGGGGAGCATGTTGCAAGAGAGATGGTAAAACTCAGACAAGTTGTGTACGTAAAAGGTCAACTTCAGTTAGCCAAGTTCAGCTTTGCAGAACAGCTCACAGGAAGAGGCTGCAGAGAGTAGAGGACAGAGCACAAGTTCTGGCGACGGACAGATCCCCACTATACCACTTAGTGGGTGTAGATCCCTACTACACCACTTGGGCAAGTTACCCAACATCTCAGAGCCTCAGTTTCCTTATCTGTAAAATGGGCACAATTATAGTGCCAATCCAGAGGATTGCTTTGAAAACTACTTAAAGTAGAAAAAATAACCAGTGTTCAATAAATATTAACTCCCAGCCCTCTGACCCATGAAGGTTCCAGACACATGAGGCATCATTGTGCAAGAGATGGTCCTTAACGCCCCTTAACTTTCTTACATATTAACATTATTGCTTTTAGGAGAAGATATCCAGCTCACAGGTAAGTCATTTCTGGGTGAGCAGTGGGTGGACTGAGGCAGGGGAAAGCTGTTTCTGTTTCTAGGGAGAAGAGCTGAGATCCTGGAAACAACAGGAGGTTCAACAACCCTGGGTCCTTTGATTTCTCAACCACCCTTCAGGCAGTATCATTTCCTCTTGCTGGACTTTCATGCCTTCATCAGACAGACAGACAGACAGTGAGTGTGCCTCTGTGCCAGGCCCTGTGCTGGGCATGGGGATGGGATCCCTACCCTCACCAAGCTCCTTGTCTAGCAGGAAGCCTGGCATGGCTGCCGGTACCCACCACACACAGCAGAGAAGCCATGTGAGGCTTCGGAGGAGAGGAGCCAGGCATTTAAGGGGAAAGAGTGATGGCCTGGGTGTGCCAACGGGTTACTCTCTCCATCTTGTCCTAAAATCATTACTCTTGATCACGATCGCAACTGTTGCTCTAGCCTGTGCTGGCCCCCTTCAGTTTTTCCATCTGCCAAATGGGCTAGGGGGCCAGAGAGACATTCATTCAGTGATCCCTTAAGGTCCCTGTTTTGGAGAATTTTGTGAAATGAGTCCTGTGGCCCACATTGATGTTTTAACGAAAGATTACAGCAAGCTCTGTTTGGAAAATTTCACAACAGGCCTTGGACCCATCTGGCTTTTCCTCCATGGGGGATACAAGTGGAGCAATGACAGATGGGTGTCGTGTGATAAAGGGAGAACATCCTCCTCACTGATCTTCTTTATCATCTTTCTTCCACCTCAATCCAGTGCAAGTCTGTCTGGCAGGGTGAGCCCCAGGCTGGGCTCAACCTCTTCCCACAGAGCCTCAGTCTCTGTACCTCACAAATGGGGACGAGCCCTCCTGTGTAATGTGTCAGGGGGAGCAGAGGGCACTGACACTTGGGGCTTACCAGGGCCCCCTAGAGCCTGTCCTCCACCCTCTGCGAACTCTAAATTTGTAGCACATGTTTGGGTCCAAGAGGCTAGCTTGGGGAGAGTGTCATTCAGCTTCCGGGCACATCTGAGAGTAGCTTTGTGGCAGGAGTTGATGATCTCTATGATAAATGGGTCTCTAAATGAGTCCTTACATCATGAAGCCGAGAGTCTGTGGTTAGGAGAGGAAGGGAGGGAGGAGAGATGGAGGTCAGGGAGGGATGTAGGGATGCATCCAGCAGCCCTCGCGCCAGCCTCCCTTCCTCCTTCCCGGCTCCTTCCCTTCTTCCGACCAACATCTGTTACATTCCTACTGCATGCAGGGCCCTGGCTCGGAGGCCCTAGGGATGAAGCCCACAGAGTCCCTGCTCCCCGACAGAGAGGAAGAGCAATGCAGTGTGGTCAGCACTGTAACGGGGGGAAGCCAGGAGGTTGTGAGGACACGGATGTGGTTCCAACCTGACCTCATGGGGCGGAGGGTGTGAGGGAAGGCATTCTATGGATGGGAAGGCTTGCAGGACAAATCCACCAGGGAGAAGTGAGCGCTCCTGGCAGAGGGAACAGCAGGGGCAAAGGTTTAAAGGGATCAAAGGAAAGCCTAGGAAAGCTTTGGGCTGGAATGCAGGCTGGATGCAGGCGTTGGGGGCTGTGGGGAGTGGAGATGGACAGCCAGAGGGGGCAGCTGGAGATAGAGCCCAAATGGCCTTGAGTCCGAATGGCCTTCAGTCCCAGCCAGGGGACCTCAGACTTCATTCTGAGGCCCCAGGGATGAGGGTAGGGTTTTCTCAGGGCGGGGGATGGCTGGGGCTGAAGGAAGGAGAGTGGACTGAAGGGGCTAGAACCAGGAGCAGGGTGTGTGTGGGAGGGTCCCCTGATTGCTCAATGTGGCTTTTATTCATTCCCTCGAGAAGCCCTTCTTGAGGGCCTGCTCATCCCCGTGCACAGCACAAGGCCGGCCAGCCCCTCCAACAGTGCACAAGCTCAGGAGAAAATGTATAGAAAGAGCGTTGACAAAGCCTCCTTTGTGATGAACCCTGGGGCCGTGTTGGCATGATGCTCTGCTGCCCTCTAGCGAGGCCTGGCGATGCACCCCTGCAGGGTCCAGCCAGCTTCGAAGATGTGCTGAGCTTCTGTACATGCCTTCTCTCTATCCCTCCCTCAACTACAGGAGTCCCACTGCTCCCTGGGAAAAGGGGCAGTCTGGAAGTGGAGGACAAGCTCAAAACAGGGTGAGGAGGGGAGGTGGACACAGAGGGACTCAGTCCCAGCTGTGGGAACAGGCAGCATCAGGGTCAATGAGGGGCTTGGGGCCCAGGTACTGCATCTTGAATTTTCTCAAGTGAATGAACACAGACTACATACAATGGTAACAATGATGATGATGGTGGAGACGGTGGTTGCAGTGACTAATGATTATGGGCACTGCTGGTAGGTATTGGTGATGGGGTGATGGTGGCAGTCATGATGACAAAGATAGAGGTAGAAATAGTGGTAGCGGTGATGGAGGTGGTGGTTAAAATGACTATAAAGCTACACAGAATGTTCTTGTATATGTCCTTAGGTGGAAGTATGCACTCATTTCTATTGGGCACAGACCTAGGAGTGGAATTGCTGGGTCATAGGACAGGTATATGTTTAGCTTTAGTAGATGTTGCCAAACAGTTTTCCAAAAAATGGTTGTATTTTCACTTGTAATGTGTAAGTTCCTGGTGCTCCACAACCCCACAAACACTTAACGTTGTCTGTTTTGTTCACTGGAGTATCTCAAATGCCTGGAAGCCTGGCATATAGAGGAGACTTAATAAAAATCTGCTGCGTGAATGCTCCATATGAGGGTGGCAGATGTTCACATTCACCATTAGAGACCAGAACCAGAACTTTGCTCCTGCTTGTAGACATTCAGTGATGGCCACATTTGGATCCAGGTTGGGAGCCTGGTGTAAAAGTCCTGACCAAACAGCTCATCACACCCCAGAGTGCACATGTCCCTTGTCTCTGCACTTTTCTCAAAATCCCTTCAGTGTGGCTCCCCTCACTCCAGTTTGAGGAGGAACAGCAATCTGATCAAACCAATGCACACTAAGATGTGAGTGACTCATAGTCCTTAACCCTTGTTCACTTACTGGGTTTACGACATGAAAAAAAGGCAACCTGCCACAGCAGACAGCAAAGAACTTAGAGTTCCTGGTTTTGGATTTAAACTCTCTCAGTTTGGCCACTTACAGCTATTTTCTCCTTAGACAACTTCCCCTGCCTATCTCTATTTTCCTGTTATGTTTTATTCTGTTTTCATTTGAAAAACAGGAATGGTAATTCTTGTCCTATCCACCTCAAGGATTCAAAAAATATAATAGATTAAGGAACTTCAGAGTTGAAAAGACTCTTGGAGATCATCTAGGGATTTTTATTTTTGCTTTTAAATAATTCTTTACAATATATGAATCACTTTCAATTATAGTTTCACTGAAATCACAGAACTATATAAAATAAGGGCAGGATCATTAATCTCTTTTCGTAGGAAGGAAACAAGCTAAAAGGGGAAATGACTTGCCCAGGGCTCTGCAGTTTGTTAGTGGCAGAGCTGGAGGCAGTGGCTCTTTGCTCTACCTAATTCTCCCTGCAGATCTAGCTAGAAGGCCCTATAAAACCAAAAGGTCAACTGGGCTCTTGCTTGCATGCCTCCAGTGCATGGGGAACTCACTGCCACCCAAGATAAATCATTTGCTACTTGGGTGGCTCTGATAGTTGGCTGTCATTTGTGGTGGTATAGAGCATGTTTCATCAAGAGGGGGTGATTATTAGAGCTTTCATTCTAATGTTTCTTTGAAGGAAGAGGAATTTACAGAAATATTCAGAGAACACGCAGAGATAGCCAGAATGGCAATAATTATAACAATCGATACCTACTGATGGTGTCACTTCCCTGTTGGTAACCCTTCATGGGCTTCCTGATTCTCCGAGGAATGCGTCCAGATTCTTTGATGTGCCTTTCGTGAGCTGAGTCCAGCCTCAAACCAGCTCTCAATGCCGCACACATCTCCCCACCCCATCCTGTCCTTCCTGCAGGATATGCTCCCTCTGCCTGGAACACCCTCACCCACCACTCTCACCTCCCTGCTCCTACAGGCCTCTGAATTCCACCCCCTCCTCCAAACCCCTGCACATCAGATTGCACTTACCTGTCTCCGTAGCACGACTACGAGCTTGGAAGGGGCAGGATCTGCATGTGATTCCTCCACCCGGTGCCCTGCATGAAGAACGGCACTGAATGGGTGATTGCCCCGGCCCAGCATATTCACAGACATCTCTGCTGCTCTTATCAGCCAGGCCAGGAGAGAGTTAAACAACCTCCCTGGCCTTGGATCAGCTCTGGCATTGGAGAGGCAGGTGGCCCAAAGTTTAACCAGATGCTTCAGAGCCTGTTGTCAGCTCAGCTCAAGGAATTCAGTCCAGCCACATCTTCCTGGAACTGAGACCTGGGCCCCTCCCACCCCTCTAGACCCCTTTCCCCTCCCGGGGCTCTGAGCTAGAGGAAGCTGGAACTGCTGGGGAGGGGTAAGGTGGGGAGGAAGATTACAAAACTGGAGGAGTAGGCGGAGAAAGTAGGAAGAGCCTGGTCCATGCTCTGCCCAGACTTGCTGTGTGGCCTTGGCTGAGTCCTTCCCATCCCGGTCTCAGTTTCCCCATCTGTGCACAGAGGAAGCTGGTCTGGGTGGTCCCTCCTGATGGGACTGGCCAAGGGCAAGTGATCCTCAGACTCCAGAGTCCCCTAGCTACAGACTCTCTCCACCACAGAGGTGGCGGTGGGTAAATCTTTAACTAGCTAGCCCTGGGTAGGCCCAGCCTTTCCGGATGGATGGCTGCCTGGGAAGGGGGGGATGAGGGTGGAGGATGTAAGGTGTGCATAGCCAGTCCCAGTGTGGTGAAGGGGGAGGGTACTGGGGAGGGAAAAGAACGAGACTCGGGCGGAGCTAACCCGTGTGCAAAGCAGAACATGGAGGAACGCGGGTCCCCCGACGGGTAAGTACAGATTTAGGGAGGTTCAAGGAGCCGCTGGCGCAGGGATGGTTAACTCGCGTTGCTGCCACAGGGACCCCGCGCGGAACCTCGAGCAGGGACCAGAGGGGCCAGAAACGCCCATCCAGGTGGTGCTCAGGTGGGTATAGGTTGGCTAGGAGGGGTCCAAGCGAGGAAGGCACTGACGGAGATTTCAGGATGGACCATCCACCCCCTCCCCGCCTCTTCGGACCACAGGGTGCGTCCCATGAGCGCGGCGGAGCTGCGTCGAGGGGAGCAGAGCGTGCTGCACTGCTCAGGGACCCGGACTCTGCAGGTGAGGACCTCCCCCGCACTCCCCAAAAAACACCTACCGGGAAGACGCCAGGTCCCTCCAGGCCAATTTCCCCCAGGCCCCGCACTCCCCCAGGTGAGCCCCGCCCTCCCCAGAGTGCCCCGCCCCCTTCTCCACGGCCCCCTCTCCCAGGTGAGCCCCCCGGGCGGGGGCCCCGACGTGGCGTTCCGCTTCGGCGCAGTGCTGGACGGGGCGCGCACGCAAGAAGACGTGTTCCGGGCCTGCGGCGTGCGGCGCCTGGGCGACCTGGCCCTGCGCGGGTGAGTGAGGTCTGGTGACGCCCCGCCCCCACACGGCCCCGCCCCCCCGCCCCCCGCCCCTCCCTGGGTACAGCCACACCTCTGCGGCCCGCAGCTTCTCCTGCACCGTCTTCGCCTTCGGCCAGACCGGCTCTGGGAAGACCTACACCCTGACCGGACCTCCTCCCCAGGTGGGCCGATCGCATTCGGAGCCCGCAGGGGTCAGGGGTCGGTGGGCGAGAAGCCCTGGGGAGCCGCAGGCAGCGCAGACTCCCAGAGGGAAGGGGAAGGGACGTGGACGATGAGGCCCAGCCCCATTTATTTGTAGACAAGGAAACTGAGGATCAGGGAGGTGAAGGGACTTGGCCAGTGTAGAGCACCTGGGTTCAAATTGTGTCCCCTTTATTTACTAGCTCTCAGTTTCTTCATCTGTAAAATGGAAGTGATAGTACTGACTGAGAATTAAATGTGATGTTGTATGGGAATTGGGCACAGTGCTCTACAAAGGGTAATTATAACTGCGGTGGTGGTGGTAAGCCAGCCCCAGGCTCAGCTGTTTCTTCCCCCAGGGGGAGGGCGTGCCCGTACCCCCCAGCCTGGCTGGCATCACGCAGAGGACCTTCGCCTGGCTGTTGGACCGCGTGCAGCACCTCGGTGCCCCTGTCACTCTCCATGCCTCGTATCTGGAGATCTACAATGAGCAGGTGGGGGACTGAGAAGGCTAGAAAGACAGCCCACAAGGAAAAGGAGGCATTTCTTTCCAAGGAGGCTGGGTCAAGGGGCAGAATAGATGGGGGACTGTCGACCATGAGGTCTCGGGGTGGATGAAGCAAGAACTCAGAGAGGCCCCTCCCTCACCCTCCACCCTCCTCTCTCAGGTCCGAGACTTGCTGAGCTTAGGGGCTCCCCGGCCCCTTCCTGTTCGCTGGAACAAGACGCGGGGCTTCTACGTGGAGCATCTGCGGGTGGTGGAGTTTGGGAGTCTGGGGGCCCTGATGGAACTTCTGCAAATGGGTGCGTGCTATTTCAGGGGAGCTTTGGGGTACGAGAGATGCCCATTTTTCACTTGTTCACTGAGTGCCCTCGGGGCCCCAGCCTGGAGCTGTGGGTTCAGAGATGACCCTTGGGGGAGAAAAGAGCCAGCAAACCAACAATTCAGATACAACCCAAGAATGTCCCCCACCCCTACCCCCCAGGCCTGCTGATTTTGCCTTCCAGACTCTTCCCACCCTCCTCTCCAGCCCTGGGCTTCTGCCTCAGTCAGGCCTCATTTTTCCCCCCTGGAAGGGTCTCTTCCTTTCAGTCCATGCTTCTCCATGTAGCAAACCACATCCTGCTTCCCTTCCAGAACTTTCCAGTGCCCTGAGAGTAAAGGCCATACCTCCTAGCCTAGCCTAAAGGCCCTTCAGTTCCACTCTCATTCATCCATTCATCAGATTTTTATTGAGCACCTACTGTGGCTGGCATCAGGGACACTGAGATTCTGGGCTCGGGCCAAGCATTGTGCCGTGCCTCCCAGCTGATCTCTTTGTCTGAGTTTCTCTCCGTCCACACAGCAGTGGGAGAGATGTTGATAAAATGTGAATCAGACTGACCTTCCTCCACTCAGTTCTCTCCAGCCCCCTTTCACCTATCTGTGCTAGAGCCCGACCCAGCACCCATCATTCGACTCTCCTGCCTCTGTGCCTTTGCACTGGTTGGGCCCTCTACCAGGATGCCTTTTCTCCTTTTTCTTTGTTGGTGACCACTTGCTCTTCCTACCACGTCCAGGTCCATATGTTTTTCCCCTCTAGGTCTTAGCCGTAGAAGGAGCTCAGCTCACACCATGAACCAGGCCTCCAGCCGAAGCCATGCCCTGCTCACAATATACATCAGCCACCAAACTGTGAGTGCCCCGGCTTGGGGAAAGAGCTGGCCCAGGGCCACCCAGCAAGGGCCTGCCTCTGGATGTATAAAACAACTTGGGCGTACACAGGAGGTAATGGTGAAAACCCTTGGCCTTGTGGCTTTGATGCGGACAGCCCCTCCCACGTCCCCATCAAGCCCTGCTCCCCCAACCCCAGCAGATGCCTCCTGTGGATCCCGGGGAGCCCCCTGCCGGGGGGAAGCTGTGCTTTGTAGACCTGGCTGGCAGTGAGAAGGTGGCGGCCACAGGATCCCGTGGGGAGCTGGTGATTGAGGCCAACAGCATCAACCGCAGCCTGCTAGCCCTGGGTGAGATCTGGGGCCAGCTGGACTGACTTCCTGAATCCCTCCTCTGTGCCTTACCCATAGCTGTCCTCAGTGAGGGAAACCAGAGGAGTTGTAGGGCATGGAGGAGAGTTAAAGAGCTGTGATTCAGAAGCCACAGGCCTCCCTCCGGCCTCGGCTTGCTGTTGTCTCGTGCTTTTTCCCTCTTAGAACTTTGTTTATAGATCTATAAATACTGAGGATACAGTTACATTCTAACTGAGGAGGTAGAAACACTCAAGGGCAGAGTGTGAGCCCTCAGACATTCAACCTGTCCCTTGTTGCATTTGGGAAGACTGAGGCCCAGTGAGGGGAAGGGCACTAACATGTCTTCCCTCCTCCCCATCCCCCAGGTCATTGGGCCTTGAGGTCCTTAACAGCTGGGGCCTTGGCCTTCCTCTGTGCATGCATGGGGAGACGCATAGGGAATGCCTCTTCATTTGATTTATTTGTCAGACATTTCCTGAGCCCCTGCCAAGTGCCAGGCCCTTTGGTGGGCCCTGGGGATCAGGGATGGAGCCCAGTCTGGTGGCAGAAGCCAATCTGAACGGGTAATGAGATCACGTGGAAAGAGATATCTTAAAGACCTACAAGCCTGGGTGGAGATCCTGGCTCTGCAGAGTACCAGCTGGGTGGCCTTGGACATGAAGGGTAACCTTGCCTTCCCCACCCAGGTCACTGCATCTCCCTGCTGCTGGACCCACAGCGGAAGCAGAACCACATCCCCTTCCGGGACAGCAAGCTCACCAAACTGCTGGCGGACTCGCTGGGGGGGCGTGGGGTGACCCTCATGGTACCTAAGGGGGACTGGCAGGGAGGGCTGGGTCCTGAGGGAGGGCTCCCAGAGAGGAGCACTCAGGGGCAGTCCTCCCCAGGTGGCCTGCGTGTCCCCCTCAGCCCAGTGCCTTCCCGAGACCCTCAGCACCCTGCGATATGCAAGCCGAGCTCAGCGGATCACCACTCGGCCCCAGGCCCCCAAGGTGAGTGGAGAGAGACACAGGCAGAGGGATGGGCAGGGCAGAGGGTGGGGGATCAGGCAATAGCTGGGGACTGAGTTGGTGTCACGCTGAAGTCTGGGACTGAGTCAGGCTTGGGATTAGGGTTGGAATCCTGATGATGGGGTTATGGTTGGGGGGCGGGGGCGGGTCACAGTCAGGGTTACGGAGGGTCTAGGGTGGGAGTCAGATTAGGAACATGATTCAGGGTCTGACCAACATCCGAGCTGGTATCATGATAAGTCTGAGTTAAGTTGGAGTCTGACGTGTGGTCTTATTTGGGGTCAGAATCTGGGCCAAGGTTTGAACAGAGCTGAGTTTGGGGTTGGACAGGGAGTGGGGTGTAGCTTAGAGCGGGCCCTCCAGGCGTGCAGCTGAGGCCACGTGGCACTTTAATGCTGTTAGGACAAGGTGCCCCCTCCAAATGGATGCAGCCTTGGGCCAGGATTCAAGGCTGACAAGTGGAGCATGGGCTGGATTTTAAGCTCCACTCACTCTGCAACCCCAGAGCCCTTGTGCAGTGTGAATGTTTACAACCACAGCAGTAACTCTGGGTCTGTTTCTCTGCAGTCCCCTGTGGCAAAGCCACCCCAGCATTTGGAGACTGAGCTATTGCAGCTCCAGGAGGAGAACCATCGCCTGCGGTCCCAACTGGGCCAAATGGACCCCAGAGGTATGAGCTCCCTGGGGGTGGAGCGAGATGAGGATAGGGTCTGGGGCTCCTGGGGCTCCAGCTACCTCCCTCTTCTCTGCAGCCTCTGGACTCATTGGGGCCCGGGTGTCCTGGGCTCAGCGGAACCTCTACGGGATGCTGCAGGAGTTCATGCTGGAGAACGAGAGGCTCAGGTAGGGCCCTGCCCCCCCCCGTGCCCCGCCCCTCACTGCTGGCCTTCCTCCTTTCCCTGGTCCCTGGCTCCCCTTCTGTCCCCACCTGCCTCCTGGGGCTCCTACTGTACTGCAGTGAAGAGAGGCTGACTGATACCCCCGCCAGCCCTGCCTCCTGTCACGGTCCCGGGGCCTGCTCTTCCTAGGAAAGAGAAGAGCCAGCTGCAGAGCAGCCGGGACCTGGCCCAAGATGAGCAGCGCATCCTAGCTCAGCAGGTCCACGAGCTGGAGAGGTGAGCGCGGCCGGAGACAAGCCTTTGGATGGAGGGCAGGTGGGAAAGGGGTGGCTCAGTGAAACGGCTAGGTCTGATCTCTGGATCCAGACCCCCTGGCTTCTGATTCCAGCTCTGCCACCAGCTGTGTGGCCTTGGGTGAGTCATTTAGCCTCTCACTGCCTGGGTTTCCTCTTCTGTAGAATGGGAATGATATAGTACTTGCCTTCCAGGGTTTTTGGGGGGTTTTTTATAAATTTTTTTTTTCGGGGCACGAACCCGTGTCCCCTGCATCGGCAGGTGGACTCTCAACCACTGCGCCACCAGGGAAGCCCTATAAATTTATTTATTTATTTATTTTGGGCTGCGTTGGGTCTTCGTTGTTGCGTGCGGTTTTTCCCTGGTTGTGTTGGGCGGGGGCTACTCTTTGTTGCGGTGCGCGGGCTTCTCACCGCAGTGGCTTCGCTTGTTGCGGAGCACGGGCTTTAGGCACACGGGCTTCAGTAGTTGTAGCACGTGGGCTCAGTAGTTGTGGCTCGCGGGCTCTAGAGCACAGGCTTAGTCGTGTGACTCACGGGCTTAGTTGCTCCACGGCATGTGGGATCTTCCCGGACCAGGGATCGAACCCGTGTCCCCTGCATTGGCAGGTGGATTCTTAACCCCTGCGCCACCAGGGAGGTCCTCCAGGGTTGTTTTAAAGATCAGATTGAATAAGTTCATATGTAAAGCATTGAGAACAGTGCCTGCATATAGTAAGCAATCCATGAGTGTTTGTTAAAAGCAGGACTTTGGTGCCAGCCTGCTGGTAGCATTGAGGACTACAGACAGACAGACCCCACTGTTCTTTCCAGGCGCCTCCTCTCTGCCTGCTACCTTCACCAGCCGGGCCCTGGCCCAGCCCCACCGTGTCCCTGTGTGATGGTGCCACCTCCCCCCTGCCACGTGAGTCTCTGCCCAACCCGGATAGGGGAGGAGCAGGAATGTCACAGAGCCCCTGACTCAGCCTCTTGCAGGCCCTGCCGCCTCTCTGCCCCTGCCCCTGCTGCCACCTCTGCCCCCTGTGCCAAGCGCCACTGGCCCACTGGGCCTGCCCACGGAGGGAGCTCCACCTGCCCCAGGTAGGAAAGGCCGAGGTGCAGGGAGGGAAGGCTGGCAAGTTGGAGACCTGGATCTAGGGAGTCTGCAGTTTGGAAGGCTTCAGAACTCTGGGGACTCTGATGTGCCGGGTTGGGTCATAGTGGGGAGTGGCTGGCTTTGGGTTCTCTCTGCCCAGGGTTCAAAATAGCTACTTACCTCTCCTGCCCCTTCTCCCCATCCTACCTTCTTTCGGAACGCGCTCTGCTGTTTGCGTATTCATTCATTCACTTAACATTTTACTCATTTATGCATTTACTTAATGAATGAGTTAATGGATGCATTTACTTAGTGAATGAGTGTTCACTTCCTCATTCAATAACCCTCCTTAAGCTCCTTGCTTCGTGGCAGCCCCTGTTCTGGGCACTGAGGATTCACAGACCTGACATGGTTCCTGCCCTCATGGAGTTCCTTGTCTCCAGAGAGGACATCACAAGGGCCACGCACTGCCCACAGAAAAAGTGACCATGACCCCACCCCTTTATGCCCACCTGACATTCTTAGTGCCCCATGGGGCAGGTACGGCAGGGATGGTGGTGTCATGGTCGGTGCCAGGGAAGTGGGGCACAGAAGCAGGGCTGAGGTCACCCAGTGTGGGCTCTGGTCTTGCCTGCAGGTGTTTGGCTCTAAGGCCCCAGCTGACATGCCCCTGTCTGCCCGTCCCCCACCCTGGGTGCCCCCATGTAGCCCTGGCTCTGCCAAGTGTTCAAGAGAGAGGTGGGTCCAGCTCTGGGGCACTGGGGGGTGGGGGTGGGGGAGGAGGCCCAGGAACGTGAAGGCTCGCTTCCCACCACCCAACCCACCCTGGCCCAGGAGTCACAGCGACTGGATTCAGACCCAGGTCCTGGCAGAAATGCTGACCAAGGAGGAAGTGGTACCCTCTGCACCTCCCCTGCCCATGGGGCCCCTGAACACATCGCCAGTGCTTAGAGGTGAAGAAAGGAGCAGGGGAAGGGCTGCCAGTGTTTTCTGTGATCTTGGGCCAGAACCCACCTTCTCCAAACCTTAGTCCTCCCATTTCTGAACTAGGGGGCATATTAAGAGGTGAGAGTTCTAAGATCTTTCTATTTCTGGAACTTAGAATTCTCTTCCTAGGGCCACCTGCACTCCCAGATGTATGCTGGAGCCCATGGGGTACATGGCAGGGGGAGGGGAGTGGGTACCACCTGAGGCTTCCCCAGAGGATGTTGGGACCCTGATGGGCCTGGGTGAGGCAGGGTCCAAGGGAGTGCTGGCCTCAAGTCTCACTGTGTCCCTCAGGTGGGGCTGCAGTTCCAAACCTGGCCCGGAGACTGGAGGCCCTCAAAGACCAAATCGGCAGCTCCCTTGGACGTGGCCGGAGCCAGCCGCCCCCCACTGAAGGCACTTGAAGCCCCTTGGACGTGGCCGGAGCCAGCCGCCCCCCAGTGAAGGCGCTGGAAGCCCCAGCCGGGTCCTCCCTTCCTGCTGAGGGCAAAGTGCGAACCCAGGAGACCACCATGTGACCTAGAGCTGTGCTCTGCACTCCTGGGCCTCAGTCTCCCCATCTGTTAAATGGGTTATAGCAGCTGCTGCTCCAGTTTGCAGCTGGACGGGGCGGAAGGCAGTTCCTGAGGCATGGGGGTGGGCGCTGATGGGGCAGTCTGGGGAAGCAAAGGGAGGGTGCCAGCCTAGACCAGGAGAAATGAGACCGGATTCAGGAGAAACCAGGTAGCAGTGGTGAAATAAATGAATAAAGAGAGGCATCCCCTCTAAGTCTGGTTGGTCCTGTCCTCTGACTTGCCCTTGAGGGAATCCCAGAGAGATTGGGGGGTTGGGGGGTTCTGAGGAAGAGGAGGCAAGGACTCCTGGCAGAGGTATGTGTCCCCTTGCCCTCTGATGAGGAATATTTCAGGTTCCCATTTCCTTTCACGTATTATACAAGTTTTCATTGAGCAGCTACTCTACGCCCCTGGGCAGGCACGGGGAAATTGAATGGTGAGCATCTCCATGGAGGAGGCCTGGGGGAAACTGATTTGGCCTTGAGCTGGGGCAGGTGGTGGACCGAGGGGCTCACACTCTCTGTCCCAGCTGCATGTGTCCTGGTGCTGGAGGGATCATGAAGCCTGAATTCTGATGCCGCAGATCGGCTCTGAGACCCTGGCCAAGCCCTGCATCCTCCCTGGACCACTTTCTGGTTTTCAGTCCATTAGACATGGCTTCCTGTCCTGTTGATCTCTAAATGAGGGTCAAGGAGGTTATGAATATCATGATTCCCAGCACAGTGCCCAATAGGATGCAGTGGGTCTACAATCAGGGGTAACTCCAGATGTGACATGAGAAACTGGGGGTGCGCGTGGGAGGACCTCGATTCAGAAAGAGCCACGAGGCTAACCTAACTCTCACATTTTATAGTTAGGGAAACTGAGACCCACGTGGCTCATTCCTTTGTTTGTTCATACATTCACTCATCCATTCAGCAGGCACCACTGGCAACAACTGTAAATCAAGGTGGCAAAGAAGACAGACAAGGGACAAGCTGGCTTTGCCTGGAGAGCTCACAGTCTGGTGGGGGACAGACAGACACTTACAACCTCACACATGTGCTTCGATGGGGGAATCCCAGGGCAGTGGAGGCACAGAGGGTCACCCAATCAGAAATTGTCAGGGAAGGTTTGCCAAAGAGAGCCATGATTAAGTTTCAGAGGGTGAACAGCATTTGGCCCAGGGCAGGTGGAGGGGCTGCAGAGGCAAAGGCTCAGAGTTCCAAAGGTTGCCTGGACCACGAAGTGCATGGCCTTGTCTGCCACATCGGGAGCTGGGGTTTGTCCCGAGGATGGCAGGGAACCACAGAAGAGTCTTAAGGAGTCACCAGCTTAGGTCTGCATTTAGGTCACACTGGCCACTGTGGCAGTTGGACTAACTGGTAAGGATGAGCTGGAGGTGGAAGACCAATGAAATGATCAGTGCAGGGAGAGGTGAGATGCCCCAACCAGCGGTACCTGAGCCAGCCTCAGGCTGGGTATCTCCTGAGACCTGGGCGCTGGGCACTGGGCTCAGGCAAGACCCCAGGCGGGGACCCCTCACTACGGGCTTGGGGAGCACTGGGGAAGGGGCAGGCGGAGGCCGGAGGACAAGCCAGGGGGCCCCTGGGGAGAATCAGGGCGCCTGGGGATGCGCCTGGGGAGGGGTTGCATCCATCGTCTGGAACAGTGCTTGGACCTGCCCACAGGCCTGGCCTGAGAAAATCAACTCCGACTGCCCCCACCCCACTCCCCAGCGCCAGACCAAGCAAGAAAAGACCCAACACTCTTTTACCCACCGCTGTGGAAACTAGCCCAGGGAATGTTCCCTAATTATGCCCTATTTTCCCGGGGGAAGTAAGTAAGGACCCAAAGATAAAAGCAAGGTGTCTCCAGGCCACACTTGAGCGTGCAGTGTGACCTGGGGCTCTCGGAGGCTTCCCCACTCCCAGGGCCCTGACTCCTGAGCCTCTCTCTGCAGAGCTGGGCCCTGAAGCTGGGTGTGTCAGGGTCATCCCTGGCTGGAGCCCCCAGTGGCCACGGATTGAAAGGCAAGACCTGTGACTGTGAATAGAGGTGTTTGTAGAAGGCTGGAGTCCATGGAGGCAGAACCCAGGGTGGTGGGGTGACAGCCAGACACCACAGGCACCGGGCCAGGCAGGGTGGGCGGGTTCAGTCCGTAGACGGAACAACACAAGTTCAAGTCTCAACATCATCACTTACCATGAGTGACCCTGGGCAGGTGACTTAACGGCGCTGGCCCGAGTCACCTCATTTGCAGAATAGATGCACGAATAGGAGCCCCTCATGGGACAGTCATGAGGATTAAATCCACTGACATTTGGAAAGGTTTTAGCACGAGGCTTCGCCTGTTGCGGGTAATTGAGCCAAAAGCAGCTTTTAGTCGACGTGACAATTTGACAGAATTGACAATCTGGGTTCCGAAACAATTTGCTCAACAAATATTTAATTGAGAAACAACTTTGGGCCAGCACTGAACAAAGCATAGGAAGCCTTACCCTCAACACAGACAAGAAACAAGAAATTGGGCAAAACACATGGAGCAAAACAGAGCAGGGAGGTCCATCTGTCAGGGCGGGTGCAGTTCTATATAGGGGGGTTAGGAAAGGTCTCACGCAGGTGACATTTTTGCAGAGACCTGAAGGGTAGAAGGAGGGCAAGCCAGACTAATGCCGTAAAGCCATTTTTTTCTACTCTAGGTGCTTTTGATGCCACATCAGATTGTGTGGCTCTGCGGGTTTGAGCCTGGGCTCCTCCATTCCCCAGAGCCCTTTTCTCACTCTACTGTGGCCCTGCTTGCTGGGAGGTCTCTAGCCTCAGGCAGGGGAGGCCCCTGGCACTGAGCGTGAAAGCTTTCCTTGGCTGCCTTGGGAAGAATGGACAGGGAACACCCAGGGGGACCTTGGCTGTTGCCGGTTCATTCTTGTTTGGACGATTCCTTCTCCCGCTGGAGCCACCCACGATTTTCCGGTTTCCTGGGTCCAGCTCAGCAAAATCCCTACTTACTTTCCCAGAGATAGATTCAGGACTCAAGGCGATTAGTCCCCACTACCCCCATCACATGAACCATGCGTCCGTCTCCCAATCAGCATCCTTACTCAAGAACTGCAGCTTGTCCAGAATCCCTAACCCTGGAGGAATTCCATCGGACCCCAGTAATGTATCAAGACTCTTCAAATCCTGTGGTTTTTACTGAGAACGGTAGATTCCACAGGAAAGCTTTCTGCAGAATGCCGGAATTGGAGGAAGTTCTCCGGCCCCATGAAATAGGGTAGTAGTTCTCCAGGACTGTCAAACTTCGAAGAGGATCTCTGGTACATTAGAGTTGGGGGCAGCTCTTGGAAATCCTGAAGCACTGAAGGAATTTCCCAGAATTCCAAATCTCTAGAAGAGTTCTCTGAAATTGTAAAAGTTTGCCTAGAAGTTGGGAGGGATTCTCAGGAATCTTTGGCTGGGGGTGAGGAGGTTCACCAGTGCTTGGAAGGCCATCATTAGTTTCCAGAATGCTGACAAGTCTAGAGATCAACCTAGATGTCTGGAAGCCTGGTTGAGTTCTCCAAATCCTTGGGGACTCCAACTCTTAGCCAGTGCAGAATGGGGAGCAAGGCTGAAAGCATTACGGTAGGACAAGAGAAGCTTCAGGAAAAGCACTCCTGTGGGTGCTTGTGTTTAAGAGACTATAAGGTCTCATCTCGATGACCAACCCCAAGATAAACCCCAAGAAGTGGAGAGAACATAAGAGTTTATTCCAACCAAAGATGCAACTGCCCAGAACATCTTACCCACATCCCTCTCTCTGCTTCAGCCTTCTCTCGCATCCTGCTTTCTCTCACTCAAGGTCTTTCCTCCCTTTGTCTAATGACACATTTGCCCCAATTCATAGTTATTCAGTTTTGTACTCAACAGGTTGATTTCAGCCCCTTTGAGGGCTATTTTGTGTCCTCTTATGTTTTCCATTGCCATCTCCTTGTTGACCTTCCAAAGACTTGTCTTCCTTTATTTTAAGCAAACAAACGTGGCAGAGCGGGGCTGGGCAGGTGGGGATGGTCTTGCTTTGAAACAAGGAACAGCAGCTACTGGAACTTGTAAACAAGTTGGTGCTGTGGTTGGAGACCAGGACTGGCGTCAGGAGATCTGGGTTCTAAGCCTGCTCTGCAACAGACCTACAGGTCCCCTGGCCATCACTGACATCTGTACTTGCTGGCCAACAAAGAAAGATCTTTAATAGTTGGCCATAGGTGTCTTCCTCACGAACCTTCCTTCAGCCCCTGGCTCCGATCACACTATCTCTCACTCATCACACATGAAGGTCAGGCCTGGTCTACTAGGCATGAGGACACTGGCCTGAGCTTGAGCCACTGCTCTGTTCTCAAAGAGCTTCCAGCCAAGTGGGGGAAAAGAACAATCAAAGTGACAGTTGCTATGCAATGGAATAAATAATAACAATCAACAAATTTATCTGGTGCCAAGCATCCTTCCAGCACTGGCCATGTAGTAATGCATTCATTTCTGATAACAGCTCCGTGAAGTAGGTACTACTGTTATCCTCACGTTACGGTGAGGAAACCGAGGCAAGAAGAGGCTCAGAATTCTCTCAAGGTCACACAGCTAGTAAGTGGCAAAAGTTGGTTTTGTTATAAGGTGGTCTGGCTCTTGAATAGATGATTTCAACCATCATGCCAAGTGCCACACAGTAGGACCACAGAGGAAGGGAAAATAGAAGAGCAGTTTTTATCCAACCAGGAACCACTGAGCAGAATAGAGCAGCCTCCTTGGAGAAGTTAGTCTCCATCAAATCCCAGCACAACCCAGCAAAGCCAGACCATACAGAGGTCTTTAGTGAGGCAGAGGAATGGACTTTTCCAGCTATTTTCCCCCATGTAAGAAACTTCACCACCTCCGAAGATAAAATAATTATTCACAGACTACCCAATGAAGGAGGATTCTGTGCAGCCTAGCCAGAAACAAGAGAATTAGAAATGGACACCTGAAGTCCCGCTTTTATGTGGTGCACAGGGCTCTGGGTGGTCTCCAGGCTATAGAACCTTGTCAAACCCATCCTCTCAGCCTGTCTGCCCAACTTATGGCTGTGGGAGCCTGGGCAAGGTAGTTAACCTCTCTGAATCTCAGTCCTCCTCTGTAAAGTGGGGATACGATTGGTTTACACGACGAGAAGTTAATGTGCTCATGGGGAATGATACGAGGATTAAAAGAGTGAAACTATGTAGA
This sequence comes from Delphinapterus leucas, assembly GCF_059928025.1. Classification (NCBI taxonomy): domain Eukaryota; kingdom Metazoa; phylum Chordata; class Mammalia; order Artiodactyla; family Monodontidae; genus Delphinapterus; species Delphinapterus leucas. The sequence goes on along the minus strand of NC_143134.1, from coordinate 105,272,686 downwards.
CTGTTTAGGACAGAGCCTGGCATGTGGTCAGTGCTAAACACATACTGCTTGTTATTACTATTTTTATTACTAATGAATGCTTTCAGCACAAACATTCTACCAGTCCTGTTTTCCAGGAGAGGAATTGCATCAATATCTGGACTCTGGTTATACAGACTCATGAACTTGACATCCAGCTCTGCTGACTCCTTCCTGCAAGGTGTGCCTTCTAATATGGATTCTTCCAGGGAGAGAGTGGCCATCCAGGACTGGGTCACCCAGTGGAAAATCCAGGGAAGTGTTCCCACTGCCCTTCCAGGGAAGCTGACTGGGAGAGATTCATTTGTCTTCATTGAAGAAAGGCCAGTGGGACCCTCCAAGGAGTCTGGCTTGCCTCGTGATTTCAGAAAAGAGCTGTTTTAGTCCCTCCAAGGATATTGGGTGATGTCAACTCGGTCAGCCAGGAGTCGGGCAGGCCTCCTGAGGTCTTGCTTTAATGCAGGACAGATAAGACCAGTCTGCAAAGAGTAGGAAAATGCCTGTGTCCTCTTCCTGAATGCAGACAGGCCTTTGGAAGTTTATTCCTTTGGGAGCCCTTTCTTCTGGGGTACAAAGGGAGCCAGGCTCTGGGCCACAAGCTCTGTTCCAGGGGCAGCTGGATCTCAAGAACACTGAGCTCCAAAGTGTCTCACCTTCTGGGCTGCTTCTGCAGGCTAAGCCACCCGCTTCCACAATCAGGAGTCTAAATTGACAACATCTAAGGGCACCCTCCACCCTGGGCTATCATTTCTTATTTGCTGAGCTCTCTGCAAGCAGCAAGAACGTGACATGTTGCTCATCATTTAATTCTTCTACACCCCTATGAGCTCTTATTAACTCCATTTAACAGGGGGAAGACTCAGGTTGAGAAAGTTGAAGTCAATTAATATCAAACAGGCAGGAAGGGGTCGCAGCCATGACTGGAACCCAGGACTATCTGGGTGCAAAGTTCAGCTGCTCAACCATCACACTGCTGGACAAAGCCTTGGGGATCCTCCCAGCCATGATACACAGACTAATTCAAAATCGGTGATGCAAGGGAACAGGTATCTTTGCCTTTTAAGTTGTGCCAATGAGTATCCCGGTCACTCGTCCATTTGCTCATTCATTGATCGTGATTCAAGGATTTGGCCATGGTGATTTCAATCTCCCAGTCTCCCTCAGCTGTCTTCTAGTTAGGTGGTCCTTTTTGGGGGTCTGACCTACATTTCCACTCACAGTTCTCAGTCAGTCAATTAGTATGTGGTTGTTGAGCACCTAAGTGCCCAGCACAGTGCTGGGAAGAAGGGAAGGGTCAGGTCTCATGGCAGAGACAGAGCACGCTCTTGGCCGGGGAAGGGAGAACCAGGCTCACTCCTGCTGTGAGGGGTCGAGTGAAGGGAGACACCCACCCCTCTGCTCCAGGTGTCTGAAAGAACACAGCCAAGGGCCCACTGTTTATCAGGGGACAAGGGGCTGGGAGGCCAGCAGAGTGACCTGGGTGTCAGGGAGACAGATCTGGGTTTGGATCACTACTCACTGGCTGGGTGACCATTGACACTAGGTCACCTGATCTCTCAGCCTCAGTTTCCCTATCTGCAAAGTAGGACTAGCATTGTAGTAAAATGATTGAACCTTAACGGGAGGATTCAGTAAGCCATGCTTGTAGAGTGCTCAGCATGGGGCCTGACACACAGTACGAACTTAATCAAGTGGTTATTCAGGTTATCACCGCCCTTGCTGTCTCTAGCAGCGACTCCCAACTCTGGTTCATCAGGAGAACTGAATTCACTGGGCAGCGAACTATTCTTCAAAGGGCCCCATCTAAGCATCCAGCTCTGGGGATAGGCAAGGCAGAAGCTGAGTGTTTTACACTCACCAGGGGGGTGTAAGCAGGCTTGGGGCAAGGAAGGCTGGGTTCTAGCCCTGGTTCTACCACTTCCGTGGGCCTTTGCTCTAGGCCTCTGCCTCCTGCCTGTACGGAGGAATGGGGACAAACCCCAGTGGTCTTTCTAGAACTTCTCTGCTGCCCTCTAGTGGACACGGGATGCCCACACCTTCTTGCGTGTAATTTCTGCTGTGTATGGAGCCCTTACCTGGTGCCACGCGCTGTGCTAAGTGCCTGTGACGACATCGATACCTCTGGCATGTACACTGGGGAGCACTTTCACAAATGTCCCTCCTCCAGTGCTTACTTTAGCCCTGTCACGTGAGTTATTTTACCTTCATTTGGAGGCCCAGATGAGGAAGATGAGGCCAGGGAGGGATAGGACTGCCCCACAGTCACCCAGCAAGTCACGAGGACCGGAACTCAAGTCTCTGGGTGGCCTGGCTCTTTGGGACAGGGGTGGGGAGTGAGGAACAAAGCCTAGACAGAGCTGGGCAGTGAGAAACACCCCTTCCCCATCACTGTCATGGCGTCCTGGTTGCTGCCGCCTCCAGCTTCCCCATGAAGGGATGGGGCTGTGGCTCTGAGTCTGAGGGTACCAGGCAGGGTCAGGCACTGGGGCAAGGCCCGCAGCTGGATGCCTCCTCGTGAGGAGGCGAGGTCTCCCTGCCACCCTCTTCCACCATGAGCAGAGGAAGGCCCCAACCTTGACCACGTCCACCCCATGTCTTTGATGTCCCTGCTTGTCCAGTTGCTGGGTCCCAGTGTCCCGGCCCCTTCCTTCTTCCTGGCGAGCCTCCTAGAGAGTTGCTTTCCTGGGCCTCCCACTTGCACTGCTTCCTCTCTCACCTCAGCCGATTTTAAAATCTGAAAGCACTTCTGTTTGGTTTTTTTTTTGCGGTACGTGGGCCTCTCGCTGTTGTGGCCTCTCCCGTTGCGGAGCACAGGGTCTGGACGCACAGGCTCAGCGGCCATGGCTCATGGGCCCAGCTGCTCCGCGGCATGTGGGATCTTCCCAGACTGGGGCACGAACCCGTGTCCCCTGCATCGGCAGGCGGACTCTCAACAACTGTGCCACCAGGGAAGCCCTGAAAGCACTTCTGAAAACTCTCTAGGGCTCCCCACATACTCCAGATAACAAGCAAGCCCCTTGACCTGGCGTCAGAGTCCTCCCTGCTGGACCTCAGCCACCTCCCCAGCCTGGCTCTCCCCACGTGCCTCTGTTTCCCAAGCTGCAGACCTATGGTTTTGCTTGTTTGCTTGTTTTTGCATTCCAAATACACTTCTCTCTGCATCTTCCTCCACTAAGCCTTCGCAGTTGCTGTTCCCTCTGTCTGGAACACCCTCTCCTCCTCCAACCCCACCCTTGCCCCACGCATGCGCTTTTGTCTGGCTAATTTCTACTACTCAGGTCAAAGTCTCTCCCCTGGCCTCTGCTGCTTCCCCCATCACTGCAGGGACCATCCTGCCTTATTACCTTCTTCTCACTCCCCTGGCCCCCATCCTGGCAGGGAGAACTGGGGAGTCTGTCATGCTTTGCATCCTGTCCTCAGCACCAAGCATGGAGTGCATGTTTGGTGAATGAATGAGTGGATGAATGAATAAATGATGGGGGAAAGAGTCAGGCTTATTTGGCCCCCAACTCGGCCCCAAGCTGGGTGACCTTGAACAAGTCCCATTCCTTCTCTGAGCCCCAGAGTGTTCACCTGAAACAGGCCTCTATTCCTTCCTGCACACTGGGCACCTTTGAGGCTCAGGGGCCTCTTGCACAGGCAGGACCTCGCCCTCCCCTTGAAATGGTTCTGGGACCTGGCCAATTCCAGTGGACACTTGGACCCCTGGGTCCCCTAGGAGGACAGGGGCCCCAGAGCCTCGATCCTTCCACCCCGATAGCCAGAAGGGGAAGAGAGGTCAGCACCCCGGATCACTGCCGGCCTTCCATCCTTGGGCCCGGAGTTAATTTTTAAAAAGCAGCTCAAAGTCCAGGTGGGCTTTGGCAGAGTTTGCTCCCTCTGTTTGCTCTGGTTAATAATCTGAGGAGAGCAAACATCGCTGGAGGCGGGAGAAGAGATCAACATCCTGGGCCCATCCTCTGGGCCTCTTCCCACCCACCCCACCCCACTGCATCCCCCCACCCCCAGGAGAGGCTGTGTGGCTGGATGAGCAATCCTATCCAAAGGAGACCGGGATTCTTCTACACCCCCGTGGGCCTCAGGCTTCCCCTGGGGCCAATGGGGTTGACAACCCTAATAATGTAGACCCTCTACGAAGATCGGTTGAGCCATCATGGTACACTGTAGGCAACCTTAGTAGGGTGGCACTGTTCCTATTCATGATTCATTGTTATTTTTTCATTCTTATATCAGGTCTGGTCTCTCCAAAGACAGACCTCCTGAGACCATCACACAGGTGAGGCAGTGGACTGTTTACAGAGCACTTTCACACACATTGCTCACTTGACCTCTTGGCAGACGCGTCAGGGATTGTTTTCTTCCATTTACAGGTGAGGAAAGTGGGCTTCAGGGAGGGAAGGCCATACCCAAAGTCATGCAGAGCGAGTCAAGCCTTCTGGCTGCCAGTTGTCTGCACCCCTCTTAATTCAGACTCTGCCTTCTTACTACCACCACGAACAAAACCATAAAAGCCTGTGAAACTTGGTGAACAAGAAGGAAGATAAGTGTTTCAGAAATCTAAGCCAAGATACTTGCTATGATTAAATTTGTCATATGGCTTTGAGCTTCCTGGCAGCCAAAGTGAAAAGGGAATGTCATCATTAGCCAAGCTGCCAGTGACAGAGCAGAGGAAACACATTCACTTATTATGACTAGAGACACACTTGTTCCTGATACTGGAAAGATGAATGTATTGATGACTCTTACAGAGGGACATGACTCACCATTTGTTGGGGCAACTCTGTGGGGGAACTGCTGGATCCTCACATGAGCAGGGGTCTTTCTTGTGGACCTGCCTGTCTGAAGGGGTCATTCCCAGCTGTAGCAAGGAGGCTACTGTGTGTGTGGCATGTTCTGTGCCAAGGGCAGGGAGGAAATGAAGACAGAAGTTCTGACCACTGGAGAAGGGCTCTTCCTAGAGAGGGCCTGCAGTATCACTGGCAAGAGTTTGATCTATGGAGACAAACAGACCTGGGTTTTAAAAAAATTCCCATTTAAATATTTTAATGCAATGGATACTGTCTAGTTTCCTAAGGCTGCCATTAATAAACACCACAAACTGGGTGGTATAAAACAACAGAAATGTATTTTCCTCACAGTTCTGGAGGTTACAAGTCCAATACCAAGTTGTCAGGAGGGCCACGTTCTTCCTGGAGGTTCTAGGGGAAAATCCTTCCTAGCTTCTGCCAGCAGCCCTTGGCATTCCTTGGCTTACTGCTGCCTCATTCCAAGCTCTGCCTCGGTCTTCGCGTGGCCGTCTTCCTTGTGTGTCTCTGTGTCTCTGTATCAAAATCTCACCCACCCCCCACTTTCTCTTATGAAGACATCAGTCCTTGGGTTTAGGTCCACCCTCCTCCAGTATGACCTCACCTGAACTAATTATGCAAATAAGGCCACAGTCTGAGGTCCCGGGTGCACATGAATTTGGGGGAGACACTATCCAACCTTACATACACATTCTGCTCTTACCATTGCCGGCTACTGTCCTAGTGCTTTACAAGCGTAACTCCATCAATCCTCGTGACAATGTTCTGAACCAGGAACTACTATTATCCCCATTTACAGATGAGGGCACGGAGGCACTGAGAGGGAAAGCCACTCCCCAAGGCCACACAGCCAGTGAGTGGCACAGAAAGCAGTCTGGCTCCCGAGTCCACGCTCTCAGCCACCACCAGATGCTGCCTCTCCCAGCAATGCTGCTTCCCAGCTGGGAGACCCTAGGCAAGTCACTTTACCTCTTGGAGACTCAAATGCCCTACCTATAAAGGGGAATAATAGCACCTACTTGATGAGGTTGCTGTGGGGATGACCAATTCCGTGGCCGGTGTAAAGTGCTGGTAGACAGCTGGCACATAGCAGGTGCTCAGGGAATGGAAGCTGTGAGCATCATCACCATCATTTCTACTATTATTTGTTAGGGCTGTGGGAAGCCACGGGTCAGAGAAGGAACTCTGGGGACAGGACGCCCGAGCTCTCGTCTTGGCTCTGCCACAGACCTCCCTATTGTCTCTGCTAAGTCACTACCTCTCCCCGGGCCCCAGCTTTCTCATGTGAGAAATGGGCCAGTCGGGCTTGTCCTCCTGGCTTACAGGTGGAACGACTCAGTGGGAAGGGCCAGGGGCTGCCCGTCTCTTCATCCCACCTGGGACAGGTGAGGAGTTTCTGGGGAAGCCTTCGTGGGGCCTGAACCTAGCGCCAGGCTGCACCAGGACCGGGTTGCATTTGGCCAGCAGCTCCTCTGAAGCAGCCACCCTGGCCCCTCGGGACCCTGACCCCGGCCTGGGCACTACAAGGGATCGATTGGCCCTGGCCTTGGGGCCCTGATTGGTCCCAGCTGAACAGAGCAAACAGCAAGGTCATCTACAGCCACAGGCCCGTTCCCCAGCCCCAGTCCATAGCTGCCTCGTGCAGGGAGGTGGTGGCTCTTCTGTCCCCAGACGGAGCCCGTGAGTGACACCCCAGGCGGAGGAGCCCGGAGCCATGCAGAGTCTTGGGGCCCTGCTCTTGCAGCTGACCGCCTGCCTGGCGGTGAGTGCCAGCCCTGTGACGACGTTGCCCGACGACATCCAAGTGCAGGAGAACTTCGACCTGTCTAGGGTAAGGCTGGCCTCTCTGGCAGCGATGGCAGGGTGTCCGAGCGGCTGGGCCTTGCTGCGGGGGAGGGGCAAGTCCTAGGCCCCGGGCTCTCAGTCTCCGCATCTGGAACTCCACGCGTGGGTCCCTCAGGGCCCTTGCTGCTGCCCAGACTCTCAGGGATCTGCTGAAGCTACAATTCTGCATGCACCGTTCTGTGGGCCTCCAGGCTGACATTCTGAGTCAAAGGTCCTCACGTCTGAACCTGCCCTCTCGGGTTCCCAGGGGAACCCATGCTCTGATTAGAACCCACCCAGAAAAGGCTCGGTGCCGACTGCTGCCCTGCAGCCCCCAGCAGCACCGAGGTTTTTGTGACCCTCCACCCCGCAGCCCTTCAACCTTCAAGTCCTCACCTCCCTCGTAGCATCTCTGTTAGCCCGTCCTGGGCCCTCCGCCCTACGTGTGGGATTATGGGGAGATGAGAAGCACGACAGAGGTCAGGCTGGTGGGATTAAGAGGCCCAGGCAGGGCGCTGTGTGTGGGGAGTCTTCCCTCCGGCCCCAGCTCTGCCCGAAGCGCTGGGTGACCTTGAACGGGGCCTGCCCCTCTACCACCATCCTGGGTTCCGTCAGACCCTTGTAGCCGTGCTGGCCTGAGGACTTTGCTTATGTTCAGGGATGAGGAAGGCTGTGGAGGAGAGGCGTGAGGAGAGGGCCTCTGGTCGTCAGGGACGGCGAAGAGTCTGCGGGGACCTGAGGGCCCTTTCAGGAGAAAGAGGCGGCAGGCTTGCCCTGGGTCAGACGTAGCTTAGGGAAAGGAGATATTTTCTAACACGGAGGTATGGGCTGTGTGCAAGGTGGTGAGCACCCTGTCCCCGGAGGAGTAGAAGACAGGACTCCTGCTTTGGGGAGCGATAGTTGATGATGACCTTAGGGCTTGGAGATTTGGACCCCGTCCAGGTGAGCAGCCCAGATCCCGCATCTCAGCAGAGTCAGGCCCTCTGCCAGCGAAGTGGGGCCACCCTGCACATCTCCTTCCTAAGTTGGCCGCGATGCCTGGAGTTCCTCCATCAGGGCTCCATCCTCCCTGGAAGCCTCCAATTACCTTTAAGACAAGGATGATCACTTAGGAGGAGAAGTCACTGAGAGGAGGGAGGGGGACAGATATCCTCCAAATCTTCCTCGAGGTCCAGATCCTCAGAGCTTGTGGCTGCCTCCTAGATCTACGGGAAATGGTTCCATGTGGCCGTGGGTTCCACCTGCCCGTGGCTGAAGAGGTTCAAGGACAAGATGACCGTGAGCTCGCTGGTGCTGGGAGAGGGAGCAACGGACAGGGAGATCAGCATAACTAATACTCACTGGCGGTGAGTGGGGACCCACCTCCACCCCACCCCCTGCCCTGGCTTCAGTCACCACCCCATCCTAGAAAGTGACAGGTCTCCACTTCCAGCCAGGGCTCGGCCCTGAACTCCAGACCTCTCTGCCGCCCTCCACCAGGGCAGCCCTTTCTAGTTGTCCCACCTCTACCTCAAGGGCAACGCCCCCAACACTGTGCCTGCTTTCCAACCTGCTCTTTCTCCTTGGGTGCCCTTAGCTCAGTAAGGGCACTTCTCCCCCGCCCCCATCTTGGAAAGCTGGGTGGGAGGCGGCTGTCCTAGACTCCTCTTTCCACTGCCACGGCCATTCGATCCATCATCAAGCCCTGTCCCTGCCCTTCCTAAATCCCTCCAGTCTGTTCACTTGTCTCCTCTTCACCGCCACCACCCTGGACCAAGCCACCTCCCTTTCTTTCCTGGTTGTCTACAGTAGCCTCTCTACACTTCTCCCCACCTCTAATCGCCAACTTTCCATCCAATCCTTTCGTCACCCAGCAACCAGAAAGACCTTTCAAAAACTCAAATCTGCTTTCCAGGGCTCCCTATTGCCCTTGGGAATAAAATTCAACTCTTCAACGTGGCCTTTCAGCACCCCCTGCCCCCGACCCTAAAGCACTCACTGTTCCCTGCCCCACTCTCTGCCATGTACTCTGTGACCCACCCAAGTGGACCTTCTTTCAGTCCCTGGAACCCTCCATCCTCTGGACCTTTGCATTGGATGTTTCTTCTATCCGAAAACCTCTCCCCACCTCCCTGCGCTAATTCCTATGGATCCTTCAGGACTCAGGTTCTTTGTCACTTCCTCCAGGAAGTCCTCCCTGACTCCCCCCAACCCAGGTTGAGGTTACATGCCTTCTTCTGTGTTCTCGGAGCACCTCGGGCTCCACCCCGCCCCTTGTGGCAATTCTCACACTGACTGCATGTGCCCCTGGCCTGCCCACCCACCTCACTCAATTATAAGCTCCATGAGGGGACAGGGTCTGTCCTGCCCTCCTCTGTATCCCCAGCATGTAGCACAGTGCCTGGCACATAGATGCTGCTCATTAAATATTAATAAGATAAATAATAATCATAGTAACAATAATACCTAATAAGTGCATAGTGTTTACTCTAAGCTTTTTGCTTATAATATCTCAGTTGATCCTCACAACCACCATGTGAGGTAGAAGCTATCATTATCCCCATTTCTCAGATGAGGAAAATGAGAGAGACAAAAAGTAATACATGAATTAATGTGTTAATTCATCATTCTGACTTCATGGTGCCTAAGTATGATGTGCAGATTTGCTTAAGGAAGTTGATTTTTAGTGCTGGGTTTACGAAGAGGTTAGCATGGATTAGTTCCTTTTTTTCTCTGTCCCTCTGTTCCCTCATGTGAAATTTGTGTCTCCCAGGGCTGGTGTGAGAATTAAACCAGATATTTGGAAATGTTACTTTCCAAATTTTTTTTTTAAAAAAAAGGCATTTAGAAGGACCCTGCAGGAGAATGGGGTGTCAGGTCCATGGTCTCTGCCAGAAGTTACCTTCCTTTTGGTTTGCTCATTTCCAGGAAAGGTGTCTGTGAGGCGATCTCTGGGGCTTATGAGAAAACAGGCACTGACGGAAAGTTCCTCTATCACAAACCCAGTAAGTTGAGTCAAAGGAGACATCTACAGTTTCCTCCTTTGCTAAAAGATACCTGATGTCTTAAGCTCTCTTTCCTTCTGCCTCAGGCTTCTCTGCCCCTACAACCTTTCCTCCCACTTTTCTGCAGTCATCTAGCCTCCCTCCAAATTTCCCCCTCCTTCTCCTTCTCTCTCTCCTTCTTTCTTTTTCTCTCTCTGTCCCTCCCCCCGCCCCTGCCCTGCCATGCACGTGCTCATCCAGAATTTGAGTGATGGTGCTGAATGCTAAGGATAACATCAAGATTTCATCAGTCCTCGTGTTAGGCATTTGCAGTCAGCTGATAAAAACGTGCTAGGCATCTACCATATACAGTGTGTGTGGTGCCAAGCGCTAGAGGGACTTGGGCGTGAGTTTAATCACTGACCCAGCAGATGTTTACTGAATTTGCTCTGTGCATCAATCATGCCAGGGGTTGGATGTTTGGGGTTGGATAAATAAATGAGAGAATTAAAAAATGGTAAGTGAATGTAAGTATGGTGGTAGATTAGTGGGGTAGTCAATCAATCATTTAATAGATAAATTGATGGATTAATGAGTGGAGGAAAGAAGGAAGGAGAGAGGGAGGGAAGGGAGGAAGGAAAGAAGGAAAGAAAGAAAGAGAAAGAAAGAAAAAGAAAGAAAGAAAAAGAAGGAAAAAGAAAATGGATGAATTTATGGATTGATATATGATGAAGATGGGTGGATGGAATGATGGTGGTTGAATTAATGATGAATACATGGAGGAGATGGATGGATGGAGAGGGAGAGAGTGAAGACGGATAATAAATATATGGAAGGGATGGATGAATAGATGATGTGTGGGTGAATAGGTGAAGGATCTCAGGCTAGAAGCCTTCTGACCACTGATTTTTTGTCTTCCTGAATCTTCCATGCAGAATGGAACATCACTATGGAGTCCTATGTGGTCCACACCAACTATGACGAGTATGCCATTTTTCTGACCAAGAAATTCACCCGCCGCCATGGACCCACCATTACTGCCAAGCTCTATGGTAAAGGCCTGGAACATGATACACTCGTTGGAGCTGGGGTTGGGAGGAGACCCGGGATTTAGGGAAATGGAGTGGGGAAGAGCAGGGAGTTTTGCTTTTTCCTTCTGACAAAACTCCAGTTAAGGGAAAGGTGAAAACATTTACTCTCCCTAGAGGAGGTAGAGCTCAGTCTTCCATTTGAGGCAGAATCCTCTTCTTTTGATCTTGAAAATTCCAGAGAATTCCAGAGCCTTCGGGTCCTTAACAGAACCAGTGGAAAGAGAGCTGTGTGGGGAGTTGGGAGACCCAGATGGGGAGCCTGGAAGGGACACCTCATCCTCTTCTGGAGCTGAGGTTTCCATCAGGGTATCGAAGAGATGGAATTGGGCCAACAGTTTTCAAACTTCCCCGAAATGAAACTCCCTGGGCAAAATAACCTCAGGCCCTGACGGCCCAGGTACCTGTGGTTCTAGGAGTCTCCCCTGCTTCCTACTTGTAGGACGGGAGCCACAGCTTCGGGAAACCCTGCTGGAGCAGTTCAGGGAAGTTGCCCTGGGTGTGGGCATCCCTGAGGACGCCATCTTCACGATGCCCGACAGAGGTAAGTGACACCTCCACCCCACCTCCCATTTCTGATACCCGTCTTATCCTTCACGACCCCCAGAGCACATCTTCCCAGTCCCTGGGTCTTTCCCATAACCCTCTGAGATAAGCTGAGCTACGATCCCCCTCCCCTCTTTATAGAACAGGCAGCTCGGGCCTCTGGATTTGCTCCAAGTCGCACAGAGCATACCTGGCGAAGCTGAGAGTAGACCCAATTCAGCGTTCCCTCTGCTGCCACCTGTCTAAGTTTGGTTATAGCCAGAATCCATGGCTACCTCTTGGGAGGCAATAGAGTGTTGGGGTTAGGAGCCTGGGCTCTGGAGTTAGAGCACCAAGGTTCAGATTGAGCTGGGTGGCTTCTGGCTGGTCACCCTTCCAGAGCCTCATTTCCTCATCTGTAAAATGGGGATAATAATGCCTCCTTTAGAAGTTGCTGTGAGGAGTCAATGAAATAAAGCCACTAAATACAATAGCGCCACACTTGGTGTCTAGTAAGTGCTCAATAGATATCAGCCGTGAAATGCTGGTTGGGGGTGGAGACGATGCAGTTTGTGACGGTGGTGCAGCCACCAGTCTATCACTTTTCCAACAAATGACCTGCAGCAAGCCATGGGGGTGGAGCCATCCATGAAGTGGGCTAATGCACGAGACAGGTCCCAGCGCACGTCCCGCCTGACACGTAGTCATTAGCTCTGTGGAAGAAACAAAGCCTGTCTGGGTCTGGGATGTCTGGGTCTCATTCCCCCTCTCTCCTGTCCTCTGCCCAAGGTGAGTGTGTCCCTGGGGAGCAGGAACCAGCGCCCACTCCATTCTCGGTGAGTACCTCTGCCCCCCACCCCATCCTCACCCTGCCCACTTAGGCCCTGCTGTGCTGGTAGGTGGGGTCGTTGAGAGAAGGCAGTGATGGGCATGTTCTGCCATTGGGCTAACTGCTGCCCCATCTGGATCTCACTTTCCTCATCTGTGAAATGGGGTAATTACCTTTACCTTCCAGGTGTTAGAATCCAGTGACATGTTAGAAAAGGTCTTAGCATAGTGCCTAAAAGCAGTGACATACTCAATAATGAGATAATGATACTCGATACGCAATAAATGTAAATAAAGTCAATTGATCCCCCAAAAACGCAAATCCGAGAGCAAAGCCACTTCTCAAACCAGTGGCTCTCCTGTGCTGACTGATTTGCGGGGCTTCCTTCTTCTGTTTTATTTTCCTGCCTTTTGCCATATTAAGTCTTCATTCTTTCTTTCTCTGATTATTTGGAAATTATATATCCTAATTTAGTGTATATATTTATATATGTGTATGTGTATATAAGTACATATATACATGTAATATTTATTTTAGAAACATATTCTTGAAAATTTGAAAAACTACAAGAAAGCAAAAAAAAAAAAAAGACAATAATGTCCTTATTCCTACATAGAATTAACACTGTTAACATATTATTTGTTTGCTTACATATTTTTTAGAAAAAATTACCATTGTTATTATAAAACTAACATACGATCAATATAAAGAATCAAAAAAGTGCAGTATAAAGGTATAAAAAATAAGTTTTAAAAAATTCCACCACCCAACACCTACCAGCAGTCACATTACTCTGGTAATTTGACCTGCATACACCTGGAGAGGGGCAGATAGAAGGAAGGTTGGATAGATAGAGGAACAGATTTAAATATGCTATTATTAAATGGAATTACATTACAGATGCTATTTCTAAATTTTAAAAGGCATTCCTTGTAGTTTTACTCGAATTTAAAAGGGCCCTGGGGAATTCCCTGGTGGTCTAGTGGTTAGGACTCCACACTTCCACTGCAGGGGACCCGGGTTCGATCCCTGGTCAGGGAACTAAGATTCCGCAAGCCGTGCGGAATGACAGGGGAAAAAAAGCCCTGAAGTTTGAAGGTTTTAAAAAAAAACTTCAAATAAATATTTATTATCCACGAGAGATTTACTCCTTAAAGAATGCTCTAGATAAAGTCAAGGTTATGAACTAATATTTAAGAGGCTGGCATCGCTATGTATACTTTTAGAGAGTATCTGCTGTCTGCAAGATTTGGGAGACAGACATCCTCACTCCCAAACTTGGTTCCATCTTCTCTTCCCTTTTGCTTTTATGTTGTCCAGACTGATACCATCCCCATTCTGCTCTGTCATCACGATTCCCAGACATCTAGTAATAGTTCTATATTTTAATGGAGTCTACATTCACCCTTAGTGAATATAACACAGCTTCTCCATTCCTGAGTTATTCTTTCTATTAATCTCTTAGTGCCATTTTTTTTTTTTACCAAGTGCTGTTTTCAAGGAAGGTTCATGGGTGTTTTAATCCCAGAATTCTTCCCTGTTTGAGAATGTCTGCCCATTTCCTTCATCCTTGACGGGTATTTCGCTTGAGTGTCAAATTCTAAGGTCATGTTTTCTCTCCCTCAGAAGAAGCTTTGTGTGCACTGCTCCATTGTTCTTCCACACTGATGACCGCGGCAGGGAAGCCTGAGGCCAGCCTGATATTTCTTCTCCTTGGAAGCAATTTGTTTCTTCTGCTCAGATGCCTGGACAGACTTTCTCCTTGATAAGAAGTCAACATCTTAACAAGGACATGTCTTGGGGTTGAGAGTCTATATCAAAACTTCCTGGAATACACCATGCTCTTTCCATCCACAGATGACATTTCTACTGTATTTCAGGAAACTCTCTCTCATGATATGGAATTCATCTTCTAATCACTTTGTTGAGTTTTGCCATCTGGCGAACACTTGTCCTCTCATCCTGGAGCATCTTTATCCTCCATCATGTACTAGCTTTTCTCAAATTGCTTTTATTTGCATCCACTGGGACTGTCTCTTCTATGACAATCTTCTATTTAGCAACATCTATTCTTTCTGCTCCTCACTATTCCTAATTTATTCACGAGCCCTGAACCGATGTTGTTTTGCTTCTCAATTTGTTTATTTAGGCCTGGGTTCTCTCTTCGTCTTATTCTGTCAGCGTTTACCATTTCATCTTTGAATCTTGTCTTAATACGTGCATGTTCTTATTATGTAATTCCATAACTTGAGGCCAAAGAGGGCTTTCCTTCTGCTTCTTGAGTTATGTTTTCTTCTAGGTTGGGTTCCCTACATCAACATACATGGACGGAAGAGACAAAGGGAAGACTGGGCAGAGGCAGAAGGAGAGCTGCAGGGCAGTCACAACAATGGCTCAACCAACCCTATAGGGAGCTCTGGAACCAGGACCACCCTTGGGAGTTGTCCCATGATGGGGCCAAGGGACGGAGCCTTAATACCCTATGTTGATCAGTCTGGGAAGGGAGCATGATCTTGAATGAGAGGGCTCCCTTAGCTGAGGTAGTCTCCAACAGGGGCTGACAGGGGGTAGCTGGGAATATAAATCCATTGCTGATGGGAGGACTTGGCAGTTCATGGCCATGTCCACCACTGGACGCTTGGGCTCTTCCTCTAGTTCAGGCTACTTATTCATTCATTTCTGAAGTGGGTCTGCATAGTTTCTGTATCACTTCTTTTTATCTGACTCCTGCTTAGTCCGTTTTAGATAGACTTTCTGTTTATTCTGATATGGTGGCGTGGAGGTTTCATTTATTCCTTGGCTCTCTTCCTGCAAATATAAGCTTAGTCCCCTCCCACTCGAATTTAGAGTAAGGTCTGGGTTTTTTGTGTTCCATCCACTTTTCTGAAGTCCAGAGTTGGTTGGAATACACTCGCTTTGCATTCTCTTTGGAAGGACTGATAAATATCCTATGGGGATTCATTCCACCTAGTCGGGGCTGGCAGCAAGGTACATCTGCCCCCAGTGACACCCCCTGGAGCATTAGACTGTGTAGCACCAGAACCTTCACTTAGAAAGAGTCAGGCTCTAGTCTATTTTCCTCTTTTTTTCCCCAGAAGTCATTTTCACTACTCCTCTATCAGAAGAGGAAAAAGATAGGGTTCCCCACAATTTTCTTCTCTCAGGACTTGGGAGTATTAGGGAGAGTTATCAGAAATTTGATGACTTGCCAGGACTGGGAGTTGGAGGGCAGGTCAGGAGCTGAACCTTGCTTACCTTCCTGTTCAGCTCCAGATTATTGGATCGAGAGCTTTAGTTTTTCCTTTAAATTGTGCCCCTTTCCTCATTTCAGTGGTGTTGATCAATACTTGGGGGCTGGGATTTCTGAATTCATTTTTTGCTGATGGCTCGGTATTGGAGAGGGTAATTTTGAGGGAAATTTCTATCTGCCATCTTAATCCAGATCTCAGCTGAGTCTGTGCTTCTTCATCCATGTCAAGAATGAAACAATAGGGCTTCCCTGGTGGCGCAGTGGTTGAGAGTCCACCTGCCGATGCAGGGGACACAGGTTCGTGCCCCGGTCCGGGAAGATCCCACGTGCCGCGGAGCGGCTGGGCCCGTGAGCCATGGCCTCTGAACCTGCGTGTCCGGAGCCTGTGCTCCGCAACGGGAGAGGCCACAACAGTGAGAGGCCCGCGTACCACAAAAAAAAAAAAAAAAAAAGAATGAAACAATAACTGATGACTTCCCTTGGAAAAGAGAGAAAGGCAGCTTACTTTTTATTTCTTCCTTCCAGGCTTCCCACATCCTCATTTTTGTGGATATAATCTGAGATTGATGTTTATATTTTCCACCTTTTGTTTTGAGAATTACTTTTAACATTTACATTAAGTTGAATGATGATTTTAACAACAATTTAACCTCAACTCTCTATTTTACTGGCTTTCTAGTTTACCATCATTTCTTTTCTACCACATCATGCATCTTCTTGTATTTAGGTTCCCTTCTCAAGTGTTGGGAATATTTCTGTAAGTAATTTTTTTCTGGAAAGGTACATGGTGGAGAACTACAGGATCTTTGCATGTCTGGGAATATCTTTCTGTGTTTATATCACATGATCAACAGCCTGGTTGAGTGGAGAATCCCTGGGTTACAACCTTTACCCTCTTACAACCTTCAGATATTGCTCTGCCGCTTCTGTTATTAAATGCTCTCGTTTACTCTGAGGGCCACTACCAGGCTCTTTATCCTTTGTCTCTAGGAAATGTCGAGATAGGACTCTTCATTAATTTTCTCTCTTTCCCTTTGAGCCCTTATCATTGGACAACTCAAGTCTCTCTTCAACTTGGAAAACTTTTCTTCTATTATTTCTATATTGTTTGCCTCTCCTTCTAGAATTCCTGTTCTGTGAGTTTATTTCTCATAATCTTTAAACTGCAGTTTATTATCCCTACTGTGTGGTTAAATTTAACAAAAGCCTTCTCACCTCCAGTAACTTCCTACTTCTCCCATATTATTCACCTGCATAACTGCGGGCTCCTGCTAACGTTGATGCAATGCCATCTCGAATTCCACTGATGGTTTTAGTTTTCTTCTGTTTCTTACCTACACCCTGTGTTTAGTGGAGATATTTCTCCAGCTCGGTGTGATTCTTCTGAGCAGTTGCATTGTTTAATTCGTTCCATGATTTTTCTCTTTTCCTTCATCCTCACCAAGGAAGACCTATGTGCAACCAGCTTGAGATGGGTTCTGGTAGACAGTGGGAGTCCCTGATCACAGCTTCAGATGCACCTTCAAAGGAGAAGGGAAAAGTTGAAGGTTACTACAGTTTTACCTTTTCAGATTCCAGGTCTCACCTGTGGGCAGGAAGACTGCCTGATGGCCGGCAGTGTCCCTGCTCATCCTTCTGTAATTGTCCCGGGACTGTGCCTCAGTGGACTCTACCCCCAGAGATCCTTTTGACAGCTTTGGCAGCCTGCCCTGCTCTGCAGTCCCCACCCCCACCCCCACCCCCAAAATCTAGGAGTATTAGGGTCAATCTCGGGGTCCCTTCTTACTCTCCACATGACTTTTCCGTTGTAAGCAGTTAACGATGGTCTGGTCAGCCTTTCCTGCAAGTCACTCCCACTCCCTTGTGTAGAAATGCCTTTTAGTTTCTAGTATGGGAATGCTGCTCTTCTCTGGTTCCCAACTCTGGGTTAGGTTTCTTTTCCATTATTATATTCCTCTGGGCATTTCAGCTGGAAGCTGGATATGTAGGTATTGTTCTGATTTGTCATTTCAGACCAGAAATCTATCTTGTGATGCCTATTCTGGAATTCAGGTTGAAGTTTTGGGGAAAACAGGCCATTAACCTATCTAGTAGTGTTTCTGTCTACACCCTGATCCCCAAAGCAAATGGTTTGTTTATATATTCCAGGGGTATAGGGGAGCAGCAGTGGCTAGATCCCTGCAACAGCTTCTTCTCTTTCTTCCCCCAGAGAGCCCGGCGGGCTGTTCTGCCCCAGGAAGAGGAAGGATCAGGGGCTGGACAACTAGTAACTGATTTCGGCAAGAAAGAAGGTAATGATCATCCCCCTTTTTTTAATCCCCTTCTGCCACACTCCAGAGAGGAAGGGTCCACAGTTGGCTCACCCCAGCTGCCCTCATCACCGTGAAGTCTTTCTTATTTTTTCTGCTAGAATCAAGGATTGAGCCTAGAAAGGGCAAATCCAGTACTCTGCCCTGTGCCAGCGGTTATGGGGGGAGAGAGAGGAGTGTAAGGCATGGTCCCTGAGCTTAGCAAGTCTCAGCTCCACGATGAGAAGCGAGTTCTTGGCTTGTCTGTATCGCTGTGTGGCCTCCTAGCCGTGGCTTTCTCATCTGTACAATGGGATAACAGCCTGCTGAGCTGACCTTCAGGGCTCCTGTGGGAGCACATGGGCAAGAACCTGAGAATGCTTTTTGTGATTGATAAAATGATCACTCTCCAAATCTCTCAGCAAACACTGAACCCTGACCCTGCTCCACCCCAGACTCTGTGCTGGGCATTGGGGTCATGGAGACGAACCACCCACATCTTTTTGGACCTTCTGGTCTAGTAGAGGAGGCAGTCAAGGAAGAAAGTGAGGGACCCGAAAGGGAGGGTCAGCTAAAAGGCTGGGGGAGTTCAGAAAATGGAGGACGAGGTGATCAAGGAGGACTTCCTGGATGAAGGGGAATTCATGCTGTGTCCAGATATGGTTTTAGGAAGGAAGGCATTCTAGCATTCTAGGGGCAGGAATCGCGAGAGCAAAGGCACGGGGGTGGGATATAAGGCAGAGGTCAGGCTGGCTGGCATGGGTGCTGGTGAATGTATCATCAACTACTATCCTTACCGAGTCTTTGGGCAGACAAGACCAACACAGGGGATGTTGGGTCTCTGGGTCGTTGGTAACTCCCCACGTTATGGAATGGAATGAGCATGGGTTTTTGGAATCCAGCAAATATGGCTTTGAATTTCAGCTCTATGTAACTCTGGGCAAGTCACTTTACCTCTCAGGGAGTCAATTTCCTTACCTTTAAAATGAATTGAGAATCGTTCCTCTTAATGCAGAGATGAAAACTAAATGAGATGACACCTGTTAAAGTATCCAGCCCGGTGACAGGTACACAGTCAGCATTCAGTGAGCACTGCTGTTCTGCCCCTCTCCAGATTCCTGCCAGCTGGGCTACTCACAAGGTCCTTGCCTGGGGATGATTCAGAGGTATTTCTATAATGGCTCATCCATGGCCTGCGAGACCTTCCACTATGGTGGCTGCATGGGGAATGGCAACAACTTTGTCTCGGAGAAGGAGTGTCTGCAGACCTGCCGGACAGTGGGTGAGTGTGGCCCCACCTCTCCACCTCCCCCTGCGCCCCCCAACCCTGTCCTCCAGACAGACCACCTGCCCATTGAACAGGTAGCTAAGAGAGGATGCTCCAGTGGTGGAATTCCAGGGCAAGTTTCCTGAAGTCATAGGAATTGCACACTTGGGTATGGGTGACCCTCGGCACGTATGTCTTCTTGTGGTCCCATTTCTCAATCTATAAAAAGGGGTCTAGGTGTTGTGGATGAGCAGGGTCCCTGGCTCAGGCCCTTTGATGGGTGTCTTAGGTCAGCGATCCTAAGGACTTCCAATGCTCTGCACCTCCCTCCCACTCCACAGAGGCCTGCAATCTCCCCATAGTCTCTGGCCCCTGCCGAGGCTCCACCCGGCTCTGGGCATTTGATGCTGTCAAGGGGAAGTGCGTCCTCTTCATCTACGGGGGCTGCAAGGGCAACAGCAACCAGTTCTACTCAGAGAAGGAGTGCAAGGAGTACTGTGGCATCCCTGGTGAAGGTAGGAGGCCCGACAATGCCAGGCTGGGCCTGGGGGATATCGGGGTCCAGGTGGGGGAGCCCTGGTAGGAGGTGAGGGTCTGGAAAGCTGAGTTCTGTACTCTGTACCAGGTGACCAGCCCATCCACTCTCTGGACCTCAGTTTCCCACCTGTAAAATGGGGCCAAGCCTGAGGCCTTACCCCAGCTGGGATGGGGCATCTGGGCCCAGGCAGAGGGAAGGCAGGACAGGCTGAGTGGGGCAGAACTGGGCTCCAATCCCGGCATTGCCACATTTGGGCTGGCCACACTGAGTGTCAATTTGAGCCTCAGTTTTCTCTTTTGTAAAATGGGACGAAGTACCTACTTCACAGAGCCTCGCACGGTCCACATCCATCTAGCGGCAGCCGTTACTAATAACGGTGGTGATGCTATAATGATAACAGGAATAGCATTCCAGGGAACAGCAGCCGTTAAAAGATTTCTGTGCCTTATCTCCCCACTGGGAAAATGGTACCTAAGGTAAATCAGGAGGCAAAAAATCAGATCATTCCGTGGAACGCACTCTGGAGATAATCGAGTCACTCCGCAAGCAGAAGTTTCTGGCCTCAGGCTCAGGCTTAAGCTCAGCCCAAGCTGCCGTCCCTCCTCTATGAGGCATCCCCATCCCCTGACCGTCCCCACCCACAGACCCCTGGACGACCCCACACCTACTCCCCGAGCCTCTCTGTGTCCACAGGGGAGGAGGAGTTGCTGCGCTTCTCCAGCTGAGCAGCCCACAGGCCAGAGGTCCACAGGCCACAGGGAGCGCGAGGGCCAGCGTCCGCCCCAGGGTCCCGCGGCAGGTTCCAATAAAAAGCAAATTGTAGACTCCTGAAATTCCATGTCCTGATGATTCATCACGAAGTATAATGAGATGGGGGGAGGGGAGGGGGAGACAAGCTGGGGAGCGGGCATGAGTAACCCAGCTTTCCCCACATGTGAAAAATGTACGTGTTGGCAATGTAATAGAGCCATCTTCAGGACATGAAATTGGCTATGCAAATTATGAAACATACATCACAGTTCTGTATAAAATGGGATTGTTTTGTCTTAATAAAGCTAGAAGAGAAAAGAGGGGAAAACTCTGGGTACTTGTTTCTGGGAGGGGTTTGACAGGGCTCATCAGAGACCCAGGGTCAGAAGAAATCACCGTGCCCTAGTGTGTGCCCAACTGGGTCTGGGTAAATGCCCCACGAGCGCCTGAAAGAATTCCCCTGTCCTTGGCTGCACAGAACCGCACGCCAGCGTTTACTTTGCTCACAGCTGCATCCCCAGCAGTAGCTGCCAGGGGCTGGAAGGCCTCGGGCTGTTTCTCCACAGGGTCCTGGAGATCCCATCTCCTGGGATCCTTGCTCTGGCCCTTTGCCCCGGAAGGAGAATGGTCACCGCCCTTTGCACTGTGCCCAGAACAACCAGCTGGCCCTGGACCGGAGCTGGAAGCCCTGGGTCTGGCCCGGCTTCTGCTCCCTGGAGGAAGAGAGCAGGTAGGCTGTCCAGGGTGGCTCAGGCACCAACTTGGCCCAAGCGCACAACTCCAGGAGCCTCCAGCTCACACACACCAGATTTACAAACATCGGACTTATAAACACCTCTTTTGGGCTCCATCCACCCAGAGTCCTGACAGCTGCCGCTGCAAGAGTCCAAACCCCAGCTTCCTGGGTTCTGAGGTGGAATGCTGTGTTGAGGGGACGAACCCAGAAGCAAGGATTTGGGTGGAGAGCGCTTTGCAGCCGCCTTGGTCAGACCACATAGAGATTCCCCGCCTTACGCACCCCGGAAGTCCCAACCTTGGGGCTTCCAGGTTTCAATAGAGAGGACAGTCCTGAGGGACAGCGTTTGTGGGCCTGGCTGGGAGTCACTGGGCAGAAGTGGGCAGGAGCGGGGACACAGGGAGAAGTGACAGGCTCTCCAGCTTGGAACTAACAAATGTCATCACGTCCTGCGTCCATACCTTGCCCCCTCCATGCATGATTCACACACTGGGGCTGCCACCTATGGCAGTTGGAAGGTGCCATGCTGAAGAAAGATATTTTGAAGTGACCTGAAGGACAAATGCCTAAACCGGACAGTGCAAGCCACAGGTGGGCTGGCCAGCCTCAGCTCAGCTGGTGGATGGGAGTTTGGCTCCTAAGGTATTTTACAGTTCTGAGTTCACCATTAAAAAATGCACCTCCCGGATTTCCCTGGTGGTGCAGTGGTTGAGAATCCGCCTGCCAATGCAGGGGACGCGGGTTCGATCCCTGGTCCAGGAAGATCCCACATGCCGCGGAGCAACTAAGCCCGTGCGCCACAACTACTAAAGCCCGCGTGCCCTAGGGCCCGCGCGCCGCAACTACGGAAGCCTGGGTGCTTACAGCCCGTGCTCTGCAACAAGAGAAGCCACCACAATGAGAAGCCCGCGCACCACAACAAAGAGTAGCCTCTGCTCGCCGCAACTAGAGAAAGCCCGGGCACAGCAACGAAGACCCAAGGCAGCCAAAAAAAAAAAAAAAAAAAAAAAAATGGACCTCCCATATAAAACTCTAGGTTTCTCAATTCTCTTGAAAAATAAGTTCTGGCAGCCTTGGGCCTGCATCCTGCACCCGAGACACCCCTTTAGATGGGGCCTCCCCTCTGGGTCACCAGCCCTGCCTGCCACCCTCCCTGGTCCTGAAGGCTTTTATCTCCATGACAGTTACTAAAACTTTCCCTACAAAATCCCTTGGATCTTGTCTTACCCCTCAGGGGTGGGATGGGGTTGAAGCACATCTGTGACCTCCAGTCAGGAGTCCACTCATCCCAGAAGGGACCAGAATCATTGTCAGCCGAGCGGCTACCCTGATGACTCATCTGATTCTTAAACAGTCTCACCTCCAATTCTCTCTTAAAGATACTGGTCATGCTCATCTCTGTCACAAAATACGCGTGGCTACTTAATAAACAAACATGCTTTTTTTTAAAAGTTTTATTTTAAAATCCAGAGGCTGGCCCTTCAGTCGTATGGAGGCTCTGGCCACGCCCTGACCTCATTGGATCCCGACGTTCCCAGCTAGCGGGGGAGTCTTCCCGCTCCAGCAGGACTCTAGACTTTTGTTTTAGAGCCAATAGAAACTCCTTGATTAAACTTCAACCGCTGGCTGAGGAATGTCCACACGGTACACTGAACAGCAGGAAACTCCCACTGAAGGGGGGTTCTGAGGGCAGGGCTGATGCCCCGGGGAGGCTGGCCCACACTCGGCCAATTCGTGCCGTCATCCTTGCGATTTGATGGAATTTGTTTGGCTCATCAAGCAGCATGTCCTCTCTGAGGAGAGCACCCGTTTCTGGTTGAGGACAGGGATGAAGCCGGACGTGGTTTTACCTTTGAACAGCTGTTCAGGCAGCAGCAGGCCTGCTTTAGGGGAAGCTGTCACCCTCCCTGCCCACTCTGGCCACAGCTGTCTTCTGGTGGCGTCTTCTCTCCACGACTTGCCTTCAGTTCGACTCTCCAAGCCAAGCGTTGATGTGCGTGTCTGGAGTGTGAGGCTCGGGTCGAGGCCAGCAGAGGGGCAAGTCCACCCGGCTGGGCCCCCGCAGCCCACCGTGGAGGGCACTGGCTAGAGTCACGGATGCCACTGGCAAAGCCACAGACGCTCTCCCCGGAACAGACAATACACAACGCTTCAAACTTCACACACACGACCACTGGGCAAGACGAACTTGGACGTGTGCTTTACTTAGGAGACGGGTGTGCTGACTCCAGGCAGGTGGGGGAGGAAGGCCACACCGTCTTGAAGGGAGTGGGAGAGCTGTCTGGCTCGGAGGATGGCAGCAGGTCGGTGGCCAGCAAATGGGGAGGAAGCATCAGAGAAGGGGACACCGTGGGAAAGCCACGCAGAGCTTCAGAAGGACAGAGGAAGAAGGGCACCCGAGCTACCTGGTCTGGCTGCCCGGCGGGCCCACCAGTCGCTTGGTTCACACCCACTGCAGGCGTCTGAGCTTTGCCTGAACCTCTCCTGGGATGGAGAGAGCCTCTCCTCCCAAGGCAGGCTTTCCACTCTGACCTGTGCTGGGGACAGTGTGTCCAGACACTGGGCTGAAATGTGTCTCCACAGCTCCCACTAATTCTTAACTTTCTGAGTCACAGATGCCATCAGGAATTTGGCACAATCTACGGGCACTCTTCCCCAGAAAATGGATGGTTTACACAACACACATCACATAAATGATGGTGGCCAAGGCGAACTTGGATGTGTCCCTTGGGCACTGGGCCTGTAGGACTCGGACCAAATCCATCCTTCCTCCGCTGGGACAGTGTTTCACAACAAGGCCCACGGAGACCACGTCTTCTTGTGGCCGTGTCCCTCCCTTATCAGATACCACCAAGCTGGGTCTGGTGCCTGCCTGAGGTCAGCAGGGAGCTCCGAGGAGCTAACCCCAACCTCACGTAGTATCCCCTCGGGATGGACTCCAGCTCTGTCACCCCCAGGTGACATCTCTGCCTCTGTCCATCTCTACTCACCAGTGCCCTGCTCCTACCTGGATGACATGGCCCAATGCCAACCCAAGAAATAACACCACGCACTGCCATCTTCCTAAAGGTTGTTTTATTGTAAAACCATAAATACAACACTGACATGAAATCATTTAAGCAACTGATCCTCTCTAACCATTAAAAGGATGTCTTTTTACCTTGGCATCAACCAACCAGGAAATAATGTTGCAAGAATTCGGGGGGTAGGGGGTGCTGATTTCTGGGTGGGGGCTTTTGGTGATTTAAGGAACCAAGTGGAACCTTCCTCTTCTCCCTGGGAATGTCCCACTTTTGGACAAGAACAGACAGGTAAAAACAGCAACATTTAAACAGCTCAGTTTTAAATTTTATTACTTTGTAAAAATCTTTTTTTTTTTTTTTTTTCCTGTTCCTTTCCTCCATTTGACATCAGTAAAAGTTTTAAACACCAGAAAACTGATTTGGCCGTAAATGGAGAAACGGTACCAAAACGAAATGAAACCAAAACTCCAAAGGACAAACAGAAAAGCCTAAATAAACCCTCAAGTTTGGTCTCGGGGGTTTACATATCACAAGAACCGTCACCTCAACCCCCATGCAATGTGACTCCTTGGAGAGCTGCTGGGTCCACACCAACAACACAGGAGACCGCAAACAACGTCTTTTGTTAATTAACACAGCAAGGGTGACACTAGGTAACTTTTTTTTTAAATACAGTACATGGTACACAGGGTCCCAAGATAACCCTGCATAAACCCCTTGTGGAGACTTGAGCCAAAGCACTGGCTGTTTATAAAAATATTGTGTTGCTACAAAAGTATAAATTAATGCTACCGGTATTAAGAAATATTAAACACATAAAACTTATAAGGATTAAGAAAAATATTCATTAATACCTGTAGAAAACTCTGGCCTAAAAAAGATATTTTTTTTGTGTTTGTTTTTTTGTAAATTTTTTTTTTTTGTATTTTTTTAAGATGACTTGAGTTTCTTGCACTCGAAGAGAGAGACACAGTCAGCTGTGCCTATGGTATTGCCTAGAACGTCTTAACTACTGAGAAAGGATGAGGGTGCACACGCATGGGTACTGAGTGGGGCCTGGGAGGGAGGGGCACCAAGGCTTTCTCAAGATTTACCTGATGTGAAAGAATCACCGACACAAAGTTACGGGGAAAAGAAAAAGGAAGGATCATCAGAAAACAACTGAAAATAATTTATGCTTTTTAAAAAATACCTCTGCTTCAGGTGGTTGTACAAAATGATTTCCTGATGCTCGGCATCTGAATGGCCCTGGACGCACTGCCCGGCGGGTCTGGGAGCCTCCAGCCCCGCAGGTCCCTCTGTCTCCAGCCCCGTGCCAGTCCACGAGCTTGCTCACCGCTTTGGGACCCGACCACCCTGGCTGGGTGGGAGGGAAGGGTCCCAGGCAGGGACCGGCTGGCACCTGGGTTGTGGGAAGAGCCCCCCTTTCCGGCTGGCCTCAGACCCCATGGTCTCTTGCCAAGCTGGACTTCAGGAAGCGCCACAGGGATCCCAGGCCCCTGAGGTTGCGGACCAGGCTGGGCTGTGCCCCTTTAAAAGGAACTTTGGTTTGAAGAGTCAAGGTGCCCAGTGGGACGCATGGGTGGGGAGGGCCCCTATGGGTCCCGATGCTGACACCCAGCTGCAAACTTAGCAAATCCTTCTCTGTACAGCAGTTGAACCTTTAAAGCAACGCCCGTGGTGGTGGAGGGGCATGAATATTAACAAACAGCAACCCGATGCCCTTCACCCTCATCAAAGCAGGAGCAGGTGCCTCTCCGCACGGAAACTACAGGGCCCCTCCAGGGAACGGCGGGGCTCCGCTGACCACGATCCTTAAACGCAAAGGACAGAGGAAGAAATACAACAACAAAATCCTCCAGAAAACCCTGAAAAGGGGAAACCCGGTGGGAAACAGAAAAGGGAAAACACTGTATCATTGGTTCACCATAACTGGCCTAGCAAACATTAGCCACAGTGAAGAGGGGGCAGGCCCCTTCCCAGTTCTCCCACTGGCCCGGCTGGATACAGGGGGGCCGAGACAGGAGCCCTCCACCCACTGTCTCCAGGGGACAGCCTGCGCCTTACTTGGCCTCTGGGTTTCATCTAAACCAGCAGCCTTTCTAGAAGCCCTCCCTCAGGTACGTCCCAGGGACACAGGCGCTGTCGCTGTGCCCAAGGCAAGGGGCAGAGCTATGAACTTGCCCGGCTCAGGGGGCAGGAGGAGACTGCCGGCCGTGCTTTGGGTGCCTCCTCTTCCCGTCTCTGCAAGCACATCCATCGTCATGGCAACATCCAGGTACTGTCCCCTTCTGGGCCATGGCTCACAGGACCTCCCTTCTCCATCCGCATCCCAGGTTCATTCCAAACCTTTCTTGTGAACCTGTGGCCCCCAAGAATGCACGCTGCATCCCTGACAGCTCTTCAGGTGCCCACTTTCCAAGGAGTCTAGTCCAAGTCCAGGCGCAAGCCTAGAGGACCCCTAAAGGCAGAGGGTCTGCTTCACAGTGGAAAACACGCCTTGCAGAGTTTTTCTCTGGTGTTTCTCGAAAGTGCAGGAGAGAAAGGAGCAAACTGAAGGAGACGCTTGCCAGCCTACAGAGCTGGTGTCAAAAAAAGTCCTTCCCAGACATCTGGAGACACAGAACTTCTCAACTGTGTCATCGGACTGTCCTCTCCTCACCAGGAAACCTCAGCACCCTTTTCCCAGCCAAGAGCCAAACCCCGAACGCCAAGCATGAGGCTGTCAGGCAAGTTGGTGGCGAAGCGTCCTCGCCCGTGGACACAGGAGGTGGCTTTCTATGCCGTGAACCCCGAGATGAAGTGTGGCCAGAAAGGAGCTTTGCCCAGTGGCCCCTCTGTTTCGTTTCCTGGTTTCTAACTACCATCTGGAGGGAGGCCTGGCTGGTGGACCTGGGCACGGGGAAAAAGAACCATGTCGGCACAAGGGCATCCACTCACAGCGACTGGGATGGTACCGCTGCTCTTGGTGGAGCCGAGACCCCCCCCCAGTTACTTCAAATCTGAGGGACCACCCACGAGGCTATGGTCCTTGGCTTGGGCTTTGGTGGTGAAGCCAACTGACCTCAGATGAGGGGGAAAACCCTGCAGAGTGGAGGTGTGTTTTCTCCACCTGCCCTCTGGGGTCTGTGCATGTCAACGCAAAGGCCATTTCTATCCTGGAAATCACATGGTTCAGGCAAGTTTTGTCCAAGTCAGCAGGCAACCGCCTTGAGCTGTAAAGTCCTATAGTGGTCACAGAACTGGGAGGCAGAAGACAAAAACTTTCCGAAGGTCAATGCCAGGCTAGGGGCCGGGAGATGAACTGGAAGAGCCGACCTCAATCCTTTGGCTGAGCTAGAATTTGGATAGGGTGGATATTGCTGGAGATGAGGGGCCAGTGGCTGGGCCTGTGAGATCTTTGGGTTTTATTAAGCTGTTCACTGCAACGGGCTCTGCACTATGGGAGCTGTCTGCATGAGTAAGCAGATGGAGGGGGCACCTTGGTACAGCCTTTCCTGTTGGCAACGAGTTTCTGAAGAACCAGAGGCCGCAAGAGAGAAATGACTACCTGCCACCTTGTTCCCATATCTGGATGAGGCAGCCCCAGGAGACAGCTTTCCGAGACCTACTGGCACTCACATCACATCTGCAGAGCACGCCAAGCCCTAAGGATTGAACTGAGGTGGAAAGGACGAACAGGACAGGAGGTGACACATATGACTAGATAACTGCAATTTAGTTAAGACTTAAATTTTTCTGAAGAGAAGAACGCTGATACCAGGGCTTGGTCCTGATGGCTTTGCAAGAAAGTGAAATGCCTATTTGCTAACTGAGTGGCCCCATAATGAGGCAACACCAGCACAGCTCCGCTCTAAGAAGAGGGAGGATGGGCTCCAAGGCTTGGCTCCCACTGACCACACAGAACGGGTAGCTCCCATCCTCCACATGTGGTTCAGAGTGTCAGATCATGGACCCTTCCCCAGCAGCAAAGCAAAGCTGGAGGCCTTTTGCTGTAGGCATCTGTCACCCATCAGCAACCCTGCAGCCACCTTCTGGAATGCCCCCAAAAGTCTCATTGAAAAGTCTGCCGATGCTCCCATATACTCTAGGAAGCGACATGAGGTGACTGTCCAGTGCAGATGGAGGCTCTTCTGACGGCGTGACCCCAATTGGAAGTGCCGTGGAGTTAATACCCAGAACTTCTCCGGGAGAGGAAATGGCATGGTGGTTCCTGAGACCATGGCTTGCTGGAGTGAATGGGGAAACGGCCCACTTTGATGCCTTTCAGTGTGTCCAAGACTCGGGAGGGTTAGTTCTCACGAGGCAAAGTGAGCAGGCTTGACACTTGGGACAGTGTTCTGGTCCATGATCCTAAGCCTTGAGTTTTCAAATCAACTTTACTTCCCCAACTTTACTGCCACGGACCGGGGGGAGAGGGCCGTTGTACAGTGCTTTTTGTAGTCGAGGTATCTCACAGTTGAACAATGTTTTGTTACTAGGAAGGGATGGAGTGGACTTGGTCAACCCCCAAGATGGTAGAATGTGCCCCCCAACGATGGTAGGCATCCTCAGCCTTGGTGTGACTATCTCTATCCCACAGTCGTGGGCACTGGGGGGATATGGGACCACCAGCACTTCATTCACTGAGAGGTGGGGTGGGAGGCTGAGCACTGATCCTGACGGAACCACCTCTTTAGAGGGGAAAGGGTCACCCTGTTGGCATTTTGGCCGTGTGTGGAACCTAAACTGCTCACAGAGAAACAAAGCCTAAAAACATCTTTCACAGCATCAAGTTGAATGTGGCCTAATGCCATTTCACCCTCAAAACATCCATCATTTGGCCCACAAGGCACCGTGCTCAACTACTGTCCTAGAAGGAGGGCTGAGGCTCGCGTGGGGACCCCCCAGGGCTGTGGGCAGCGGACCCGCCGGAATCCCCGGGGTCCTGAGGAGAGGAGGCCGTGGGTCTGAGGTGTGATGGACGTGAACACGGATTAACTCAGGAGTCCCTGCTGAGCTGGAAGGGTCAGTGACGTGGCGAGCAGTGTAATGCACTCTGGGTATAGAAATCAGACATTCGCGGTATCAGACACAGCGAGGCAGGAGGGCGGTCTTCTGCTTACATTCGGGAGAACTCCTAAGCCACATGCTTCCCTATGGCTTCCACCGAACCCCACGTCTGTGAAACCTGTGACTCCAACCTCACTCCTGGTCTCCAAACAGCACAACCAAGTTCATGGTCTTGGCTGTTCGAATACAGGAAAACTGGACTGTACAGGGAAGTCTAATAAAAACCTTAGGGTACTGACTATACCACTGAGATGAGCTAGTTTACAGTGTGACTTGAGGAACAAAAAGGGCAATCAAAAAACAAACAAAAAAACCCCCTCCAAAATATAAGTTACAGACATTCAGTGCCTCCTAGCAGAGCCTAAATCAAATTTGAAAAAAAAAAGTAAAAACTGCTAAAATGTTAGGAAAAAAATTATTAAGGAGTGGAGACAGTATCTATACTTCTTTGAAAAATGTCTTTTTTTTCTATCTTATATTAAAAAGCCAAAGGTCAGCTTTATATTCTTAAAGTCTCCTTTCCTGATTTGGGGAGATAGATAGGTGTGTTTCTAAGGCGGCTGCCCCATGACACCCAAGGGTATCACAAAGGCAGCAGCTCAATGCCCTGAAGGTGAACAAGAACAAAGTCCAGTGCAGAAGCTGTCCATCTGATGCAGTCTGGAGAATCCATGGCAGGGCAGCCGGGGAGGGGTGGGGTGCAATAGGGTCAGGAAGGCTTGGGGAGGGGGATGGAGGGCAAGGGGGACCACAGAGTGAAGGACAGAGAGCGTCAAGTCACTTCAGATCTCAGCTGCCTGAACATTTTACGTCAGTTTTCTACCAATCTGCGCACCTGAAAATGGAGTCTTTTAAAGCCCCCTTACTGAGAAAAGGAGGTGAAACATCTTCCCTCTTTCCCAAACACTCAGCTTTCCTGACACGCCCAGTTTAATGCACACGCGCCCACAAGCAGGCGTGCATACATGCACCAGGGGAGTATGTGTGTGCATGCGTGTGTGACACTTCTGCG
Source organism: Delphinapterus leucas (assembly GCF_059928025.1). NCBI lineage: Eukaryota > Metazoa > Chordata > Mammalia > Artiodactyla > Monodontidae > Delphinapterus > Delphinapterus leucas. The sequence continues at coordinate 105,242,718 of NC_143134.1, read as the reverse complement.
GCCACGCAGGTGAGCACAGAGCCGCCCACGCCCGCAGTGCGCACGCGTGATTGTGTACACACATGCACACACACACTGAAAAAAGCACTTAAGTTTCCAGGGGGCATTTATAATGAGGTCCACAGTGTTTAGAACTTAAATTCCTTTTTCTTTGTTTGCGACAGTGTTGTGTGGTTTTTTTTTTTCCTAACGTTCTCTTCTTTTTTCTTTGTTCTTTCTTTTCATCCGGAAGTCTTAAAGCATGTTGGATTTCAGAAACATGAGTTTGTTCATATCTTCTGGACTGAGCAGTCGCCTCCTTTTGATGAGAAGTGCTTGTTCACACATATTTACACACCCGCTCCTGGCCCCCACGGCCGGCACCGCGAGGAGCCAGAAGGCGAGCTTGGCGAGTTTTGTGTGCTTTTGGGTCACGCACGACCAGTACTGGAAGAGATCCGGGGTGGCCTGGAAGAGGGGTTCCTGCAGGTAATCGTACACTTCCTTCTTCCCGAGCCGGTCGTCCTCCTGGGCGGCGGGGTTCTCGCCGGGGGCGGAGCGGGGCTTCTTGGCGGCGGGCTCGAAGTCGGCCTCCTCGGTCCAGGACTCCTTGACCTCGTTGATGAGCTCGCACACCTTGCCGATGATCTCCTCGTGCTGGTAGGGCGGGACGGGCCGCAGCTTCTGCTGTGGGTCCAGGATCATGGCCACCTTGTGCGCCGGGTGCACCTTGAAGTTCTCCTTGAGCGCCTCCAGGAAGAGGTGGCAGAGCTTGCTGACGGTGCCCGCGTCGTTGGCCTTGGCCGTGAACAGCTTCTCCAGCCTGACGTAGGTGGGCAGCACCAGCTGCAGGGTGGGCTGGCTCTCGTTGCTCAGCTCGATGACCGCCTGCTTCACCGGCGTCAGGATGGCGGCCAGGTTGCTGAGCAGGTGCTTGTTGAGGCTCTGGATGAGGTTCATCTTCTTGGCCCGGCTGTAGAACTCGCAGATCTGCTCGTAGCGCTCATGCACCAGCAGCAGCGAGTCCGTGACCGAGTTCCAGCAGGGCGGCGGCGAGGTCTCCTCCAGCGAGCCGAAGGTCTCCTTGGCGAGCCCGGTAGAGCCCGCCAGGTCCTCGCACACGCTGAGCAGCTCGATGACCTCGTGCATGCTGCGGGCCTGCAGCGTCCGCTTGCTCAGCACGCTCTGCACCACCGAGTTCAAGGCACAGGCTGAGCAGCGAAGGCACATGCCGGCCTTGGAGAAGGCGGATGCGCCCACCCGGCAGTCTGTCACGTACACTGTCCTGATCTCCGACATCACGAACTCCGACAGTACGTTCTGCACCCAGTGGTGCACCAGGTCGCCGCTGTCGCGAACGTCCGCGCCCTTCACGCCCAGCACGTAGCTCTTGATGTGGTTGCCCTCTGCCTGGTAGGCCGTGAGGATGTAGCAGGAGTCGGGGCCGACGCTCTGCGAGTGACAGGTGACGCCGATGCCCAGGCAGGCGTTGCTGCCCAAGGCACACGTCACCTTCACCTTCACCTGGTTGTACATGCGCGGCAGGTGCTTCAGCGCCAGCGTGTTGAAGTTGCCCAGGATCTCGGTGACTGAGAAGGCCCCGTAGCGGGCGCCGCTGTCCACCAGCGTCTGGGCCAGCTTCAGGAACTCCTTCCCGCTCACCACGCTCAGCGCGCCCAAGTCGGCACACATGACCCGCAGCAGCCGCTCTGCGATGTTCTGCCGCTCCTTCTCGGGGATCGTGCTGTTAGGTGTTAAACCACTGGTCGTGGCTGGCAGGGGACACAAAGAGAGGTGTGATTAACCCTGCCAGTCAAGGCTCCTTGGTCTGGCAGTGGCCTAATACTCAAGCATCTAGTGTTAGGAATTATGAATAGATTTCATCTTGCACACAAACTGATGGTCTTGGCAGTCTTTAACATGTGACAGTCTCACAGGAATAAAGTTCTGTGATTGATTAGTAATGCCTGCCGTGAGCATGGGAATAGACTGTAGTGATACGTGTGCAAATACTTGTTGCATGTCATTCACCTTGACCTCTGAAGCCAACCAGTCTAACCTCTTCCTCAGTATAGGAATGGCCTCTAACACAGGAGTCGCTAGTGAATAAGGTACGTGAGGCCACAGTGTCAGGAAAAAGCAGACAAGAGAAATCGTGGAGAGTGGATTTGGATTCCAATTCTGATTCGGTCACTAGTTTGTGTTCTCTGACCACAAACAGATCACCTCTCCCCAGGCCGCCTCTGTCCATCCCACGAGGTCAGAATTCCCACCAATGAGGTCTCAGGCATGAAAGTGCTTTGGAAACCATGATGCGTGGTCTTGCACCGCCATGGCAGACACACAGGGGTGGGGATGTGGGAGCAGAGGGGAACAAGCTGGGGTTGGGGGGGAGGTCTCTGGAGGTGGGTGTAGTAGACTTCCACCAGCCCCCAGGTCCGCCCAGGAAAGACCTACTGTTGTTGGCACTGTTCCTCTGGGCCTGGGGCTTCCACTTCTCCTCCACGACAGCAGGGGGCGATCGCGACTGGTTGGAGGCGATGTTGTTCTCGTTGTCCGCTGCGGGCACAAAGGGGACAGTGTGTTTCCCTGAAGTGCAAGAGGCCTGCCGGCTCCCCAGGCGAGGAGAACTAGAGCATGCGGGTGGAGGCAAGACTGGCCTCTGGGACTCAGGCCTGGGTTCAAATTCGGGCTCCTAAGACAACTATCTGAGGCCTGCAAAGCCTCAATTTCATCACTCGGAAGAATGAAGATAATCACACAATTGCCAGAAGGACTAACAAGAGATAATACAGGAAAAGAGCTGGGTACAGTGCTCAGCACGGAGTAAGCACTCAGGGAACCGCTGTGTCCCGAGTCTGGCTGGGAGGCACCCCCCAATACCCCCAAGCACAAAGTTCTAGCTCTGAGACCCGGGAGGGGGTGCCCATTACACTCCAAGAGGCCAAAAGCATCTCACACTCTTGCTTCTTTAAAGTGTGCCTTTTCGTCTTTTTAGTATATTTTAAACTTAAATGAACACAACAAAACCAAAGCCCTATATGACATAAAGTATACAATTCTCAACCCCCTCGTTACCTGTAGGAAGTGAAAACCAAAGTCTAGATACAGGAAAGGATTTGCCCAGGAAAACACAGAAAACCAGCAGCAGAGCTGGGACGGACATCCCAGGTCCCCTGGTTCCTAGTTGCCTCCTCCCTGCATTTCCCTAATTTTTGTTAACGTGTGCATATGCAGCCGTTTTCAGTTTTAAGTAATGGGCAGGTGCCATACTCTAGGCACGGTTACTCCTTGACATTTCTGTAAGATCATATCTGAGTGGAAATGGTCTGAGTTACATGCCTGTCATCACAAATGACCACACAATCTTTTATCACACAATATTCCACAAATTGCTTAACTACACTCCAAGTCCTAAGTTTCTGGGCTGTGCCGTTTACAATATTACTATCCTGCTCCGAACCTACTTGCCTAATATTCTAATATTGTTTCTCTGTGCTCTTCGGCTGTTGTTGTGGGTGTATTTCCTTAAGACGTCATCTTACAGGTAGAATTCACAACCTGAGGATATGAATGGGTCAGTGGCCTCTGTTCAGGGTTGCCAGACATCTTTCTTCCATTCTTCTCAGTTAAACGCATCAGGCCTTAGAGGTCAAGGCCACACTATTCATACCTAGAGAAGAGGCTTCCCCAACTTCTACATATTCGGTCAGACCTGCAAGACTAGTCAAGAGACTCTGGGATGTGCACTCAAGGAATATTTTGCAACCACTAGAAAGGTGGTCATGTAGACTGGAGCAACATGGGAAAATGCATAAGGTAATGAAAAGCAAGCTCTAATCATAATGTCATATGTATTATTTATAGATACATATTTTAGACTCACAAGTCAAATAACGAACAAACCTATGCATCGAAAAAAGATGGGGAGGGGACTTTCACTTCTGCCCTCCAGATGCAAACAACCGCTAATCATGATGATACGACTGCTTTCATACAGGCAACCCAGGGTCTGATCCCAGAAAAAGAAACAAGTGCGGTGAGCTCTCTGACTGTGCAACTTACTGCCTGGAAGCAGTTTTCAAGCCGCTGCGTAGGACCAGGGAACTGAACAGAGCCCAGCGGTCCCCTTGAAGAGACAGAGATTAAAGCTCAGGCAGGCCCAAGACAGCTAGAATTTACAGGGAAAAGTACCAAAGAGGAGGGAGTTACAAAAAGAGAGAGCTCTGGAGATTTCAATGGGGTGCCCTGGAGCCTTTGCTGTAGCTAATCTGCCTATGCATAGGGTCAAATTCCACAGGACTAGGGAAAGAATCACTAAAATGCAGTAGGCTGGTAACTCCCAGGGCTCCCACGTGGGGGAGATCATCTGCACCCCCTCAACCAGAACGGAAAGACCTCAATGCATGGGAAATACTATGGGGCTAAATTAGCCCCAGGCTAAGCCACTAGATCTGCCCTAATACATTTAAAGAGCAAGCCTCCAAAGTATTAAGGTGATCCCAAGTAACAAACTGTAAGCCAAGTTTAATACTCTTAAAAAATACAAAACCTAGCATCTAACACTATAAAATTCACAATGTCATTCATCTAATAAGTACCAGGCATTCAAAATAGTAGGAAAATATGACCTATAACATAAGGAGACAAACCAATCAATAGAAACAGACCTAGAAAGGACAGAGATGATGGAATTAGCCAAGAAGGAGCTTACAACAGCTGCTGAAGAAAAATCAGTGAAGCTGGAGACAGAGCAAAAAAATTACCCAATGAAAACCAGAGAGAGTAAAAGAATGAAAATAAATAAATGGAGCACGGACAATGTTAAGTGGTTTAACATAAATATAATTGGAGTCCCAGAAAAAGGGGGTGAGGCAGAAAAAAACATTTGAAGAAATGGCCAGAATCTTTCCAAATTGGATGAAACCATAAACCCAGGTTCTAAAAGCTCAGTTGACCCCCAGCAGAAATACATAAAGAAAACACCACCAAGGCACAGCATCATAATCAAATTGTTGACAACCAATGACAAGAGAAACTCTTAAAAGCAGCCAGAGAGGGGGAAAAATTAAGTACAGGGGAACAAGAATAACAACAGACCCAGCAGGTAACAGAACAAAGTATTAAAAGAGAATGTCAACCTAATATTCTAAATGTCCATCGATAGATGAATGGATAAAGAAGATATTTATATTTATAATCTAAATTTATATAATATAAATTATATTTATACAATGGGATATTACTCAGCCATAAAAAAAGGATGAAATAGTGCCATTTGCAGCAACATGGATGGACCCAGAGATTATCATACTAAGTGAAGTGAGCCAGACAAATACCATATAATATCGCTTATATGTGGAATGTAAAATAATGATACAAATGAACTTATATATCAATACAAAACAGAAACAGACCCACAGACACAGAAAACAAACTTATGGTTACCAAAGAGGAAAGGCGGGGAGGGATCAATTAGGATTAACATATACACACTACTATATATAAAATAGACAAACAACAAGGACCCACTGTATAGCACAGGGAACTATACTCAATATTTTGTAATAACCTATAAGGGAAAAGAATCAGAAAAAAAGATATGTATGTATGTATAACTGAATGACTTTGCTGTGCACCTGAAACTAATGCAACATTATAAATCAACTATACTTCAATTTAAAAAAAACACACAAAAAATTAAAAATAAAATAAGAGAATTCTAAATCAGTGATACTATCTTTCACAAATGGAGGTAAAATAAGGACCAAAAAAAAAAAAATCATACCTGCAACTATAAGAAATGTTAAAGGAAGTTCTTTAGGTATTAAAAAAAAAATGACATCACCCCCCCAAAGGAAAAAATGACATCAAATAAGAATCTGGATCTAGAGAAAGAAATAAAGAGTTCTGGAAAGTGTACATGAATGGATATAAAAAGTGTTTTCCCTCATTTTTAATCTCTTTAACAAGATAACTGACTGCTCACTGGAAAAAAATAACAATGAATTGTGGTAATTATATGTAGAAATAAACCATATGTTAACAACAGAAGAAAGACTAGGAAGGGGAAATAGAAGATTGTGTTGAAAGTTTTTCACACAATATGAAAAGGATAATAGCCTTTAAATGTAGACTTGATAAGTTAGAAATGCATAGTTCAAAACCCAAATAGACTAGAAAAAAAACAAGTTATAGCAAATAAATCCATTGTAGAGATAAAAATGGAACCATAAAAAATTCTCAGTCCAAAATAAGGCAAAAAATTAGAGAAAAAGGAATAAGCAACGAGTGAAACAATTAGTAAACAAATACGAAAATGGTAGATTTAAACCCAATAATACTGAAATCACATTAAATTTAAATGGTCTGCACATTTCAAATAAAAGTAGACATTGTCGTACTTAATAAAAAAGCAAGACCCCATGATATGCTATCTATAAGAAACCTATTTAAATATGAAGACATGGATAAGTTAAAAGTAAAAGGTTAAATAAAGGTATACCATACAAACAGTAATGAAGAGAAAGGTGGAGATGCTTGTGATAGTATTACAGAAGGAACAGACCTCAGAACAAGAAATATGATCAGGGGTAACAAGAGACCCTACATAATGATAAAGGGGTCAAATCACCAAGAATATATACTAACCCTAAGTGTGTGTGCAAGTGATAACAGAGCATTAAAGCACATGAAGCAAAAGCTGAGAAAACTGAAAAAAGAAACAGATAAACCTACAACTGGAAATTTCAACTGTCTTCTCTCAGTAATTGTTACTCTCATGAGAAAAGAGAAAAAAAGACTGAATATAAATGAACGGAGTGGACAACATCAAGCAGTCCCATATACATATAACTAGATTACCAGAAAAAGGAGGTGGAATAGAAAAATACTGAAATCATATAAAGTATAGTCTCTGACCATAACTGAATTAAATTAGAAATCAACAACAAAAAGATATTTGGAAAAGTTTCAGCTATTTGAATATTAAACATCACAGTTGTAAATAACCCATAGGTCAAGGAAACATAAGGGAGACCAGAAAATGTTTTGAACTAAACATTAAAACATAACATTTCAAAATGTGTGGGATACATCTAAATAAATGCTATTTATAACATTAAATAATTATCTTAGAAAAGAATAAACATTTAAAGTCAGTGTTATAAAGCTTCTACACTAAGAGATCTGAAGAGTAAGTTTAAAGAGTAAGTTGAGTCGAACATAAGCAGAAGAAAGGAAATAATACAGATAAAAGCAGAAATTAATGAAACAGAAGATGGGTAAACACAGTAGAGAAAATTCAATGAAACTAAAAGCTAATTCTTTGTAGAGATCAGTAAAATTGACAAACCTCTAACAGGAAACATTAAAAAAAGAAAAAGAGGACACAAATTATTAGTAGCAGGAGTAAAAGAAGGGGACATCACTACAGATGCTACACATATCAAAGGGATTAAAATGATTATGAATAACTTTAGGCCAATAAATTCAACCATTTAAGTGAGGCAAAAAAAAAAAACAACCCTAAAAAACATAAAGTACCAAAGTTCACTCCAGAAGAAACAGGTAACCTCAAATTTCTTAAGTTCTATAACTATTAAGAAATTCAGTTCATAGTTTACATAATTTCCCACAAAGAAAATTCCCATATGGGTTGACTGGAAAGTTTGACCACATATTTAAGGAAGAAATAATACAAATTCTAAACAAATTCTCCCAGAATTAGAAGAGGAAAGAACATTTCCCAAATCATTTTATAAGGCTGTCATTACCCTGATCCAAAACTAGAGAAAAAAATTACAAGAAAAGAAACTACAGACCAACATCCTTCATAAACATATACACAAAAATCCTTAACAAACTATTAGCAAGCCAAATATAGTAATATATAAAAAGAACAACACATCATGGGAGTTCCCTGGCAGTTTCAGTGGTTAGGACTCAGCACTTTCACAGCTGTGGCCCGGGTTCAACCCCTGGTCAGGGAACTAAGACCTCGCAAGCCATGTGGCCAAAAATAAAAAATAAAAATAATAACATATCATGAATAAATGAAGCTTATCCCAGAAATAGAATAGTTACAGAAAACCAATCAGTGTAATTCCCTTTACTAAGAGGAAAACAAAAATAAGAAAAATCATCTCCATAGATATAAATGCACTTTAAAATGTGACAAAATTCAATACCCACCTATGATACAAAATCTCAGCAAACTAGGAAGACAAGGAAACTTTCTCAACCTCATAAAGGACATCAAAAACAAAAAACAAAAAACAAAAAACAAGTTTACTGATCTGATAGAAATAAAAAGGATTATAAGGAAATACTATGAACAGTAGTATTCCAACAAATTAGATGACCTGGATGAAATAGACAAATTCCTAGAGAGACATAAACTACTAAAACTGATTCAAGAAGTAGAAAATCTGGATAGATCTATTAAAAAGACTGAATTAGCAGTCAAAACACCGACCATAAAAAAGAAAAGGAAAGCCCAGGCTCAGATGGCTTCATCAGTGAATTCTATAAAAAGTTAAAAGAACACTTCACAAATTCTTCTGAAAGTAGAAGAGGAGGGAACACTTCTCAATTCATTCTATGAGGCAGGTATTATTCTGATACCAAACCATGACTAAGAAGTCACAAGAAAAAACAAACTATAGTCCACTATGCCTTATGAATATAGATACAAACATCCTTAATAAAACAGAGCAGACCAAATCCAGCAACATATACAACAGGTTATACACCATGATCAAGTGGTATTTATTCCAGGAATACGAGATTAGTTCAACATACAAAAATCAATACCATATTAATAGAATAAAGGACAAAAACCACATGATAATTTCAATAGATGCAGAAAAATTATCTGACAAAAATCCAACACCCTCTCATGATAAAAACACTCAACAAACCAGGAATTGAAGGGAACTTTTTCAACTTGACAAAGGGCATCTATGAAAAACCCACTGCCAACATCATAGTTAATGGTTAAACATGAAAAACTTTCCTCTTAAGATCAGGAACAAGATAAGAATGTCCACTCTATTTTATTCAACATGTATTAGAGGTTCTAGCCAGGTCAATGAAAGAAAAAAAGAAAGAAAGAATAAAAAAGAAAAGAAAAATAAAGGGCATCCACATGAATGGAAGAAGTAAAATTATCTCTACTTACAGACTACAGATGACATGACTGTGTGTATAGAAAATCCTACGGAATACACACACACACACACACAACTGTTAAAACTTATAAATAAGTTCAGCAAGGTTTCAGGATATGAGATCAATATACTAAAAAAAAATCAATTATATTTCTCTACGTTAGCAATGAACACTCCAAAAATTAAATTAAGGAAATAATTCCATTTATAAGAGCCTCTAAAAGAACAAAATAATTAGGAATAAATTTACAAAAGAAGTATAAGACTTGTACACTTAAAACTAAAAACATTATTGAAAGAACTCAAAGAAGACTTAAATAAATGAAGAGGCATCCCATGTTCCAAGAGGAAGACAATATTGTTAAAACGGCAATACTCCCCAGATTGATCTAGATTCAACACAATCCCTATCAAAAGTCCTGCTGTCTTTTTCGCAGATATCGACAAGTTGAGCCTAAAGTTTACGCGACACAGAACAGCCAAAACACTCTTGAAGAAGAACAAAGTTGGGGGGCTTAGACTTCCCAATTTCAAAGCTGTTATAAAGTCACAGTAATCCAGACAGTGTGCTTCTGGCACAAAAACAGACGTACAGATCAATGAAATAGAATTCAGAATCCAGAAATAAACCCTCACATTTACAGTCAATTGATTTTTGTCAAGGGTGCCAGGATAATTCAATGGGGGAACAAATAGTCTTTTTAAAAATGGTGCTGGGGGCTTCCCTGGTGGTGCAGTGGTTGAGAGTCCGCCTGCCGATGCAGGGGACACGGGTTCGTGCCCGGGTCTGGGAAGATCCCACATGCCGCGGAGCGGCTAGGCCCGTGAGCCATGGCCGCTGAGCCTGCATGTCCGGAGCCTGTGCTCCGCAGCGGGAGAGGCCACAACAGTGAGAGGCCCACATACTGAAAAAAAAAAAAAAAAAAAAAAAAATGGTGCTGGGACCACCATGGTGCTGGATATCCACATGCAAAAGAATGAAGCTGGGCCCCTACCTCATACCACATACAAAAATTAACACAAAATGGAATACTGGCCTAAATGTAACAGTGAAAACTATAAAACTCTTATAAGCAAACAGAGGAGTTAAGTCTCTGTGACCCTGGGTTAGGCAATGATTTCTTATATATGACATCAAAAGCATAAACAATGAAAGAAAAAATAGGTAGTCGTCATCAAAAATTTTTGTGCCTCAAAGGATAGCATCAAGAAAATGAAAAGACAACCTACAGAATGGGAGAAGATATTTGTAAGTCATATATCTATAGAGCCCTCGTATATAAAGATAAAAAGATCTCTTACAACTCAATAATAAAAAAACAAAAAAACCCAATTAAACAATGGGCAAAGGATCTGAATAGACATTTCTCCAAAGAAGATATTTAAATGGCCAATAAGCACATGAAAAAGTGTTCAACATCATTTGTCATCAGGAATACACAGATTAAAATCACAATGACATCCCTTAATGCACTAGAATGGCTATAATCAAAAAGTCAGATAATAACGAGCGTTATCAAGGATGTGGAGAAACTGGACCCCTCATACACTGTTGGTGGAAATGTAAAAATGGTGTAGCCACTTGAGGAAACAGTATGGCAGTTCCCTAAAAGGTTAAATATAGCGTGACCAAATGATCCAGCATTTCTACTCCTAGGTATCTACCTAGTAGTTAAAAACACTGTAAAGCAATTATACTCCAATAAAGATGTTAAAAAAAAAAAAAATGTTCACACAGGGACTTGCACTTGGGCATTCACAGCAGCTTTACTCGTAATAGCCCCAAACTGGAGACAGCCTAAATGTCCATCTGTAGGGGAACAGATAAACAAATTGTGGTATATCCAAACAATGAAATACTACTCAGAAATAAAAAGAAATACTGATATCACAGAACAACATGGATGAGTCTCAAAAGTATGCTAAGTGAAAGAAGTGAGACACAAATGACTAAATATCATATAATTCCATTTATACAAAATTCCAGTAAAGGCAAAACTGTAACAAAAGAAAGCAGACAGTGGTTGCCAGGGTGGGGGCCTGGGAAAGGGACTTGCTGCAAAGGGAACTTTTTGGGTCGATGGTAACACTATACATTGTGCTTGTGATAGTGGTTAAATGACTACACGTTTATCAAAACACATCAAACTGTACCCTTAAAATTGGTGAATTTTATTTATGTAAATTATATCTCAATAAATCTGATTTTAAAATAGACTGAAAAGAAACCATTAAAAGAGTAACAGTTGGGCTTCCCTGGTGATGCAGTGGTTAAGAATCTGCCTGTCAATGCAGGGGACACGGGTTCGAGCCCTGGTCCGGGGGGATCCCACATACTGCAGAGTGGCTAAGCCTGCGCACCACAACTGCTGAGCCTGCGCTCTGGAGCCTGTGAGCCACAACTGCTAACCCTCGCGCCTAGAGCCCGTGCTCCTCAACAAGAGAGGCCACTGCGGTGAGGGGTCCGCGCACCGCGGCGAGGAGTGGCCCCCGCTCGCCTCAACTAGAGAAATGCCTGCGCGCAGCAACGAACACCCAGCGCAGCCAAAAATAAAAAACCAAAAAACCATTCACTTTATAGCAGTACACCATATATACTCAATAAATATTTGTAAAAAAAAAAAAAAAAAGTAACAGTGGCTAACTTTGAGTAGTGAGATTATGGCTGAGTCTTCATTTTGTAATTTCTCTGCATTTTCCCAATTTCCTTTAATGAATAGACCTCACGTGTAAAAAAGAGAAACACAAATTTTAAAATGGAAACCAGCAGCCATTCTTACTGACTTTCTCTGCTAGAGTACAGAGATTTGGAAGCCCGGGATTTGAACCAGGCTTTGGCTGAGTATTATAACCTTGAGTCAGGCACTTCACTTCTCTAGGGCTCAGTTTCCCCTCCTCCTTCCAAAATCCCGGGGCTGGGCAAGCTGCAGGGCGATTCCCTCATTCTCTGCCTTTCTGCAAGGCTTGAAATTGGGATTATTCAACCTCTAATTAGATAATGATGTCTAGCATGGTTTATTAAAAAAACTTTTTTTCTCCTTATCTCACAGATAATGCTGCTAAATGGGTGAGGTACTCAGTAAATGATCTATAGCTTGAGCTGGAAACAAGGTTTACTCAGTGTGGCTAACCCTACGTACCACAGATACATACGCTCACACACGTACAGATACACAGACATCTGTAAAGGGCGGGATGCAAAGCTGGAATAAAGGCTGTCTCCCAAGGAAGGACCAGTTGCAGAAAGAAGAAAGCAGTTGTTTCTAGCAGGGGATAGAAAAATAGAAAACTGCATTATTCAGTCTTATTTTAGAATGTGCCATAGCCCTTAATACTTTACACACATCATCTCCAGAACCCTCACCCAGCCTGTGGAGAATGGTGATGAGCCTACTTTACAGATGAGAAGATCGATGCCCAGAGAGGTGAAGTAGCTCAAAGGGATCAGAAATTAAATGTGGCCATTCCCAAATCCTACCACTCTGAGTTGCCAACTTGTTTGCCTCCTGGCAAAGTCCCCAGGCCTCACTTAGCTGCAGTCCCCCGACTACTTGAAAAGAGGCTAGAAGAGATGACCTCTGAGGGGGCTTCCCCCATCCCTAATCCTCCACCTCATCTACCCTGTTGAAGAGGGTGGGTGTTCAGAGCACCGGCTCTGGAGTTCATGGGAGGGTCAGAATCCTGGTCTCATACTGTGGCTGCAGAGCCTTGGACAAGTTACTTAGCCACTTTATTTTATTTTGAAATTTACACATTTTATTAAAAGAACAAAAAATAAACAACACAGAAATAGCACACTAAAATGAACTGCATACTGCACACTTCTAAACACAAGCCAAACAGCACTATAACTTGGGAAAAAATCAAAGCGTCTGCCCTACTGATAGCAGTTGAGGAAATGAGCTATTGCATTCTGGAGGCAAAACATTATGGAAACAGTTTATATTTCTTAAATATTATGATCATTATTTAAATCATTAACTGTTGCACAGGACTAATAATTTTCTTATTGATAAGTAATTTTTAAGTGACATTTTTCTGCCCAAAATATGTGCTTCCATTTTCTATACTTAGCCCTTTTCACCTCAGTTTCCTTATCTATAAAGGCGAGCTAATGTGGACACAACTCAGAGGGATGTTCTGAGGATCAAATGAGCTAATACGTAAGAACTCAAACGATGTGAGGTGCTTTTTACGAGCCATGCAACTTTGGGCCAGCGATTATGTTCTCTGAGCCTCAGTTTCTTCATCTGTATAATGGGGATGATAATGCCAGCCAGCTTGTTGAGGAGCCCGGCCTGACACACGGTAATCGCTCACTAAGTGTTAGCTATCTTTAGTATTATTGCCGCCAAAACCTGCTCCTAAGCTGTCACCAGGGGCCAGGCAGGTTCTCCTACAGCGCAGACTGGGAAGTTTATTAGCGGGAATTACCCTGTGCCATTCAGCAGCCTCTTAATGAGATTGCTGTTATTCGAGGCTGATCCCCCTTATCAGCAGCGCGGTGAACTGCGCAGATCATGACGCTTAATTTCTCTCTATGGAGTCAATCCTTTAATCCCGACTCAGCCTGGCTGGGATTCAGCCTGGCTTTGCACTGGGTTGCCGTCAAGGCATTCTCTGCCAGCACTGAACCAGAACAAAGCAGCCCAAAGCTCTTCTCGGAAAACAAGTTGGGATGCTTGGGGGAGGTGGGGCACCCACAGGCGCACCCTTGATTTGCATGTTAATGGCCTCCGCCCGACTGCCTGAGGGACAGAGAGGCCCTGGCACCCAGACTCTTCCCTAATTAGGGCTCAGCTTCCAGAGCCGGCAGAGGGGCAGAGGGTTTCAGAGGAGAAGGGAGCAGAGACGGGGCCGTGGGGGTCTCGGGCCCAAGCGCTGTGCTCAGGCAGTGGTCCCCAGCATCCTTCTAACTTTGGCTACTGGTTCCCCACGGGGTCAAGTCTAAGTGCTCTGAGTGCATTCAAGGCCTTCCCTGGTGCAGGATGGCTGACAGCAAAGGCAAGCAGGAGCTGTGAGACACGTGAAGACAGAACCTTGGTGTAAGGAGGGCAGCTGGAGATTGCAGGTCTGTGTGCCCTTGTTTTAGAGATGGAGACTCAGAGTGGGGGGGCACGACAAAGTTTCCTGCCTGAGGTCACATGGTATAGAGACACATCGGTTAGAGAGGACTGGAACTCACGTGTCATGGCAGCCAATCCAGCTCTGCACTGATTTTATTTTATTATTATTATTTTTAAATTTTTGGGCCGTGCCATGCAGCATGTGGGATCTTAGTTCCCCGACCAGGGATTGAACCCGCACCCCTTGCATCGGGAAGCACATATTCTTAACCACTGGACCACCAGGGAAGTCCCTGCACTGATTTTAATGAGTACATTAGAAATAAATTATCTCCCTCCCACCCAAAATCATGCGAGTTGGTGCCTAGTGTACAGCAGATACCCAATAGATATACGCTGCATAAATGAAGAGGGGTCACACTAACAGAACAGCACCTGCCTGGAGAGCGTCTCGCCCTGTAATACTCTGTGCTAGTCAGGCCAGACCTGGAAGGTGATATGAAAGATTCAGAAACCTAAGAGAGAGACAAGCAATAACTAACAACAACCACCGTGACAGCAGCTAAGCAAACACTCAGTCTCTTTCCTGGTCAGCTCCTCTTTGGCCTTTACTGAGCCACCGTCTGTGTCAGGCGCTTTTCTCACATCGCCTCCAATGCCTCCAGAGGCTCACCCTACGGGAAGGGTGGCAGGGTCAGCGAGCTGTCTCCCCCATGTTCCCGTTTCCCTTGTCGGGCTGTCCCTGGGCAGGGCTCTGGAATTTGAGCATATGTGTGTCACTTGTGGTCTGAAGTGGTAAAGAAGGAAGGGTGCCTCTCTCCCCGCCCATCAGTCAGAGAGAGAGGACTCTGTGACCCAGGGGAGGATGGAGACACAGGAAGGAAGGAGTCTGGGTCCCTGAATCTCCACGTGGAAGGCCGCGTGCATTAGGCTGTGATGTGGCTGAGAAGGAAGTGGTATGTCAAACCACTGAGAATTTGGGATTTACCTGTTACAGCAAGCAGTGTCTGCCTGCCTAAAACAGAGATCAGATCAGAAATCAGATCAGCTCGGTGCTTTGTGACCACCTAGAGGGGTGGGAGAGGGAGGGTGGGAGGGAGGGAGGCTCAAGAGGGAGGAGATACGGGGATATATGTATACGTACAGCTGATTCACTTTGTTATACAGCAGAAACTAACACACCACTGTAAAGCAATTATGCTCCAATAAAGACGTTAAAAAAAAGAAAAAAAGAAATCAGTGCTACTATGACCAAAACCTAAAATTGGAGGCTGGTGGTCTAGTGAGGGAGCTGACATTGTAAGCCGGACAGATGGCAAAACAGCTGATAAAAAGGGTGTCCAGACAGCAGACTCCTAGCTGTGGCTCTCTACAGCAGCAGTTCTCAAAGTGTGGTCCCGGACAAGCCGGGTGTGTGTGGCCTGAGGACCTGTCAGAAATGCGAGTCCTGGGCCCCGCCCTAGACCCACGCATCTGAAGTTCAGAGTGCGGCCTAGAAATCTGCGCTGTCACCAGCCCTCCTGGTGACTGATGCACGCTCACGTTCGAGGACTGCTGCTTCGGGGGTATGACCGCAAAAGCAATGGGGGTCGCCGCAGGCTGCACCGGGCTGAGCCCTCTCCACTGCCCTCCCCTTCCTCCGCTCACCTGGGTCTCAAACCACACTCAACCCTACACACGCCCACGACTCTGTCCTGCTCAGCTCCTGTTTGGCCTCTAGGCTCCGGGCAGAGGTCACAATTTCTGGAAGCCTTCTCTAGCTCCGACCCCCTCTCTGGCTACGCTGCCACCAAGCCAGCTGCCCCCGCAGGGCACAGACCACCCTGACTTACAACGGAGTAACCAGGGCTCCCATGTCCTGGGACTGTCTTTTGGGAGAGCGGCCGCAGGCTGGCCCTGGCCGTCCCTGCCTTTCGTGGGATCTGAGGGTGGGAGGGATAAGGGGGGCTTCAGTACCCCGCCCCCGTCCACCGTGGGGCCCTTACCCGCGTGGGACTGCATGTGTTCCAGCAGGTTGTTGTAGAACTGGAACTGGATTCCACAGGCGCCGCACGTGTAGGGCTCTGCAGGGAGAAACGGAGCAGCCGTTTCAGGGGCAGCACAAACCCAGATGCCTTTCTGCTGGGCCGTAGGCAGCTTTGGAACTGGGCACCCAGACACACATGGGGGCTGTGCACTCAGGGCTCTGGGCCTGTCTGCCCCCCTGTCACTAGCTAGTGAGGGAGAGGCTGCGGGGGAAGGAGCAATGGAGAGAGGAAGACTGGCAGATCAAGACCGCCAAGTGTAGTCAAGCGGCATTTATCGAGTGTTCACTGTGTGCCACACTGTTCCGGGCGCCGGGGATAACACTAAGGGACCAAGAGCTCTCTCAGGGCAGAGACCACGTCTTATTTGTTCCACAGCCCACCTCTCAGCCGGTGGAAGCACACAGACAGCACTGTTTGCTGAGTGAACAAATGAATGAACGTATGAATGAACCAAAAACAACATAATGGATGTGGAGGGCAGTAAAGAGAAGGAGAGAAGGGGTGAGAGAAAGGGTGAGAAGTGGAGAAACACAGAAGAGCTAGAGAAGCAGGGGTAAGACAGGAAAGGGAAGAGAAGCGGGCCGGAGGGCGGCAAGAATGAGAGGACATAGGAACGCGCGGGTGCGTGCCCAGCAGAGGGACGGGGAAGGAAAAAGAAAGAGAGAAGAGAGCAAAAACGAGTAGGGAAAAGACAGCAGGAGGATGGCGGAGATGCGCTCGGAAGAGGCGTCCTGAGACTGCCCCCGTGAGCAGGAAGGGGTGGCTTTGTTCCTGCAGGGCTGGGGGTGGCAGAGTCAGGACACCCATGGTCACAGCTCCGCCCGACACCTGTCCAAACTCCTCCACCCGCCTGGGCTGGGTCTCCCTGTGCCTCCACCTCCTCCAACTGGGTCTACCTGGGAGGGCGGCCCAGGTCTGATGCTCTGGGGAGGTCCCGAACGTGTGGCTGGCTGAGTTCATTCCCTACCCTGCCTCGCCCTCTCCAGCCCCCCGATGGGACCATCACTTACTCTGTAGGAGAGGGAAAGGATTGGAAATCAGGGGACTTGCAGTTTCTGCAAAAGAGAAACAGTTTAGCTAAGTCTCTTCTGGTTCTGGTGCTCGGAGATGACAGTCATTACTTCTGTCCTTAGGAAGTAGTGAGCCAGATGGGCTCTCGGAGGAGGAGGGGGCAGCTGGGGTGGGGCTGGGGCACGGGCAGGGCGAGATCAGCCGGGGCCATCCCTCCAGGACACCCTCAACTTTCAAAAAGTCAGCCCACGGAGCGCCAAGGAGAAAATATCCATGCTGCCTGGTTCAGGACAGGGAGCTGGGAGCTGCTTCTAGGTCCTGGCACCGGGGTGGTACTGTCTGGCACCAAACACCAGAGAGGCCAAGGGAGGGCTGCGCTTTGAGGGCTCTTCTGTCTGCTGGCAGCTCTCCGCGCTTCCTGGCATGGTCAGGTGAGCCTCACAGGCAGGAGGCGGCAGAACGGGGCCAGACGGACTACACCGGGAATCCTGGCTCCACCACTCACAAGCTGGGGACCTGGGGCAACAATCAACGTCTCCTGAGTCTCAGTTTCCTCATCCAAAAAGTGGGGATAACAATAACACTGACCCTCACTGGGCTGTGGTAAGGATGAAAACAGGTTAAGACACATACAGCTCTGAACACGTGCCAGGCACACAGTAAGCGCTCAATAAATGGTGGCTGCCGGCGGGAGCAGCGCTTCACACCGTCATTCCCAACCCTGAACATCGGCTCTGGTGGAAGGAGAGGCAGGGGGTGCAGCCTGGCTGGCTGGGAACAAAGGCTCCTGGGAGACCGCGGTTTCAGTCCTGGCTCTGCTGCTTATTCCTGTGTGGCCTTGGGCCAGTCACTCCAGTTCTTTAAGGCTCACCTTTTGGAGGGGCTGAGTGGGTTATAGCTTCCAAAAGGATGAAGCAGTTTGGAAAAGTCGACATGCTCTCTACGGTTTAAAGGATCGTGGCAACATTCTCGGGGCTCCCACGGCACGCCTCACTCCCTTCCTCGGAGCACTTATTCATCAAACCACTTGGTTTACTTAAGAAACACCGCCACCTCCCAAACAGCCTACCATGTGAGTGTGTGAACTCTGCAGGGCACCCTCTGAATATTCCCCACCACAGGGACGTGTGTGCCATGCCCATTCCACAGCAGAGGTGAAATTGAGAGGCGAGAACGTGTGTGCCATGCCCATTCCACAGCAGAGGTGAAATTGAGAGGCGAGCTCAAGTCACCGGCTTGTGGATGGTGGAGCTGGGGTCGAGCCTCGGCTGGAGCTCAGATCACTGTGAGGAAGCTTGCATGTGCAAGTCTGCGCTCCTGGATGTTTCATAAAGCCCCTGACTGGTGGTCAAGCCACGTGCATCATCTGTCTGCACCCAAGCAGTGCCCAGCACGGTGCTGAGCACAGGCCAGCACCTAATCTGGTGAATTAAACTTCAATTGAGCAAGAAAGCGAGTGATGGCTTACCTTGGTATAAAGGAAGTACCAGAATCTTTTTTACACCCCGCCCTGGCTGGCACCGTGCAGACCAGCTTGCTGTGCCTTTCTCGGGCAGAGGCTGCTTGTGATCACGCATGGCTCCGCCAGGCTGGCCCCAGGTCTGGCTGGGGACAGTGGCTTTTGGCTGCTCTAAGGTGCTATAGGGTTCCGCTAGAGTCCTGCAGGAGGCAACCACCAGGGGGCGCCAAAACACCCCTGGGAACCTCAGGCAAGCCTACTTGGGCTGGTAGGGGCTGGAAGGGAACCTTTGGATGTTCCCAGGTCCAAAAGGGGACCAGAACTTGGGGCCTCCGGCTCTTAGGCCACAGCTCTCTCTACTGTAACCCGCTTTGCTTCTTCTGGAAAAAAAAAATGGCTGTGATGTTCATCCTATAAACATAGCAATGGCTCAAAGGGGGCCATCCAAGTCAGTGTATCACACAGGTCATGGGGCAGGGGAGTTCCTCTCTCCATGGGGAAGAGACAAAGAGGATCCATAGTCCCGGAGATGCTCCTAAGGCCCGGAGGGATGTCCCTGGAAAAAAGGGCCCCTCCCGCTTCTGCCTGCCGGGCTCTGGCCGCCCTCTAATGCTCTGCTCTCAGCCTCCCCCCGACACCCTGCCCCATCACGCACCGCAAAGATCCCGGAGCGGATTGAGGCCGCAACACAGGGTGACTGTCATGGGGCACACTCACCGCTGGAGTTTTGGGAACTGCTATTCGTCTCTTCAAAGTGGTTTTGTGCTTTGCCTTCTACCCTCCGACTGAAAGCGCTTTCTGCTGGGTGGGGAGAGGAGAGAGCAAGGAAAAACCATGGTGATTGGTCAGCAACAGGTCCAAAGGGAGGGGCATGCCAGAGGGGGCTTGGGAGGCCAGGGACGTGGGAACTGCCCCGGCCCCTGGGCTGGGTGAGTGCCTGAGGCTTTATGCTGGGGAACCAGCAGAGGGATGGGCTCCAGAACCGCAAACCCCAAACCTGCAGTTCCTCAGGCTCACCTGAATTGCCTGATACCTCGTCAGGGTCCCAGGAGGTCCCCGACAGTGCCCAGGGTGGGTGGAGGTCCAGGCACGGGGGGGATGTGTGTGGGATGTGGGCGCACTCCTGAGCTCCAACTGATCGAGTAGATGGCACACAGGCCAGGGTCTCCCATCTCTGACCCCTGGGGAGCCACACGTGACACTAAATAATCTGGATCTGCCACTCGCGACTTGCTCTGCCAGATTCTGCTGACACAGGCCCCACCAAGGAGCAGGGAGGGTGACAGACTGCTTTCTGGGGGTGGCTCTGGCAGAGCAGGAGGGCCAGAGAGTGGAAGGGGTCCCTGGGTGGCAGAGATGTCATGATAGGCTGAGCCGGGTAGCCCCACACCCTGGGAGGCCAAAGACCAGGTGAGGTCTGGTCGGGGTTCATCGGGGGCAAGGGACTGGCTCCCTGAGTGATTCTGGGGTGTCTCCACTGACGTGCCTTCCTGAGTGGCTCGCCTTCTCCCAGAACTCTCTGTAAACGCCGGAGTCAGAGAAAGGGTCCAACCAGGTGGGAGACACCAACGTTCTGTCTCGAACGTCTGAGCCAGAAGGTGACGGCTTTTCCAAGCTGCTCAGTGGGGATGCTGGATGTGCCAGGATATAAAGCTTCTGGGAACAAGTCAATCTGGGATGAGCAGCTGACCCAGCAGCCTTTCTTAAGGAGAAACAGCTTGCTTGAGGATATCAAAGGCTCTGAGAAGTTCGACCGGAGAGAGACCCATCTAGCTTCACTGAACCCAACCTTCCCAAATATAATCGGCCACTGAAGCCCATTTAAAAATATGAGATTCCTTAACATCCTTCAAAAATGGTGATTCTGGGAACCCACTCTGGGAAATGCCATTGTCACCCAGGCCACCCTATGCCAGGAGGGCAAGCGCTCATGCTATGGGAGCCGAGGTTCCAGACGATCACTGGGCTGATGGGAAAGGAAGCCCCAGGTGGCTCCTGCAGGCCCTGCTCAGTCCCCCGCCCCCGACTCTGACAGCGCCTCCTGGTGCAGCCTCCTTTTGGCAGAGGCTGTTGACAGCATCACACACAAGACCCTCTCTTCTAACTGTGTCTGTAAAATGCCTGCACTGAGGGCTACACACCTGCCCACTTCAAGATACCATCTGTAAACTGGCAAAGAAAGCCCCTCAATTCTCTACCTAGGAAAAACGGGGGGACTCTTATTTATGAAGCACCTGCTATGGGCCAGGCACTGGTCCAGATGCTTTACAGCCACATAATCCTCCAATCGCCCTATGAGGTCCACGCTGTCATTCCCATCTTATAGGTGAAAACCCAGAGAGAGTGAGGTTGTCAAGTTCCTGGGCCTGACTAAGTTCCTAACCCTTTAAGATGGCAGAATAAGGAGATTTCATTCTTGGGACAGATGCTTCCTTTTTAAAAAGGGCTGGGGCAGGGAAGTGGTTCCTTCTGCCATCTTAAACCTCATGCATGCAGGGGACGGTTACCCATCTGTGGAGGATTTTCGTGCAGCCTGACCAACACATTGGTGCCATTCAGCACAACTGAGGTTGCAAACTCTTATAATTAGCCTCCTATGGCCCAGCTGATGGAGCGGATTTTGATCAGCTAATCCCTGCTATAGGCACCTCTGGCTGAAAACCAGCGAGCGGCTCCACAGGGGACATCCCCGCGCAGGCGCGCGCACGCACGCACGGGAGCGGCTGCCTGTTCTAGCATGACGGGGGCAGTGATGACTTCCAGCTCCAACATGCAGGCTCCGGCTCACAACCTGGTGTCCCCTGAGCTGCGCAGCTAGTAGTCCAGGTGTGACACCCACCACAAGTCTTCCAGGTCACATAAAGGCGGCCACAGGCAAGCCCCAGCGCTTGTGATGCTTACCTGGTGACTCTGGGTTCTGAGAGCTGCCTCAGACCACACAGGCCCTACAGGCAGTTCTCTGTAGAAACTGCAGATGCAAAAACTCCCAGCCACAAGGTCGAGAGTAAAATCAAGATCTGAAAGCTGTGATCCCATTATTTAGTTGAGCCAGTATCTACCACCAATAAGTCCGTGACGACCAGCCTGTTTAACTGATTTATAACTACTGTTGCCAAAAAACAATGGCTACTAGCTCTTCTCTACACAGTAGCTGAAAACTATTACCTTCAAAGTTGATTAACTACTTACTCTCCTTTCGGGAGATCTAAGCACTTAAGCATAGCTTCAAATATTTTTAAGAACCACATCCTTGCTCCTGGTTAGCTTTCTGAACCAGAGTAAAGGCGAGCACAACTCATCACGTGGCTGTAATCGGTCCAGCTCCCTTGGTTCATTTGAGTGAGTTCTCAGTTTGATCACTTGTATATTTTTAATGGATAACTTTGGGCCTCTTGAAGGTATCTGAAAGGCCCGTAGTCCCAGAATGACCAAGTCATCACTCTACCCTACACCCACATATCTAGGGAGAAGGCCCAAGGCTCCTTCCATCCAGGTGTGAATCAGGATTCCTGATTAGCTGGTACTCAGCACACAGTGTGTCTTATCAGTTTTCCCCGATAACTGGTAAGAAATGGCTGGTGTGCACCTTCCACTGCCTGTTCACCCTTCCAGAGTCTGAGCCCTTTCTGCGTAGACTCAGACAACACTGGAGTGGGCATCCGTTGGCTTCCCGCTGGGCTATGGCTCGTGGAGGGGTTTCCTGAACAGTGAGGTAGAGGGAGGCCAAGAGAACAGAGCTCCCAGCCAAACCCTCTTCTTCATGGAGAGCAGCTCTTCGTAGAAATGAGTTTTTAGACTGGGTTTTCTGAAAAATGGGGGATGCAAACTCATGCCAAGAGGGTCCAGGCAGGTGACGTAAATGGATGAACTGGGCTGGATGTGAGACAGACAACAGTGTGATCACAATGAGACATGGCACCTGCCACGTGGCCACTGTACTGGGGAGGCAGGAGGGAGTGGTGGGGACTGTGGAAAACCAGAGAGCACACGCTCTACTGAAGGAGGCAGCTGTGGCTCGGCCCCAAGGCAACTGCTACCCTGAGGAAAGTGGGCCCAGGACTGCCAGATCTGACTTTTCAATGTAAGCCAGAAATCAAAAGTTTCATATAAAAATCTCCTAATGCTCAAATGTTGGCAATTAATTTAAAAGAATTTAAAACCCCTTAGGCCATGACTTGGGGAGAAAAATATTCTCCTACTTATAAAAATTAGTTTGCAAACCATCTTGTACAACCCTCTGATTTAGGGTAAGAAAACCTAGACTCAGAGAGGCTAGGTGGCTTGCCGTGGTCACAGAGCCAGCCTGAGGCAGAGCCGGGACCCAGATTCGTCCCAGAGAGCTAGGGACCACCACCCTCGCTCTTGCAAGGGAACAATGACCCCGGGCACAGCTGTGGCAGGTGGGGAGAAGGGCGGGGAGTGGAGGAAGTGTGAGGGTAACATAGGCCATTGGTACCTGCAGTTGCCTTGCTTGCCGGAGATCCCGAATTTGGAGTGCGGAACGTCGGGGTTTGGGTGGCTGGAGGGGTGCGGTGTAAGAGGGTAGCGCATCGGACCACGGAGGCCGGAGCCTTTTTCCCCGACTGGTTCGTCTGGGTCTTCGCTGCCACGAAGCGTGGAGACGGGGAGACCTCTGGATGCGAACACTCAGAGCCCGTGTCTGGATCGTCCGGTGGCTCCCACCCGGGGGCAGTACCTGAGAGGGTCACGCTCTCAGTTGCCGAGGGCGCTTGGAGCCGATCAAGTACCCCTACGCTTGAGGGCCAAAACTTCTTGGTCCACAGAGAGCAAGGGCTCTGGCTCCCACCTGGAGCCTGAGAAAGTCTGGGAGTCTAGAACCCTCCCCAGCTTCTCCTCGAGGGAAGCCTGATTGCCAGCTCACACTCAGCATTACTTGGAGACCACTGACCAACCCACTGGCTGGGTCACCCATAACCCTTGACCAACCCAGGCTCTGCGTGTCTAAGAACTCGGCCTGTGACCCATGCTTGGGGCACTTGAATTAGTCAACCCAGGCTCAAATCCATTTTCTAAAATGCTGACTCCTGAGCCTCTCTTCCTTCCAACGCAGGCTGGCTCAGCAGTAATGATAGGCGACAGAGAGGCAGAGACGTGCAGGGTTGATTGATGGGAGAGGGGAAGAGCAGAGGGCCCAATGTCACCCCACGGTTTTAGGGGAAGGGGCTCGGGGAACTCCTGGGCACTGCCTGGGATTGACAATCTCAGGGGACAGTGCTCGACCCAACGCCTGACGCTTTAATGGAAATCAGTGCAGCAGCTCCCCGGTGGGGTTAGGGGCAGCTTGTGTCACCATTTCCCACACCTCCTGCCTCCCCTGCCCGCCTTCTCTGCAGAAACGGGAGTTACTGAGAACACGGGTGGGGGGCCCTGACCCTCAGCGGGTCTCCAGCTCGGCTGGTATCAGGTGGCAGCCTCCTGCACGCTGCCCGGAGACGTAGTTACCGGGGTGGCAAGCCCCTGAATGTGGCCACAGTGCCACCTTCCAACTGAAAGGGGAGGCAGTGGTTTCGCTCAACTGCAACTCTTCCCGGAGGGCAAGAGTGGACCAGACGGCAAGAGAAGGGACCCTCCGGGGCTGACCGGGGGCTCACGGAGCCCACCGGCACTGGGAACACCTCGAGGGCACCACCTTGCTTCAGAGCCTGGCCGGAGCCGGGGAAGGACGCTGCCCTGCTGCCTGCCTCAGGGGCAGAGGAGAGACCTTCTTATACCCCTGCTCCCAGGGAAGTGTTCATCCTGGGCACCAGACGCTGCGCCCACAGCTCTCATAGCCAAAATAAACGGGCACTCCCTGACCCTCCACCTCTGCCCACTCCCGGCCGGAGGAAGCCCAGGCCCAGAGATGCAGGAGCCAGGGCCTTGTTCAAGGTCACACAGGACCCGAGGCCCTGAGGTGAGCTCAGAGGACTCAGGCTAGCCCCCCTTGTCCCCCTGGGGAGGTCACTGCCTTTCCACCTCAGTAGCAGCCAGATGCCAGGAGCTGGGGATGGGGCGTCCTTTGGTCGTGGCCCCGTAAGCAAGCCCTCACCTGTCCCACCCAAGCCCCAGGAGGAATCCCCCAGGCTCAGTCTGTGGAGAACACAGGTGTCCCACGCCACTCCTCTTCCCCGCCACCCCACTCTCCAGATTCTCACTTTCTCAATCAGGAACTGGAGACGGGTGGGTGGGGAAGGAGACTTACATATGATCCCCCTTTCTCCCTCCCTCCCTTTCAGAGTGAAAGACCTTGAAGGTCCCGAGTTCAACTGGAAGGGTGGCTCATCTCACAATTCTCAATTGTTTTTTTCTTAGCCACGGGATAAACCTACACATCAAACTCTGAGGAAGGCGTCCAGCGTCCCATCTCTGATTCCTCCCGTCTCCCTGAAGCACAGTTTGGGGACCACAGCTTGTGGTTCACTGTTTAATGGAACCAGCACTGAGTGTGAGGTGAGCCTGACCCACCTCTGAATCTCAAGTCTGTCACCTCCGGCTTCTGCGGTCTTGGACTCTTTACTTCCCCTCTTGGCCTCAGTTTTCCCACCTCACCTCCACTGATGAAAGCAGGACACCCATCTCTGCACTACCAACCTCACAGGGATTTTGTGAGAATCCATACAGGTCACGGAAGCACCCTGAACGGTAAACTACTCTTCAAATGTAAACAGTTATTAATGGTATTTTTTAGGAATAAGGAAACCAAGGCCCAGAATGGTTAATAAGTTTACAGCCACACAGAAAGTTAGTGCCAGGATGGGACGGGGGCTCAAGCCTGCCAGCTTCTCATGGAGGTCTTTGCACAGGTCATGTGGTCCCCTTAGGCACTAACACACCCCCGGGCACCTGGGCACAAGGGACAGAGAATTTCTGAGCAATAAACAGAGCGTGTTGCTTCCCCTCTTAGGCCTTGTCTCCACCTGCAGAATGGTTTCTAGGAGACCCTCTGGATCAGATCTTTTCATGGTCTGCGACCCTGCTGTCAAAATCCTGGCATTCCGTGTGGGAGAGCCCCTCCTTCCCTGTGGCAGGGAGCTCAGGACACCCAAAAGCACATGATACAGTAAACCCTCGGGCATCACCTGCTTGCCCTGGACCCTTGCCTGGGGCCTGCCCACTTCCTGCCCTCTCAGTCTACCCCTCTCTCTTCCAAGTTTCATGGCCTTTGCTCATGGTATCACCTCTGCCTGGAATGTTCTTCCCTCCAGTTTCTGCCTGGATTACTACTGCCGGTCCTACATACCTCCACCGAAACATCACTTCCTCCGGAAGCCCTCCCTGATACCCCATCTGGTCATTTATCTTCCAGTCGCCTCCCTTGTTCCCTTCCAAGATCTGACTGCCACCAGTGATGACCCATGGTGTGATCTTTGATCAGTGTCTCTTTCCCCGTTACCCTGTATGTTCCGTGGGGGTAGGGACTCTGCCACTTTGGTCCAACCACGCACTCAGTGCCTGGCACATTCCCTAACACACAGGAAGTGCTCAACAGATACTGTGGAACCAGGAATCAAAGCACAAATGGCTCAGAGCCACTTAAACAGAGCACATTAAAGATGGGATGCCCAAGAGAGGGCGAAAGAAGCTTCTCACATGTTATCCTCCCACTGGTACCAAGGGTATAAGGCAGCTAGGGACAAAGAGGCTCAGAGAGGTACGGGCACCATGCCAGGGTCACAGAGGAGATCAGTGCCGAGCCAAGATAAACTTCCCAGGCTCCTAATTCATTTCACTCAACCTTTTGCTCCATCTGTTGACTTTCTCACATGGAATGTTATCAGGCTGATATTCCTACCTGGGCTCTCACTGAGAAAGGAAGAAAGCATTTCAGACTGGCAAACTGGCCTAGTAAGTAAAGGTATGAGATATTTACACATAAGAGATATTAAAAATAAGACAGCACGTGGTCTCTTCTTTCTGTAAAGCTGAAAATTTAACTGGAACAGAAATTCAGAGACTATAAGGATTCAAGAAAGGTAACCATGCAGCTGAGAGGCAGGGAAGACCAGAGGATTTCCCTGAAACCTTTAACGCAGTAGAGGGGAGTGGAAACGCATTGGAGGCAAAAGGGAATAGGGTGCTCAAAGGCTAGAGGAGGGAATGCAAGGGAGAGGTGATGCAAGGGGAATCTAATTTGGGAACCACTGCTCACAGATTTCAGTCTTAGAAAGAGAACTGGAGACCTTACACTTCTGGCCATGATGGTATGTATACCTGGTACAGGACTAGCCCTCCTCCAGATTCAACTGTAAAGCTGGACAAAATGCATGGAACAAGAATTTTCAGACTCTGAATGTAGATGGTGCAAGACTGTGATTCATGAAAGAAGACCTGCTGTGAGCCCCAGGATCACCCCAGCTCTCTGCTAGGATAGACCCTCTGGACCACAGCACAGAGGTGGAGCTTGAAGGATGCACTGCAATCTCACTGATCTGAGAGACAGTGATCAGAGTTCAGGGCTTCTGAGGCAGCTGGAACTGACAGGGAAGAATAACAAAGAGGAGGCAATTGTGCAAAAAAACAACTCCAGAAATGGGCAGAGGGGCCCCTTGAAGTCTTTGGCTGAACACCAAACTGTATTTGCGCAGAGGGAGTCTCTGCAATGACTGGCAACCAATAGCTGCTGGGGCGGGGCGGGAGCTGACTGAAGATTCAGAGGTGGCAAAAGGCAAGGAGATGTCTGAGTTCCACCTGCCAGAGGAGAGATCTGCTGAATACCTCCAGCATTCAGTTGAGACCCAGAAAAGCCATGCCTCAGAAGGATTACTCTAACCCTAGAATAAGGACTGCTCTGGAACTGCCCTAACACAGCTTTAAAACAAGGCTTTGAAGTATCGAGTTGATCTGTAAGTAGATTAACTGCCTGCCAGATGCCAGAACAAAATTCAACACTTTTTAGAAGAAGACAACAAAATCCACACACTCAGCAACATAGCATATGCATCCACAATGTTCAGCACAGAATAAAAATTTATTTGTTAGGGGAAGTGGGAAAGTGTGAGTAATAATCAAGAGAAAAAAAATCAACAGGAACATAAAGAAATGACAGGGATGATGGCAGCCAAGGACCTTAACACGGCTATTATAAATATGCTCAAGCACTTAAAGGATAATATGAATATAATGAAAGAAACAATGTAAAAAGGAACCAAGTGGAAATTATAGAGATGAAAAATACAATAGCTGAAATGTAAAATTCATTTGATGGATATTTCTAATGAAACAAGTAAGACCGTAGAAGAAAAGATCAGTAAACTTGTACACAGGACACTAGAAATTATCCAAATTGAAACACAGAGGGAAAACAAGGCTGGAAAACTGAACAGAGCTTCAACTGATCTGTAAACATCATAAAACAATCTAATATATATGCAATTAAAATCTCAACAGGAGAAGGAAGAGATTGGGGAAGAAAAATATTTGTAGAAATACTGGCTGAAAATTTTCCAAATCTGATGAAAAATATAAACCCACTCATCTAAGAAGCTCAGTGAACCCCAAACAGGATAAACACGAGGAAAACTATACATCGTAATCAAATTGCTGAAAATTAGTAATATAGAGAAATATTTAAAAGCATTCAGAGAAAAGAGACCCATTAAATACAGAATAACAATCAGAATGATCTCTGAATTCTCATCAGAAACAACATAAGCCAGAAGATAAAGGAATGACATTTTTAAAATGCTGAAAGAAAAATATCTCAACCTAGAATTTCACATCCAAAGAAAACATCCTTCAAAAGAAAAGGTGAAATAAAAACACTTTCAATTAAGAGAATCTTTCACCAACAGACCTACAGTATAAGAAATGTTGGGCTCCCCTGGTGGCGCAGTGGTTGACAGTCTGCCTGCCGAGGCAGGGGATGCGGGTTCGTGCCCCGGTCCAGGAGGATCCCACATGCCGCGGAGCGGCTGGGCCCGTGAGCCATGGCCGCTGAGCCTGCGCATCTGGAGCCTGTGCTCCGCAACAGGAGAGGCCACAACAGTGAGAGGCCCGCGTACCGCAAAAAAAAAAAAAAAAAAAAAAAAAATCAATCCATGTAATTTACCACATTATCAGAATAAAAGATAAGAACCATAGGATCATCTCAACAGATGCAGAAAAAACACCTAACACCAATTTCTGATAAAAACTTTCAGTAAATTAGAAATAGAAGGTAACTTCCTGAACTGACAAAGGGGCATCTATGAAAACCTATTTTAGCTAACATAATACTTAACGATGAAAATGATCATACTTAACGATGAAAAACTGAACCCTATGATTGGGAGCTAGGCAGAGATATCCACACATTTCATTTATTCAGCACTGAACTGGAGCGTCCTAATCAGCATAATGGGGAAGAAAGAGAATAATAAAAGGAATACAGATTAGAAAAAAAGAAGTGAGGCTGTCTTTATTAGCAGATGACATCAGTATGTACAAGAAAGATTCTGATAAATTTAGAAAAAAGCTAACAGAACTAATAAGTGAATTTAACAAAGTTGCAGGATACAAATTCAACATATACAAATATCATAGCAACAAAAACTGGAAAATAAAAAAATCATAGTGGCATCAAAAAAACCCATAAAATACTTAGATATAATTTAATGAAATATGTAAAAGACCTCTGCTCTGAAAATACAAACTATTGCTGAGAGAAATTTAAACAGACCTAAACCAATGGAGAGATATACTATGTTCATGAAGTGGAAGATCGACTATTATCATGATGTCTATTCTCCCCAGATCGGTCTACAGATTCAGTGTAATCCTAAACAAAATCCCAGTTGGATTTTTTGGTAGCAATTGGCTATCAGACTAACATTTATATTGCAAGGCAAAGTTCCTTGTTTTAAGAAAAATATTCTTAAAAATACACAAGGTTGAAAAACTGAGAGTACCTGATTTAAGACTTAAGAGTAAATAAGACCATGTTGGCGCCAACACAGGCAAATAGATCAGTGGAAGAGAAATAAACTCACACGTACTTACGCATTCAACTGATTTTCAACAAAGGTCTCAATGCAATGTAATGGAAAAAGGACAATCTTTTCAACAAATGGTGTTAGAACAACCAGTCATATGGAATAAAGTTAATCTCAAATCATACCTCTCATCATTCACAAAAATTAACTTAAAATGGATCAGAGACTTAAATGTAAAAGCTGAAAGTATAAGGATTCTAAAAGATAATAAAGAAGAATATCTTCACCACATTGAGGCAGGCAAGGATATCCTGAGTAGAACTGAGAAAACACTAACCATAAAAAACCCGATAAATTAGACTTCATTAAAATGAAAAACTGCTCATCAAAAGATACTATATGAACATCAACAGTCACACCAAAGACTGAGAGAAAATGTCCACAAAATATATATTTGATAGAGACCCTGGATCTAGAGTATATAAAGAACTCCTCCAATTTAACAATAAAAAGACAAACAACCCAACCAAAAAAAATGGGCAAAAGACTTAAACAGTTTCCAAAGTAAAATATACGAACGGCTAATAAGCAAATGAAAAAGTGCTCAACATCATTAGTCATCAGGAAAATACAAATTAACACCACAATGAAATACCGCTACACACTCACCAGAGTCGCTTCCTACCACCAAATTGTTGGCAAGAATTTGGAGCAAGTGCAACTCCCGTCTGTGGCTGGTGGGAGTGAAAGGTGCTACAGTCATCTTGGGAAATGGTTTGTCAGTTCTTAAAAAGGTAAACATACTCTCCCCTATGACCTATCAATTCTACGCCCTGGAATTTATCCAAGAGAAATGAACACAGAAAGCCTAGTACAAGCATTTTCAACAGCAGCTTTATTCATAATAGCCTAAAACTGGAAACAATTCAAATGAACAAGCAAATGGCTCAACAAACTGAGGTACTTGCACACAACAGAATATTGCTCAGCAGTAAAAAAAAAGAATGAACCGATATATACAACATGTATGAATCTTAAAAACATTTTGCTAAGTGAAAGCAGTCAGACCCAAAAGAGTACATATTATATGACTCCATTTCGTTAGACCTCCTTCCAGTCAGCCTACGTCTCTCTGGATGCTCTCAGGAGACCCAGGGTCTCTCAAGGCCTGGCCCTGAGTACCACTTGATGAAGCCATCAAGTCCAGCCCCCAATTCCACATGGAACCCGTAGAACCCATGGACATACAAATATCTAGATCCAAAGGCCACTGGAGGGACTATTTCTTGGTCAGCTTTGGAGAATCAATCCTCTGTTGCATCTAACCTAAATCTCTCACTCTGTAATTTTAAACACAGATGATCATAGAGTCCCTAGACTTCAGTAATAAAGAAGAGATGCACTCAACAAACAGATGCAGAAAGACAAAGAGAGTTCACAATAGAGAGAACAAGAAAATGAGGAACAGAGAAAGAGTAGACAGCCTTTCAGGAGAGAAGTACCTGGATGTTAGGGAAGTAATCAGGGTACAAACGAAGCACCCCTTCCTGCTGTACCATCTGACATGTGATGCAGGAGAACTTCATGGTTAAGAGTATGGGCCTAGAGGGTGCCTGTCAGGGTTCAAGCCAAGCTCCTCCTCTTATTAACTCCATGACCTTATTCAACTTGTTCCAGCAAGAGCCATTTGGGGAAAGAGCAGAAACAGCACTGAAGGTTTTCTCCAAAGGCTGAAACCCAAGTTGCAGGATGGCTTTGTAACTAACACCTAACTGTAAGTGCATTCTGCGTAGCATCCCCTCTGGGCACCTGGCAGCGGGGCAGTTGCTGTTTCCCCGGAGAGCACAGGTAAGCAGGTACCCACACACAATTGCCCCTGTCCCTGCCCATGGAAAGCGGGATCCCCAGAGGGGTCTGAGCCATGGAGCTCAAGCCACAGCCCTGATGCTTCAGCACCAGCACCATGAGTGGGTCAAATGGATGGGTTAGTGCCCACCCAGTGTAAGCTGTGGCCTCTCTCCCCCACATAGGACCTGGCCATGTGGTGGGCAATAAGTAACCCATACATGCTTAGCATGGGTGGCAGGAGAGGCTCCTGTAGTTGCGCCACTGCAGAGGCCTGCCTGAGGGTCTCCTTATACTGGAGATGACTGGAATCCAGACCCCTGGGCTGAAAAGACCTCGAGAGCTCCCAGAGAAGGGAAGTGACAGGTCCAAGGTTACCCAGCAGTCAGGGGCCGAGCAGTATGAGAACCTCAGCCCAGTATTCCACCTAAGGATGGGTGCTCCCCATCTGAGGGAGACCCCTCAGTCCTGCCGCTCTGCACAGCAGGCAGGACTTCCCGGGGAAGCTACCTCCTCCACCGCCTGAGCTGTGGACACCCCTCCCTGCCCACCTGAAAGCCATCAGGGGCCCAGGGGCCTGTGCTGCTACTGTCAGTGCTCCAGGAGGGTTGGGCCTCCCGTACTCTAGGCACCTTGCACCCCTGATGACCTTGCATGATCCCTTCCCCTCCCTGAACCTAAACCTTCCTATCCACAGACTGTGGAGTGGGATCCCCATAGCTCTTTTGTGACAAACAAAAGCAGGGATACTCCCAAATACCTCTTCAACATCCCGCCCTACTGCCCTGCAATGTGGTTAAGCCCCGCCCTGTCTGAACTTTGGCTGAGGACTGAGGGCCCTCTTAGCTCATATACTTGGGGATCTAAGGATACAGCCCCCTCTGACATCCAAAAGGGAAGCTGGGAAATCAGCCGCATGGGGAGAATGGAAGGCCAGGATGTCCCTGTGGGAAGGATCCTTAGAACCCTTTCCCTCCCAGGCCAGGGGAGGAGGGAGAGATTGGGGGCCTGCCCAAGGCCACACACATGCCTGTGACTCCACTGGGACTAATACCCGGGGCTTCTGAGGCCGGCCTGGCACTCCTTCTGACTTCTTACCCTTTCTACCTCCAAGGGCAAAGCTGTCTTGTCTAACTGACCATCCTCCAGCCTGGCCCTGCACTGGTTCAGACTGAAGCTGCATTACATGGCGCTGCCTTTGGGGATGGCGACTCAGGGACCACATGATTTGGAGGTGCTTGGAAGAGGTGAGGACAAGGCTGCTGAAGGACTTGGGTGAATGATGCCCACCCTTCCTAACCCAAAATCCACATGGGCCCAGGCCTCTGAGACCACCAGGGGAGGACTCAGACTTTGCTGGCTTAAGGGTGGGGCTTTCCCTGCTCCTGCAGTCAGGTGGCCCCAGGTCAGACCTGGACACCTAGAGGCTGACCCAGAACAAGTTCACCTTTGCTTTCACCCTCCCCTAGCAAAACTCCAGAGCCTCAGCCTATGGCTGGCCCACCCTTCCCGCAACCAGAGAAGGTACTCACTGATGGGGGCGTGTAAGGCCACGTGCTCCTGGTAGGGCGTGTAGTACTTGTACTGCTTTCCGCAGAATTCACAGGTATAATTGCCGGTTTCTGTCCAAGGAGAGGAGAGTGTGGGAATGGGTGCCTGTTCCCATCCAGAAGTAGCAGCTTGCTCCCTCCCCGCAAACCCCTCCTCATTCTGGGACCACCAACTAGAATCAGGAGCCCCCTTGAGTCAGACCGCCAGGGTTCAAATCCCAGCTCCTCTATTTCAAGCTGTGTGACTTTAGGCAAATCTAATAACCTCTCCGTGCCTCAGTTTTCCTATCTGTAAAATGGGGCAATGATAGGACCACCTTATAGGATTGCTGTGAGGATTAAATTTGTATGTCACATGCTTAGAACAGTACCTGGCACACGCTGTCCTCCTCCATCGCTCCACCCCCAGGCCCCGGTGCTCAGGAAATGGGTGGTGACCTGAGTTGACCTCCAGTGCCAACCTCTTTATCAGCCCCTTTTCAAGCCTTGCCCTCTGCAATGGCCACATGTGGGTCACCTTGTCTCCAGGGTCTTCCCTGCCCCCAAACGCCCCCCACCCCCTGGCAGAAGGGGCCATGTCTTCCTCTTGGGTCCCACCGGACTTCATCTTTACCTCTCTTTTGGCACTGCCTAACTTCTTTCTTCTTAAAAATTTCTGATGTAATATTGTTCACTGGGGGAAAATTATAAAATACTGATAAATACAAATACAAAATTTTAAATATAAGAGAAACTTCAATCATCTATAATCCCCAAAAAAGAGTAGCAGCTACCCCACAGGGTGGAGCATTCACCTGGCCACTTGCCCCAGACCCCACCCTGCACTCCCATCTCATCTCTCACTGACGTCAGCCGTCTGGCTTCTACGGGCCTTGAATTAGTCGGCCGTGATCTATATGCTCTTTGTAACCTGGTGCATTCAATCAACAATATTTTGTAGACATCTTGCTCAAATCAATAAACATCGATCTCTACTGCATTTATTGGCTGCCTGGTTACCACTGGACTTTGGAATTTGCTGAGCCAGTCTTCTAAACCAGAGGACATTGAGATTGTTTCAAAATTTTCCCTTATAAAAAAATGCTGTGATCCATATCCTCGTAGAAATTTTTGCACATCTGCTCATTATTTTTGCACACCACTGCAAAATAAAGATTATTGTTCATAATCTTTGCACATATTTCCCCAGGATAAATTTTTAAGGCTTTTGATCACCACAGCACCAACTACTTACTGAAAGACTGGGCCAATTTTCGCCCCCATCAGAAAGATCTCAAAATGACTGTTTCCATATACTGTAGCGAGCATTAAGTACTATCATCTTCTCACTGTACCTGATAGGGAGAAATACATTGCACTGCTGGTTTTATTTTCCATTTCTTTGAGTTCTAAGGAAGCTATTTTTGAGGATTAATGAACTACAGTTTTTCTTTTGTGACTTTCCTATTTGCGTTTACAGTCAATGTTTCTACAGGCATGTTTACCTTTTTAAAATCGCTAAGAACTCTATAGATTAAGGGCATCAACATTTCGTTCGACACGTTACAAGTATCTTTTCTCAATTGGTTTCTTAGTCTGTTTATGCTCTTTTCTCACAATATAGAAGCTTTAAAAATTTTGGTAGCTAAAAAATAATTTTTGTTAACTGATTCATGACCGCGGTAAAGATATATTATTGCTCTTTGTAGGTAGGCTCTGAAGTTGTTAGATCAACTGTATTAATTGTATTATTCAAACTCTATATTTTATTTCTCTCCTTGCTCTGTCAAAGACTAAATGTTGTGATCAATCCTTCCAATTCATTGTGTTTCTGAATTTATTTTGTATATTTAGATATAATGTTGTTTGATGCAGACAGGCTCACGAGATCAAAACCTCCACTTTGAACCATATCCTTT
This sequence comes from Delphinapterus leucas, assembly GCF_059928025.1. Classification (NCBI taxonomy): domain Eukaryota; kingdom Metazoa; phylum Chordata; class Mammalia; order Artiodactyla; family Monodontidae; genus Delphinapterus; species Delphinapterus leucas. The sequence continues at coordinate 105,207,803 of NC_143134.1, read as the reverse complement.
GTTAACATTACACTATTTTCTAACACAGCAGTTCTCAAAGCATGGTCCCTGGGCTAGTGGCAATCAGCATCGCCTGGGAATCTGTTAGAAATGCAAATTCTCGGGACTTATTCGAAACATTCTGCAAGAAAAATCCTAAGGATGGGATCCAGTAAACTGTGTTTTAACAGGTCCTGAAGAAAATCCTGAAGTGTTAGAAAGTTAAGAACCACCACTCTTTTTTTTTTTTTTTTTTTTTTTTTTGCGGTACGCGGGCCTCTCACTGTTGTGGCCTCTCCCGCTGCGGAGCACAGGCTCCGGACGCGCAGGCTCAGCGGCCATGGCTCACGGGCCCAGCCACTCTGCCACATGTGGGATCTTCCCGGACCGGGGCACGAACCCGTGTCCCCTGCATTGGCAGGCGGACTCTCAACCACTGTGCCACCAGGAAAGCCCCACTCTAACTTTTAATTACACTGTTTTATTAGTTTGTCTGGTATTAATATTTTTAGTTCTTGATAATTACTTTGTTAGATCCTTCTACTTGTTCACATGTGCCTAAAGCCATTTCCCTAAATTTTCTTGTACTTGCATTCATCAAACAGGTACTGTGCTAAATGCTGGCACAAAATGTCGAGCAATGGTCCCTGCCTTCAAGGAACTTACAGTCTGGAAAAGGAGAAAGAAAAATCAAATCATCACACAAATCTAAAACTGCAACCACAATGGGTAGTCTTAAGGAGACACGGTGCTGTGAAAATCTTAATAGGGAATTCAATTTAGTTAAGGGAGTAGGAAAGAGCTCCATGGGAAAGAGAAGAGTAAAAGACAAGGAATTAACTAAGTATGTCTCTAATAAACCATTCTTAATTGGATTCTTTTAAGTTAACCTGAGAATCTTTGTCTTCTAATAAAGGAAATTATGCCATTTGCTTTTATTGCTATTACTGACTTGGTTTTACTTGTCTTATGATTCTTTTCTTTTCATCCTATACCCTTTCTGGTTTATTCCCTTAGTTTTCAGTTGTTTGATGTATGAACCCTTTTCTTTGCCTTTCCATTATTCTCCAATATTCCAGCATTTTCCAATATTTTCCATTGTTCTAGACAGTATATAAGATACATTTCTCTAATTTTTATAGTCAAGCACGAAATGATATTTTCATATCTATTACCATTGAGAAAGGTAGTTTAACTCAGTGCCTCTCAAACTTTAGCCTAAATAAGAATCATCTAGAAAGACTGTTACAACACAGACACCTGAGCCCCACCTTGGAGATTCTGATTCCACAGGTCTGGTGTGGGGCCTGAGAATTTACATTTTTAATAAGCTTTTAGGAGATGCTTATGCTGCTGGTTTGGGGACCACACTATAAGCAGGACTGATTTAACCTGCTTTATTGTATCCTTCACCTATTCCTTCCTTCCTGGTTTTTAACATTCATTTTTAATATTTTAGAATGATCTTATTTTGCATTCAATTTTATAATCAGATTTGCAACATTTTAAACTTAAACTTACTTCTAGTTTACCTGGCTTCAGTATTCACAAGTCCTCTTTTACTATGAATTAATGCCTCATAATTGAGCCCTTAAATGTGTTCAACCACTCAGTTCATTGGAGTACATCTTCAAGTAATTTTTTGAAGTTGGGTATATAGGAGAAATAGCACGTTTTTGAGCCCTTGTTTTTTTTTTTTTACACACAAATCACAGTTTGTCTAGATATAAAATTCTTAGGTTACACCTTTTTCCCTTCAGAACTTATTCCATGATCTTTCAGCATTTAGTATTGCAGGGAAGTCCGATGCAAGTCCACCTTGAAATCATTTGTAAGTAACTTGCTTTCTTATTTCCAGGCACCTGTATAGTTTTCCCCCTTATATTTATAGTTTAAAAAGCCACTAATATCTATCTAGTTATGGGTCCTTTTTTATTGATTCTACCTGACATATAGGTCTTCCTTTAGCTAAGCAATTTTTTCTTCTATTGTATCTTTGGAGTATTGCTTCTGTCCCACCAATTATCTGGAACAGTTTCCCCATTCTCCATATTTATCATGTTTTCTGCTTATTAAGCTCATCTGTTCAAGTTTGTCCTTCACATTATTAATTCCATTTCTGCAGATCAACTCTGCTCTTTACTATCTACAATGTAGGTTTTAAATCTGCTCTTATATTTTCTGCTTCTCTCCAATTCTTCTCATCTCATTCCTCTCTCTTTGGTTTTTCATCTTATCTTGTTGCTTTTTCACCATACAGCTTCCTTTTTTACAGAGGTCATGCTATGGACTGAATTGTTTCCCCCCAAAATTCAGATGATGATGTCCTGTCTCCCAATGCAATGCTATTTGGAGATGGGGCCTTTGGGAAGTAATTAGGTTAGATGAAGTCATGAGGATGGCGGTGGGGTCCCTCATGACGGGATTAGTGCCCTTATAACAAGAGGCACCAGAGAGTTTGCTCTCTTTTTCTTCTCACCATGTGAGAGTACAGCCAGAAAGAGGGTCATTGGACCAGAACTCAATCATACTGGCACCCTGATTTTGACTTCAGCCTCCAGAACTGTGAGAAAATAAATTTCTGTTATTTAAGTCACCCAGTCTATGGTACTTTGTTATGGCAGCCTGAGTGAACTAAGACAGGTCATATTTTCTCATACTTGACTGTGGTTGCCAAGCAGCATTTCCTTCTAGACTCTGTGGTAGATCATTTTCAGAGGTATACTCTTCCTCTAAGTCTCTTAAATTCCTTTCTTGTCATGTGGAATTTTCATAGTTCCCAAGTTTTATTTTCTTATTTTTTTTTTTTACCTTTCAAGTCACTCTTCCTTATCCAGGTATAAAACTCAAGTAACCTATAAATAAATCCAGATTTACACTGTTTCAATAGACTTGAACGAATTGTCCTCAATCGTCCCCCCATTATCATGGTAGACCATTACCATGGGAGTAATTCTCAGATCTGCACCCAAAGAGCACGTTGACACACAGGGCCTCTTAGACCAACTCCCTCCTTCTAGCAGGATTCCTCTGCTCTGTACTGGCTCTGGCTTCCTCCTCCTTGAGTACTTAGTTCTCCAATTTGCTCAGCTGACATGGATGTGAAAGGCATACTTCCCAGCATGCCCTGCTGCCACTGTTTCTCCTCTTCCCCTGACCTATAGAGCTCTACTTGTGGGGACTAGTCCCTCCACAGTGCACTGTACCCCTACTGGCTCCCCTTATTCTGTGCCTCATCACTATCAGGGTTCTGTGGCACTGGCCAGCTTACAAAAAGTGGCAGAAGCCCAAGAAGCAGGATTCTGATCTCACAAGGCAGCTGCTGAGTGGTAACAAGGAACAGCCTCATACTCTTATAGACATCTCAGTTCCATGGCGTCAAGCTGGGAGCCAAACTCAGTCAGTTTTCTCAATGCAGTTCCCTACTCCATATAATTTGTGATAATTCCTCCTGGGTCCTAGCACTGGCTGGCTGTCAGACGTAGTTACTGATATAGAGAACAAGTTTCATCTTGCTCTGTACCTTTCTGGATAATTAATAGCTACCACTTGTTTAATGCTTTCCATGTACATGTCAAGGACTATACTAATTCCTTTACAAATATAATCTCATCTAATCTCCATGACAATCCTGAGAGGTGAGTTTTACTGTCATTACTGTGATTAGAGAGATTATAAAACTTGCAGGACGTCACACAGGCATTAAGTATAGAGCTGGGGTTCATCTTTGGGATGGCTCTAAAGCTCTCGCTCTTGACTATCTCTCAGCAACATCGCTCATTCGTTAAGCCCTAAATACGAGCCGGGTGCTGGGCTAGACACTTGACACAGGCATCCTCCAACAGCCCTGAAGAACAGATAGATGTTCTTATTCCCAATTTATACAAGAATCAAAGGACACTCAGTGGGGGTAAGTAGCTAGTAAATTGGTGATGTCAGCATTCAAACCTGGGCTTGTCTGATTCTATAGCCTATGTTGTCTGTATTCTATTTTGATAATTATGATGCTACAGATGGAAGGGGTGGTGCTATGCTGGGACTGCTGGCAGACAACACTGAAGCGGGAGGGGGGGAGTTTCACAGATCCCAGTGTCCCTGTCCTGCATTGGTCTATGAACTTCCATCATGGAACATGTCTGATTCACATCTGGGTTCTCCCACAGTCTAACTTCTGGCAGTTTTACTGTTAAGGATTTCATCATTTTCTTCACTTCAAGACTGTTGTTTTTTTGTTTTAAAGATTGTTTTTGTTTTGATGTGGACCATTTTTAAAGTCTTTATTGAATTTGTTACAGTATTGCTTCGGTTTTATGTTTTGGTTTTTTGGGTCTGAGGCATGTGAGATTTTAGTTTCCTGACCAGGGATCGAACCCACACCCCCTGCATTGGAAGGTGAAGTCTTAACCACTGCACCGCCAGGCAAGTCCCCACTTCAAGATTATTTTAATGTTACTGTTTATTGAATGTTTACCATTGCATATGACAAGTGCTGTCATACAGACATTATTTTTACATCATATTTACAGACATTATCACATCTCCAGTTTCCTGAGTGCTTTAAGAGGTAAAGAAAAGGAGAGAATCATCTCCTACGAGGAAGGAGGAAGAACACTCAGGGGCCCATCCAATGCCTTCCAAGGGCCGGGACCAAGTCCCGCCCTCTGAGGCTTGTCTCTGGCTTCACTGTTCCAGCTCCCTTGACTCTCCTTCCCTAAACTTCCTCATCCATTCAATCTATGTTTGTGTGTATATTTTCACAAGCTGCCTTAATCCTTATTGCAACAGGTAGAGACAATAAAGGTCTCTTCTTGCTGGGTAGTAAGAGAGGCATGGAAAAATAGAGAGGAAGAAGCAAGCATGCAACTTCCTGAAGGGCTGGACCGGTCTCACTTGCGAGAACCAACCTCCACCCCGACCCAAATCCACACCCCCTGCGGCAGCCAAAATGTCTTCCTAAAGCACAAACCTGATCAAGTCCCTCCTCCACTGAGTAAACTCTGGCTCATTCCCCTCAGGATGAAATCTAACTGCCTTCTTCTGGTTTTCAAGGCTCTCTAAGACCTGAACTCAGAATCGATTTGCCTTTCAGTTCCTGGAACAAGTGCAGCTCTGCTGCCTTCATGTGGGATACAGGGGCTCATCCCTACCCTCATCCCCACGCAGAAGCCTCATGGATTCCCAAGGCTGGTCAGTTGCCCCCCAGCCCCACTGCTCCCTGGGCTTCTATGTTGTAACTACCTGCTTACTGACCTACTGCCCCCTCCCTGTGTGAACTACCCGAGGCAGGGCCACATCTGTCTTGCTCACTGCTGTGTTCCCACAGTACTCAATACCAGTGCGTTGCGAATAGGCAGGTCAAGTGCGTGGCTCCTGCTCTCAGGGGTTTACTGGGATGAGGACGGAGCGTCTGCATGTAGCTCCCCCAGAGAGCTTCATTTGCTGATAAACCCCTTCTGACAACAGTAACGACAGTATTTTCCGAGCACCTACTATGTACCAGGCACTGTGCTAATTAATAGGTGATTTATATCCATGATCTCATTTAATCCCCCAACAAACCTGCGGGGAAGTGTCACCCTTACTCCACAGGTGAGGAGCCAAGGCTCAGGATGGCTAACACTGGGCACCAAGCCTGTGCTACCTTCACTGCCCTGACCTGGACCCTGTGCTGTCCTGCTGCTTCTCAAAAGCAAGTCCTAAGAGTGACTGACCCATTTGACAGGTGGGCAAAGTGAGGTACAAGGAGGCCAGTGCCTCGCTGGCCAGAGCTGTTGCTGCAGGATTAGCAACGCTGCCCCCTTCCAGTGGTGGGACTTGCCCTGCCACCCTCAGCCACCCCCACCTGTCTCCCCACCCAGCCCCGGCCCCAGAGAGAGGCCTGCATACTTGGCCCGATTTTCTGGAATGGTTCCGGGGGCTCCTCCTTCACCTCGTCGGTGGCCACGACACCTTGGTCGAAGGGGTCTGTGGGAGAACACACGGCCCTTAGTGCCCTGGTAACCAGGTCTCAGAGCCCAGGTTGGGACAGGGAGGTGGGCAGCCACCAAGGACTTACCTGCCCGATTCTCAGGGGCCCCTTCCACACTAAACACTGCGCCCGGGCGGGAGGCGGCAGCCGCAGAAGGAAAGAAGCAAACAGGAACCCTGTTAGTCCCTGCCCATAGCTGCCTCTGCCCAATGCTCCCAGCCTCTGCCCCAGCAAGCTTGCCTCTGGGGCCCAGGACAGCTGCCTCAGCCACTGTGGCTGCCCAGGAAACCAAGGGCCACAGGAGGGCACATCCCTCCATTCCTCGAGGGCCCACCCCCGGGCAGGAAGACGCTTTTGGGCTGGCCTGTTTCTGGATCACCGCCAGACGCTCGAGGGACCAGGGCAGGAGAAAAAAAGGAAGAGATGGGGGCATGGGTAAAGAAAAAGGAGGTGAGAGGAAGGATGGACCAGAGGCGACAGGTGGTGAGACCCGGCTGTCACAGCCTGACACGGGCTTGGGGTGTGGGGCTGGAGAGGGAACCCTCCAGAGGCTTTTCCAGTCAAAGACCCTATTTCTAGGATTCTTAAGATTCCAAAAATAAATTACCTAAATTTATCGTTCTAATTTCTAACTGTATAATCTAAGATGCTAAAATATCATCGATTTTAAAAATTGGTTTAATTTCACCAGAGCGTGTGAATACTCAACATGAAATCATAAAATAAATCTGTATAAAATTGCTGATATTCGACTGATTTTGACCCTCAAAAACGGCAACTTCACTTGGGTTACCCTCATCAGAAATACATATGGAATATGATGGAGACCTTCTCTAGCCCAGAACCCTCGGAGGTTCGTCACTCCACTCGTGGTCTGCCTGCTGCCCGACCTTCCCTGGGTAGGAAGAGGGAGGGGAAGCTGTGGGTGGGCCCTGGGCCCCATAAGCAGCCCTGGAGGGGGGTCTCTTTATGGGACTCCGCTCCTGAGGAGTGAGGGGCCTGACTCACCATCCACTGCGTGCAGGTCTCGGTGCTCCTGGAAACAGCTGTAGTATTTGTACTTCTTCCCGCAGATGTCACACGTGTACCTGAAGTTGTCTGCGGGGGATGGAAAGACACGTGGTTACCAGGGCTTCAGTCACTTGGGGCTGGGGGAGGTGGTGTGGGCCAGACTGGGCCCAACTGGTGACTCCATGGAGAATGGTTCCTGGGGTGTTAGGAGTCTTGTACACAAGGAGACCAGGGAGCCTTGAAGTGATTTTCAAAGGCACTTCCGATCCTACCCCATGTGAGCTAAGCCCCTAAGGGCCTGGTTCATGACTTCCTTTGTTATGTGAGAATAAGAGTCACTGCAGCTACAGCTTCCTGGGTGTTGGCTGTACTGTTAGGGGCCAGGCCAGGAGCTTCCCCAGCATTCCCTCCATTCGGCCTTGCAATCGAGGGAGGAGGTAATAACCCATTTAACACTTGAGTCTACTGAGGGGCAGAAGGGACCTGCTGCAAGCCCTACAGCAAGGGGGGCCTGGGTGAGGCCCATCATGGATGGTTCTGAATGACCCTGGTTACTGGCATTCCCGTCCTGTGCAATGTCTCGGCTGGACCCGCTGACTCGCTTCTAACAGAGGCAATGCAGTAAGGTGAGGAGCAAAAGAGGGCCAGGAGGCTGGTACCCCAGCCCAGGAGTGGAGAGCGATTCATCCGGACAGAGAAGGACCGTGTGCCCTGACTCAGCCGCGGCTCAGAGTTAAGTGATGTCACAGGAAGACTACGACTTTGGCCTTGCTCACACCGTCTCGCTCTTGCTAGCTGCCCTGCTGCAGGCTGCCTCACGTAGAGACCCACTTGGCAGCCTCTGGTGAACAGCCAGTGGGGAACTGAGGCCCTCAGCCCAACAGCTTGGGAAGGATGGATCCTGCTGACAAACATGGGAGTACATACAGAGGCGGTCCCTTCCCCGGCTGAGCTGTGAGATAAGACCACAGCCCCGGCCTTGACTGCAGCCTCGTGAGAGAGCCAGAGGACCAGGTGAAGCCACGGGGAAGTGTGTGACACAGCAATAAACAATGACAGGGCCTGTGTTTGGATGACCCCCTAGGCCTCTCCAAAGTCTGAGGCTGGACTCGTACAGAACAGTGCCTTTGCCACATCGGCAGCCCCTCCAACGTCTGGACTAGCAAAGACCTTGCGTGTGTGCTCCTTGGGCTGATCTAGGGATGGCTCGTCCACCCCAGCTTCCCGAGGATGCCCAGCACAGGGAGGTTGGGTGGCTTGCTCAAGGCTGTAGAGCGGGGCAGGGAACAGCCAGGATCCAGCTACTCACTTAACTCTGAGCCGCGGCTGAGTCAGGGCACACGGTCCTTCTCTGTCCGGATGAATCATTCTCCACTCCTGGGCTGGGGTACCAGCCTCCTGGCCTGTCTTTTGCTCCTCAGCACCCAAACACAGGATCCGATGTGACTGCCCCATCCCAAGGCTGCAGTGCCAGGCGATTCTGTGGGAGGGTTTCTGGCCCCCGCTTAGCTGAACTCAGGGACACGGGTGGCATTAGCCAGCTCCCTGCCTCTGCCTCCACCTTTTCCAAGGCACCTGCAGTCCCTGGACGTGCCTGGAAGATGCAGGGCCACAGAGACGACCTGGTCTCCAGGCGAGGTACACACAGACATTCTGAGGGTGTGGGGACCAGGCAGGGTTCAGGCATCCACCATCCTACCAGGCCCTCCCATCTCCATGCCCCTGCCCCGACCCACCACGGAGTGGCGGGGTAGAGGTGGTGGGACGTGGGGAGGAGGCTCTTGGTCCCCACCTGTCTCACCCAGACTGCCAGCAAGTGACAACCCCACCTCGGGATTCAGCATCCCCATTTCCCCCCTAGTTTGGGGAGGGGGTGTGGTGGTAGATGAGCTGATTCCCAGGGTCTCTCCCAGGCTGGCAGTTCCAGGATTCCAAGCCTGGCACAGGCTTCGATCCTTCCCCATGGCCAGCAATCCAACACAGGCAACAACCTACCCCATCATGTCCCATCTGGACCGTAATCCTTTTCAGAGCTGAATACCCGGGGAACAGAGGTGGAGAAGTCAAGCCCAACTGGGGTCTGCTGGTTCCAGATGGGGTCCTGCCCCGTGAGTCCTCTCCCATACTGGTCAGCGCTGGTCACCCCGCAGTTGCCCACCCCACGTGTCTCATCTCTGCTCACGCTGCCTCTCCTACCAGCTGGGCCACGTACATCCGCCACCTCCAATAAAAGGTGAACCCCCCAGCTTTCTGCCACTGAGAAGTGCCCCACCCTGCTCTGTCGAATCCCACGCCACATCCTGATCTATGTCTCCTCGATGCGGACAGGACCACATGCCCGGGCCCTCCTAAGGCAGGAGCGAATTAGGACAAGAGAGTTATCCCCAAAGGAAGAAAGGCAAAATGATTTTTTGGTCAGTGAAACCACATCTTCAGGACCCCAAGAGAGTTCAGGGACTCCAGGAATCTCTAGGGAGGCAGGCTCTGGAGTCAGGCTGCCCAAGTTCAAACTCAACTCCACCACTTACAGGTGCCATTAATGTTGGGCACGTGCCCTAAACTCTCTGCTCCTCGATTTTCTCAACTGTAAAACAGGACTGATATGTTCCTTCATCTCCCAGAATTGTGATAAAGAATAAATGAGCACAACACCTAACATACAATAAATACTTGGTAAATGTTACCTAATATTATTGTTAAACAAAGGCAAGAGAGCTCGATGCGGAGTTTATCTTTTATGTTCGTAGTTGAGAGATGGGTAACTGGGTATATGCCTCTACGTATGACTGTACTATTTTTCTAACAAATAAACGAAAGATTCCTGGACTAGAAGGTGTGAGACGTGGTTTCTATGCCCACCTCCACCCCTAAGAAGCTGCATGACTTCTCTCTGGAGCTCAGTATCCTCTTCTGCAAAGAGGTCAAGGCTGGACTTGACATTCTCCACAGGACTCCATGGCCAGGTCCTGTCGCAAGGCTGGGGTGTGAGAAGGCCAGGCTGTCTGAGCAGGCACTGCTGGCCCAGGGCAGGGCGTGGGGGCAGGACGGAACACAGAGTCCAGCAGAGCACACTGGCCATGGGGAGTGAAGTCCGCAGAGAGGAAGGACTAAAAATACCCCCAGTCACGAAGTCCTCCACAACTAGTGAAACTCCGGGAACAGCGGAAGCCAGACGGAGCATAACGGATCATTGAGGGGCTGCTGGAGAGGCCAGGGGCTCAGAATAGCCAAAGAAGGAAAGATAAATAGGGAAGTTCCTTAACTGTGCGGCTGACCACAGGCGGGCGATGGGAGCCGGAAGAGAAGGGAGCTATTGAGGGAGAAGGAGCCCGGGGCCAGGCAGGGGCAGCGTGGGGCTTGGGGAGGAGGCATAGGACCCTGAATTCCTCCTGCCGAGGACTCTGGGGCAGGTGCCTGGCCAACCTGAGGCTCAGATTCTCCAGAAAACGGAGGGGTAGCCTCAGCCCTGCAGGCCTTTCACGTGGTGTAAGAATCCAAAGAGAGAGTGGATGCCAAAGTGCCTTAGAAGGAATGCTGTTAGGACCCAATTGCAACTAAGGCCCTGCCTCCTCAAACTACTCGGTTTTGGATTTTTAAGGGGGGTGGCTCGTGTTTATTTATTATTTTAAGAAACTTTTCATGGTGGTATACCAAACATGCAGAACAGGGGTGGCCAAACTATGGCCTGCCCACTGTCTGTTTTGATAAGGAATCCATTTCCATACCGTCTCTGCCTGTGTTCGTGCTCCATGGCAGAGCTGCGCAGCTGCGATGGAGATAACCTAGGCTGCAGAGTCTAAAATATTTTCTATCCGGTCCCCTATCAAAAAATATGCTGACCACTGATGGAGAAAAATGTACAAATCCTAAACGTTCAGCTCGTTACATTTTTGAAAACCGAAAACACCTGTAACCAGTGCCCAACTCAAATCACAGAACCTAGAAACCCCTTCCCAAGGGTAACCACGACTCTGACTTCTTGCAGCGTGAATTAGTTTCCCCTGTTCTTGTACTTTCTATACACAGACCTTAGGGGAAGCACTCTTTGTGCCGGGCTCCTTTTGCTAACGTTCTGTTTGTGGGTAACCCACGTTGCTGTGTGTAGCTGTCAGCCTTTCCCTCTCACTGCTGTACTGTAGTCCTTTGTGGGACACACCATGACTCACTTATCTATTCAACTAGCACTAGGCACTTGGGTGGCTTCCAGTTTGAAGCCGTTACGAATAGTGCTAAGAACACCCTAATTCACATCTTTGGGTGGATGTGCGCACACACGCACCTGGGAGGGAAACTGCTGGGTTCCGGGGCGCAGTCAGGTTTGTTGTGCTGGCTGCCTACCAGCCCTGTGGGTTTAGATCTGGAGGCAAGGCAAGCAGGGGCCGCAAGTAGCCAAGCAGAACAGTATCCCCAGATGCCGAGGCCCTGTATATGCCAAGTGGCGGGATACCGCACCCCAGGGTTCGTGCCCATGGGTGGATGACTCTCTGAAGTAGCATTTCCCCAACATCAGCTACGGAGCCCCCGACCCATGAGTGGGAGTCAAAAGAACACAGGAAATGGTGTATACCCTGGACCCCTCTTGGGGATACACGTGCATATTTTGCCAGTGAAGGGCCCTGAAAAGTCTACAGCAAAGAAACATGTTCAACTTAGCAGAACTCAAGGCTTCCCCAGGTTATCTGGCCAGAGAACCCTTTACTGACAGAAAGCCTGTTAACTTCCCCCAGCATGCCTATGCCATGGAGCACACTTTGGGAAAGGCTGCTCTGAGGTGCTGTGTCCAAAGCCAAAGCCTGCATCACAGCAACAGGCCTCCCAGAAGCCGCCTGGGGTGGGGGTGATGGGTTGAGAGCATCACCCTCGGCCCTGGCTCTCCCTTCTCCTCCCACCCCTGGCCCTCTCAGCCCGCACAGTCCAAGAGGAGGGAAAAATACTCACTGCCTTGGGAGGCTCCCTCCCCTGAGGTGGCTTCTGTGTCTGTGAGAGAGAGAGAAGGAGGTGGTGAGCAGAGTGGACCAATGGAAGGGCCAGCATCAAAAGAGAGAGAAGCCGGGCGGGCGGAGGCCAGGAGAAGCCGCTACCGCGTGCCCAGGGATGCTCTCTTCCCGCTCAGGATGCAGGCACAAAGCCTTCGCCGTTCTCTACTGTCTGTCGGGCCCTGAGCCGGTGCCCTTCCTCCCTGCCTGCCAGGGTCAGGCTCAGGGAGGGGCAGGCGCCATCCCTCCTGTCCCCGTCGCTTTAGCATCCTCACCTTCAGAATGGAGCCAGCGCCCCGCCCCACTCCCTGGGCTGCCATGAGCAGCACATGAGATGACACACGAGCACCTTCCCTGCAAGGACCACTGACAGTGAACAGCACTGAAGCACCTTGGGAGGAAGCGGGCCTGTGGGGGGCAGACAGGGGGCACTGGTGGCATATCCTGCTGCACCCCACCCCACCCCACCCCCATCCCTGGGTGCTCTCCCAAGTTAAGGAGGCCTCTCCTCTCCTCTTCGGGTCCCACTCCTACTGCAGAAAGAGCTCTGAGGGCCTCTGGGGTCACCCTGGAGGGGCCCAGGTGGAAAAACAGGCAGAGGATGGGGAGGTGCGGCCCCTCAGCTCTGCCCCAGGGACATGTCACTCACCTCGGTGTGCCCGTACGTGGGTCTGGAAACAGTTGTAATATTTGTACTTCTTGCCACAGATTCCACACTCGTAGGACCCTAGAAAACAGGAAAGGAAAGGACTGGTCAGCCAGCATCCAACGTGCGCAACCACGAGGCCCCGGGACCCCTGGTGATGCCTCCAGGTAATGCTAGCTCTGTGCCAATGGGCTATCGTGCCTCCCACGAGCAAAGAGGCAGCAAGGACCAGCAAAGACAGCACTGAGCTGGAGGCCAGGAGGCTGGGGTCTATTTCAGGTTTTTGTCTCTATTTTCTGAGTGACCTTGGGAGAGTCACTTCCCGCCTCTGGGCCTCAGCTTCCAAATCTAAGACAGAGAGGGTAACCTCTTAGGTAACTCACAGTTATTCCTTGAAAGGAAAAAGGAGACGAATGTAAAAGAATTTCAGGATAAGGAATAAATTGCATCCATGTAAGGAAATCATCACTTAGATGCAACAGAATAATTTCTAGCTACTGCTCTCCCCGCCAGGAAGGACAGAGGTTAAGAGGACAGGCTTTAAACCATACATCTGGGTCCTGCCACTTACCAGCAGCAATGACCTTGGTAATTTCCTTAAACACACTAAGCCTCGGTCTGCCCATCTGCAAAATGGGGCTAAAAGTACGTACCTCACGGAGTTTGCCCTGCGCCCCATCAGGAAGTGCCCAGCTCTACTACAGATGTGTCTGACAAGGAGAGGGCCTCTCTCGTCTGTTGAGGTGCCGTCTTGATCCCTCAGACGTGCAGAGATCAACATGGTATGAATGTCTGACTCCAGCCCTCTGCCAGGCCCTTCTCCCAGAGGCAGGTAGACTGAAATGGCTGAGTTCCCAGCAGGCATTTCAGATAAGTCAAAGGCAGGGCCCACCCATGCAGATCACAGGGCAAAGGCCCATGGCAGGAAGGCAAGCAGAGCCCATCAGACCCAGCCTGGCAGGGGTCCCAGGAGTTAGAGGCCCTGCCCATCCCTCACACAGGCCTGCCACCACCTGGGCCCAGGCCCCATCCCTAACAGAACGACCTGGGAGCTTGCACACACACAGAGTCCCTGACCCTACCCCAGGCTAACAGTACCAGAATGGCTAGGGCCAGGGGCCTAGGAAGCTGCCTTTTCCCAAAGCATCCACAGAGGATTCTGATGCCCAGCAACCAGGTGTGGGAACCACTGGTTTGAAGTCAGACAGCCCTGGGATGGAGTCTCAGCTAAACCATTTATTGGCCGGGCCTCAGTCTCCTTATTGGAAAACTGTGGATAACTTAAGAGCATCTACGTGAAGACTGAATGAAGCATGAGTAGTATTCCTACCACGAGCGCGGACAGTCGGTGAGCGGGACCATCATCAACTCCCACTGCCTGCGGTCTCCGACCTCGGGCCAGAGGCCCGGCTACTGGGTGTGAATTCCAAGTATCAGGTTAAGTCAGAAGAGCACTGGGCTCGGAGCCTGACCGTGAGCTCAGCTCTGCCAGCCCCTAGCTGTTTGATCGCAGGAACATTCCTTTTCCGGTCCGAGCCTCAGCTTCCTCACCTGTAAAACAGGACTATGATACCTGCATCTCATGACCAAGATCAGAATGAATGAGCTACAACCTGTGAGTCAGCGGCCCCCAGGGGGCAGCGCCACTTTGCTACTGTGGGTCACTCAAGGGAATGCTGTCCTCCAAACCAGCGTGGAATTTAGCAGCCTGTTATTCAGTGGTTTTATATGTGTTACCCTTGTCTTACTGGGAAAAATATAAACACACGGAGGGCAAAGATCAGAGTGTATATTTCCCTGTCTTCAGTCCCGTGACTAGCACACAGCAGGGACTCAGTAAATTCACGGCGTCCTGCTGTTCCACTCACCTGTCACTGAGTAATAAAGACCTGGACTCCCTCCCTATGCCTCCTACCCACACTTCAACGGTTTCTGCTAATTCTCCTTCAACCGATCGGGAATTTATTGAGCGTCTTCACATGCCCGGCACCGAGGCCACAACCATAAGCAAGGTGCGATCGCTGCCCTCCGCCTGATGGGAAGCAGACAGCCCACCAGGCGAGAGGACGTGCAGAGTGGCTGTGCTACGACGGCCAACTGCAGGACCTGGTGGGCACAGTGCGGGACCCTGACACGACTATAGCAAGGGGCCGCAGTCAGGGGCCTTGAGCAGGAGAAGGGAAAGATGGGGGGAGGTGGAGGGGCAGGCAGCCCAGGGAAGGGGGAGTCTCTCCCCAAAGGACCGAGGCCACAGCCTGTGATGGGGAAGACTTGTTTAGACTTGATGCACTACTGATGAGGTCTCTAAGCCCCAGCTCTACCCCTCTCTGCCACTAGACCTGGGCCTCAGTTTCTCCAACTGCCCTCAGTACCCAAGGTCTTTCCTCAAACCATACAGTAAGTGTAGGCTGATGGACAGGGCCTGCAGGCTGCGATGTCCCCGACTCACCCACCCAGTTGACACTGTTTATAAGTAGGCGTCCCACTGGCTTCTCCCTCAATCCAGACAGCCAAGGGTACATGCAGCCTTGCTCACAGGCCTCAACCCATTCAGAGAATCACAGGGGCACAGTTCGCCAGCTTCGGGCCCTCTCCTGGCCCCAGAGCAGAGCAGACCCCTTGCTTGGCACAGAGTCTCAGGACACAGCAGTGTGTGTTGGCAGGAGGGACACCTGAGTTCAAGGCCCTGCCTCTCCCCCACTCACCCTAAGACCCCAGGCTGCAGGTGCTCTGTCTGCAGAAGGGGCTGGATGGGCAGGGAGGCTGGTGCGTGGGGAGAGTGCAACAGAGTGGCAGCCCCACAGTGCAGCGGTGTCAGCAAGCCTGGGTTCAAATCCCGGCTCACCACATACCAGCCTGGGGCCCTGGACAAGTCATGGAAACACCCACACCTCAGGCTTCCTCTCTGTAAAATGGACACAGTAAAATGCTACCCACCTCATTGGCGGGGGCGGGGGGAGGAGGGGGGGCGAGCAATAATATGAGCAGTAATACTGTGGCCACTAAGCACAGTTCCTAGTACAAGGCAAGCACTCGGTAAAGGAGAGCTGCTGTTACTGTCAGCTTTCCCCAAAGTGCGCCGGGACCCAACTTCCTGAATGCATCCCAGAGAGAGGAGCCTGTGATCAAGCAAGGGGGAGGCGCGGCCCATCTGGGGCGGCACCATGCACGGGAGCTGCGCCCGCTGGGAGAGGTCCTGCAGTAACGGAACCCAGCGGACTGTTAACCCCAGGTCTCCCAACAAATTTGGCCACGGAACTCCTTTCTCCCCTTGGCTTGTTTCAGAGCTGCAGCCCACAGCAAGTGCTGCTGAAAAGGTCCCGACATTCCTGTCTTCCAGGTTCCTACATGCTCTACCATCCCTCCAGCAGCACGCCTTCCAGGGTCCCGGGCAGGCTCAGAGTTGCTGACCGGTGGCAGTGATGGGTGCAACAGGTGGCTCCCTGTGTCCCTGCAGAGGCTAGCAGGCCCTGTATACTCAGGGGTCTGCAGCTGACGGCTGCACTCAGCCACGCCCCCGCCCTCATGCTGGCCCCCCAATCGGTCCTCCTGCCCTTCAGCCATCATGTACCAGATGCATATCTCAACGCTTGGGCCCTGAATATGGTTCGCACAGATTCACCGTGAGGGCTGCCTTCCAGCGCTCTTCCATCTGAACTAGTAAGAAATCAGAAAGAGCCCTTAAAGATGGGGCCCAGTGAGGAGGGCTCTGAGTCTAGGGCTGGCCAGTCTCCTGACCTCTCAGTGCCTCAGTCTCCCCATCCACACACGAGAGGGTTGGACAAGACCACGCTGTCTACTTTTTCACTGAAGAGCTTGTGCTGGCTAAGGGGCAGCCACACTTCCCCAAGGGAGGCTGGGGTATGGCAGAACAGCAGCCACAGGCCCAGATTCCCCTGCAGTTTTATGTTTCCTCTGTCCTGATTCATAACATGGATGTAACATAAAGTTACCCATCCCGTGGTTATAACCTAACATTTCTCCCCGTAATCCTTCCAGCAAAATGACCCTCCAGGGAGGATGTACCCCATGTGTGCTGTGGCCTTGTGTACCCCTGGCCCACAGCCATCGTGTACTCCAGGTTGGTGCAGTGGGCGCTGGAGGGACCTCACGGACGGAGACTCTCCGCTCAGAAGGTCCCCCTCCCGGCTGCCTGACTCCCTGCCCCGCCGGCTTCTTCACTCCGCCCACCGCGTTCCGCGGCTACCCTCCTGTCCTTTGTCTCCATCTCTCCCAGCGTACTAAGTGCAGGCGCTGCAACTCATTTCACTTGCGCCTCTCCAACGTCTCTGCACAGGCTGGCCTCTGACCCCACCGCACCCCACTGCACGGTGCGGAAGCAGCAACTTGCCCACTTCACACAGCCAGCTAGTGGGAGCGGGCTCTGGACTCGGGGGCTTCTCACGCATCGGCTCAGTTCATCTTCACAAATCCAGCACAGGAAGGTGATTATTATCCCCATTTTTCAGATGAGGGGGAACACATCGGGCCAGAGGTCACCTGATCTGTCCTGCTCCAGGGCCCATGTGTGTGACCACCACACAGTCAGCCCCCGGAAGGATGCCAAGAAGAAAGGGCGCCTGCTAACAGCTACCAGTTACCGAGTACACCCAGGTCTCATTTCCATCCTCCATCTTCCCAGAAGCCCTCATGTGGTTGAGACAACTCAATGGCCACTTCAACCATGAACTTGAAAGTTCTAGGGGCCAGGTGGTCCAGGGCTGGGGCCACTCAGATAGTGGCTAGTGAGGAACTGGGCTCAAAGCTGGCCTTCAGGGATCCAGAGCCATCCTACTGCCACCATGCCAGGTTACCTCCGGATGCCAAGGAACCCCCTTCAGTCATGGGGCTCCCCCTAACACTGCAGGGCAGCAGAACGCCCTACCAGGTCTGGTACCACCACAGGACCCCCAGAGCACCCTATCAAGAGCCTTGGGAGAGACTGCCTGGGATGGCTGGCAGGACACGTCAGCACACAGGCAGAAGCCTTTTCCTCTCCCCCATCCCGTTGTCACTAGTGACACAAGAATCCACAGGCACTGATGAAGAGCATCTGTCTAGCATTTTCTGTAACCACCTGGCAGAGAGCCTGGCTTAAGCTCCCTTCCCAAGAGCACTGGACAGACCAAGTGAGGCCAGGTGAGAACAGGTGGGTGGAGGTCCCGAAGCCACTGGAGGGAGAAGTGGGAAGACGGAGGTAGAAGAGGAAAGTGGGCGGCATGCCTGAACTCTATCACTGGCACCCAGAGAGCTCCAGATCAGCTCCACCACCTTTCAGGATACACAAAATGCAACAAGGCAGAAATCCAGAGCAGGTGAAGGAGAGAAGAAAAACACAAGGTGGGGGGACGGACAGATGGCTCCTTACAACAGGCAGCCCCATATTTAGCTCAAAGAGTCTCAGGAGCCGCTGTTCATAGATCACATGCTCAGGAGCACCCTGCCCCCTTGGTCCTAAGAAGCAGCAGAGCTGGCCCAGGCACGGCCTCCTGGGGGACAGGGGGCCTGGAGAGGTAAGTCGTGGACAAGTAGGTTTCCTGAGGCTCTCTGGGGCTGGGACTCAGACCAAATGTCCTCGGGACCACGGTCTTCCAAGTAGAGTACAAATCCCCTGGGGATGTGTGAGCACAGGGAATTTTAAGAGAATCAATTCCCAATGCATTTCTTCCTAAAACCAA